>NC_060070.1:72832500-73142500 GCF_922984935.1 Meles meles
TTAGAGGTAGTAGGGGAGGAATGTCAGGCAGACTGTGGAGGACTGGGAAGTGTTTCCTGCCTTCCCCTCATAATCAGGTTAGTCCAAGATTACGGGGATGTCTTGGAGTATTGGAACATCAGTATGTCTATTTTTCCTACCATGCTTTTCTCAGAACTTCTCTCCTGTACCCTTGCTTTTAGAAATAAGTAAATAGGGGCGCCTGGGTGGCTCAGTGGATTAAGCCGCTGCCTTCGGCTCAGGTCATGATCTCAGGGTCCTGGGATCGAGCCCCGCATCGGGCTCTCTGCTCCGCAGGGAGCCTGCTTCCTCCTCTCTCTCTGCCTGCCTCTCTGCCTACTTGTGATCTCTCTCTCTGTCAAATAAATAAATAAAATCTTAAAAAAAAAAAAAAGAAATAAGTAAATAATTGTGTGCATGTATGTGTATGGACACAGACATGGCTGTGTTTCTGTCTTTAAAAGCACTTGCTATTATGTGGAGGTTTCTTTAGTTGTATGTATTATATATGTACACATACAAATATATATATATAAAATACATAATATAGATATAATATTATATATACGTATATATTACATTTCTATCAGAATGAAATTGCTGGGTGTTTCCCCAAGTCTGTGAACCAACAAACACTGAAGTGACAAGCCAGCTAGAAGAGTCAGTGCTGGCCTGCTGGAAGCTAGGTAATCGAGAGAGACGCACGACCCTTGTGTGCCAACGGCAATATGCACTGGGGAAGGGTGCCTGGCAATTGGTAAATGAATATTGGGGAAAGCATTGTCCTTTCTTGATGCTTGATGTTTCCCTCTTTTGGGCAAGGTGGGGATGTAGGCTCTATACCCCAAAATTCTGGAAGACAAGTTCATTATAGGAGTACTTTGAAGTGTCGCTTGCAGCCACTGAGGAGAACATGACATCTGCTTTAGCCAGAGTGCTATGAGGCAGGCACAGAGCCTCCGATCAGAATCATAAGAGATCTGAGTCGCTGAGGTTTTACCACTTCACCTGTTGTAGGCCACAGTCTTTCTGCGGTCAGCAAAATAGCCAGTGCCGTGTACACACTGAAAGGTTCAGAACGAAGGGCATGGAAACACATTGTCTGGAGTTCAGAAGTGGAGCTCTTTGTGTTTGAAATCGGAAGGTGTGGGTGACCTTGTCCATTTTAAATGTTTTTATATATGTTCAATGAAAGAGATTTATTCTAAATGAAAAAGTCACAGAAGTCTTAATGTTGTAAGGGTTGTCCCATTTCAAATTAATTAATTGGCTAAGTACTATTCTTTTCATTAAATTATAAAACTCTATGCAAATGGCCCACTGTTTTTATACATACACTTAGAAACATTAATAATGCCCAAATAATTTTTCAAATTTTCATCTTAGTATGTATATTTACTTATTTTCTCTTGATTTCAGTGGAGGAGGGATAATTCTTTTTAAAAATAAAGGCACTTTGGAATATTTTGAACAGTTGAAAAACTCTAAGGAGTTGTGTAAAATATTTATAACCCAGGGGTATTGTTCACTTCAAAACCAAAGGAGAATAAAGAAATTATACTATTTACACTTTAGGACTTTAAGAGTTGAAAGATTTATGTCAGAATTCTCTGTTAACTTTTCTCTATGAGAGTAGATCATTGATTCATAGATATTTTTATTAGTCAATTCACCATCTGTTTCTTGCAGCTGTGCCTACAAACGAAACTGTTTTTCCTACTGTCTACCTTTACTTGATCTACCATTTGAACTCAGGCTTTATTTATACTCTAGGTTTTTTGATTTTTGTTTTAAATTTTTGCCATAGTTAGGAGGAAATTCATATATTGTAAATATGTTTTACCTTAATTATAATTTCTCTACTCAGCTTTGAAATTAGCACAGGGCATTTTTTTTTTTTTTAAACAGGGCTACAGGTCTGTGATTCATCAGTCTTCTATGATATCCAGTCCTCATTACAGCACATACTCTCCCCAGTGTCCATCACCCAGTTACCCACCCCTCCACCCCTCCCTTCCAGCAACCAACGCAGGCTGTTATTTTCTATGTGGAGCAGTGGTGATATGGCAGTATTGAGGGAGAAAAAAGAGTAGTTTTAAAATCCTTGTCCATAAACACACTACTTCTGGAAAGGTAGCTTCTAATTTAAGAAAATGGCTAATCATCTTTTTCCCCCCTCAGACTGGTTTCCTAGGAAACCAACATACATATTCACAGTAAAACATACAGCAGTGGAAGCCGGTGGAGAAGGAGAACTAAAATTGTGCTTTGACATTTAAGTTAATACTTTAAAAATTAATTGTAAAATGGTTTAGTTATTCTAATTAAAAGAAATGTCGCAGGCTATTGGAATAGCAACATAAATAATATACAGATGTGCCAAAGATGGCAGCAGTAGGTAATTACCATCAAGGAGCATCACATTTATTCTTATTTTTGGAATTGGCATTGGTTTGTGTTTACTTACTCTTAACTGGGAGATGCTACCAGGCCACTGAGGTAGTCTGCAGGGCCCAGTGCAGACTGAAAATGTGGAACTTCTTGCTCAGATTCCAAGGTGGCAACAGCAGGTGTTAAACCCAGGAGGGTTTAAACCCTCTGAACACAGAGGCCCGAGACTGCACAAGTCACATGCCCAGAAGTCTGCCCTGCTTATCAAACAGAATTAATGAGGCTAGAGTTATGTTTATTCCTAATTTTCTATTGGGTGAAATAGAAACATATTTTTAAAAATTTAAATGACTATAAACAGATTTTTCTGAAGGAAGCGGTGTTAATAACACACACACACATACATATATATATGGCATGCCTTTATTGAATTTTTAAATTAACTTTACCTTCTAGCACCTCGCTGTGTTAGTGTAGAAGCATGTAAATGCACTATGTACGTTTATTTTTATAATTCAGAGCTGCTCACCATGAATTAAAAGTCTGCAATGAGAAAAAAACAAAAAAACAAAAACCAGTAATCCTGTCATTGGTTCCAAGGTTTTTCTAATATGAGTTATGTTTAAACCAAAAACTTATTAACAGATTGTGTCAATTAGAACTATTTTCTCCAAAGCTCTAAAGCTAGTGTTTTGGGCAACAAGGATTTCCAGTGTTAATTTTTTCCTAGAAGATTAACAACAGACAAAAAAATGTTGAGCTTATTATATACCCTTGAAATGTTGATGTAAATATCCAGAATTTATTTCACTAGGTTTATAGTTGTGAGAACCTTAATGGTCTTTGATATAATTGGTTACAAAACCTATTGGTTCCTGTACCAGGTACTACCAGACCCGACTCCCTCTGTGGCAAGTGTTTGGCACTAACTCTTATTTTGGAATTCTTCTTCTGATAGGTAAATAACATTCCAGAAAAGAAACACAGGGTGTGGAAGAAGTCTATTCCAGTAATGTATTTCCCTGTGAGAAAATGAAATGGTGTATCACTAGTTCTAAGAGAGAGCGAAACTAACTTCTTTGAACTCCCCTCCCCCCATCTTTTTTTTTCTTTTGCTTTTACTCTCCCATTGTGAAATAAAACAACAATTAAGTCTACTAAATTTTTGTGAGGCTTCTCATTCGGAGTTTGAGATCATCTATCCATGTTGGACTCTCGACCCAGTCTAAGCACTGTGACCTCACAGACAGATTCCACAATTGAAGTATGGTTTCTAGTCTCCACCTTCCCTCCTATACCCTCCATCCACCATTGGTAGGATTCTTGGAGTAAATGTTTGCCTTTAAAATAACCATTAATTATTGACCATAGTAAATAATATTTTCCCCAAAGGTTTTTATGTAGTTGATTGAAAGAAGTAAAGAAGTAAAAAAAGAAATAAAGAAAATATATTAATTGAACCTTTTTGTTTTTGTTTTTTGTTTTCCCAGACCAGGCATCTAGCCTAGTTGTGGGTGAAAAAGAGCTGATTCCCCTGGTTCCTGAAGAGGCACCTGCCTCTGAAACCGATATCAACCTGGAGGTATCGTTTGCAGAGCAGGCCGTCAATCAGAAAGAGAGCTCCAAGGAGAAGGCCCAGAAGAGCAAAGACTGTGATGCTCCGTTATCTGTACGTAGTACACTATTCAGATTTCACTCATCAGCTTTTTATTTTGGAAGTTTCAGATCCGCAGAGAAGCTGGAAGAAGAGTACAGCAAATACCCCTGCAGGGGTCATGTAGACCTATTTAACAATGAACATTTTATAACCTTTGCTTTTCTCCTTCTGCATCTATCTATTTATATGTTGTGTTGTCAGCTATGTACTCACTTTTTTTTTAAAAGACTGATTGATTTATTAGAGTGTGGGAAGGAAGGCAGAGGGAGAGGGAGGAGAGAGAAACTCAAGCAGATTCCCTGCTGAGCTCAGAGCCGTGGGCGGGGCTCCATTTCCCAGTCCTGAAATCATGACCTGAGCTGAAACCAAAAGTTGGATGCTCAACCAACTGAGTCACCCAGGGACCACTCACTTCTTTTTTTTTTTTTAAAGTAAGCCTTATGTCCAATGTGGGGTTTGAACTCATCACCTGCTAGAGTCCCATGGTCTACCCACTGAGCCAGCCAGGCACTCCCTCCCAACTTTTTCTTTTTTTTTTCTTTTAGCTTAGCAAAGACATATGAACATTGCTGTAATACTTAAGAAATTGAACACCAAAGCAATAATTATATTTTATATATGGTCTATTAAAATGTTCCCAATTGCCACAGTATTGTCATATATATAGCTTCCATCTTTTCCAACCCCATCTGGAATTCAAATAGGGGTCCAATGTTGCATTTGAGTCGTATCTTTCTGGTTTCCTTGAATTTAGATCACATCCCCTGCTTTTTCTTTAATATTTTGAAGAGTGGGAATCAAATTTTGACTTTGTTCCTCATGACTGGATTCAAGCTACACATTTTTGGCCAAACTACCGCATGGATAAGGTTGATGTCTGATTGCATCATCATGAGAGGGGCATGGAGTCACACAGTCCCTTTGTTGGTGATGGAAATTTGACCTCTCAGTTAGGGAGATGTTCACCAGATCTCCCTGTTACAAAGATAACTTTCCCTCTGTGCAGTTAATACTGATTTGTGATCCTTGGGACTGGGTGGATATTCTAATCGTTAGTAACAACCCATTGCCCACTAGTATCACCGTACATTTGTGATCCTTGCCTGAAATGGTAATTAAACTCGTGTTTGAGAAATGGTGACTAATTTTCTTATTCCTTCTATTTTGAGTGGTTGGCAATCTTTTGTAATCATTGATTGCCCTTCCTTTTCTCTTTTTATTTTTGAATATCACTGTGGACAGAGGACTACCTTTTTTCAGTGTTTTATAAATCATTCTTGTTTTTCTTTAAAATTTGTCTAAATTTAACCCGTGGGAGCCCTTCAGGCTGGTTCCCGTATCATTTTAACATGACTTCATTCTTTTACTTCTTTGCTTTCTTGTGTAAGATGTTCCCAGGCTCGCTTTGTACTTTTCTTCTCTCCGACTTGAGGGAATCCATTTCTTCAAGGAGCCTGGTTTCTTTTAGTAGCAGATAGTATTTAGAAACCAAGCTCCGTGTACTGAGTGTTCCTGTTACTACAAAACATGTCTTACATTTTTAAAAAAATACATGTATTTAGGGGCGCCTGGGTGGCTCAGTCATTGGGCTTCTGCCTTCTGCACAGGTCATGATCCAGTGTTCTGGGATGGAGCCCCGCATTGGGCTCCCTGCTCAGCAGGAGTCCACTCTCCCTGCTTGTATTCCTTCTCTCCTTTTCTCTGTCAAATAAATAAATAAAGTCTTCTAAAAAATTCCATATATTTATTTATTTTGTAGAAATTCACACCCTGCAAAAACAAAACAAAACAAAATTGTGTAATGAACTTTCCAGTACTTTCCCCAACATTCATTAATCCCTGGCTAGTCCTCACCTCTCCACATCCCCAAACAGTGCTCCATTCTGTGTTATTTTGAAACACATCTCTGAATTATATATTGTCATCTATAAATATTTCAGTATGTAGTTCTGAAAGAAGGGTTTTTAAAAATGTGCCCAGATTCCTCTTACTGTACCTAAAAAATGCTAACAATTCTTAACTTTCAGTATCCACTCAGCGTTTGAATTTCAAATTGTATCCAAAATTTCATTATTTTTTTTTTTCAGATTTGTTTGAATCCAGATCCAAATAAGGCTTATGCATTGCAATTGGTCGATATGTCTTTCAACACTTTCAGTCTCTCCCTCCTTCCCTCTCTCTCTCCATCTCTTATTCTCCCTCTTTGTCCCTCAAAATTTATTTGTTGAAGAAACCTGATTATTAAGTTGTAGAGAATCTTTCCCTCTAATTCCTCATGTTCTTCTGTTTCTTTTACATTGTTTGACTATAGATTTATCAGGTTCAGTGTGTTTTCTTTATTTCTTTTTAATCAGGATTACTTCATATGTGATCATGTATCAAGAGACACAAAATATCTGATCATTTTTCTCTTTTTGTGAAATTAGCAGCCGCTGCTAATTAATGCTTGATTCATTCATTCATTAATGTTGACAAGATGATGTTTTCATTTCTTCTTTTATTTATTTATTAACTTGAATACTTGTTTTAAGAAAAAGTTTCTCAGAACTGTGTTTATTTTTCAGTGTTCGTTGTTTTGGTTCCTGAGCATCTTTTACTAGTGAACAGTTGGTGTTGTTGTATTTTAATTTTCTTGCAAAAATAGAATTAAGCTCATAGATGTAGCCCTATTTGATGTGACTCTAGACACAATTTCCCATGTGTATCTGCTACAATTTCTGCTCTAGATCTAGAATCATCTGTCTCTCCAAGAGACCGTGGTTCCATTTAGTAAAAGCATACTTTTGTAACTGTGATCAGGAATCTAGGACTGTTCGTTTTCCATGGGTTGGTCATTGTTGAAAGCCTTTCCCGAGGCAAGAAGTACATCTGTCTGTTCTTTCTTCCATGCTGAGTATAGTTATTCTCCGGATACCCCAGGTGATATAATTAGAACACATATAATTACTTGTGTGTTATATCCTCAGTTAATGCCCAGTATTCTCAGAATAACAATGCTACCCCTGCTATCAACAATATCCTTACTAGAAAAACAGCTTATACTTGTTTTTCTTTTCGTCAGTTGTTTGTGTCCTTCAGATATATCCCAAAAGGACTGTAAGAATAAAATTACTGTGCTTGAGCTTGCATAGGATAGTTTTTCTCCATATGGTTAAGCTACCAACTGAATACTGGGTTGGCTTAATGGTTTCATTTTATTTTCAATTTTTAGGCATTGCTTTTTTGAAATTCAATTTTGTTTGTAAACATGTAAAATATTTATGTGGTTCAGAAGTCAGATTTAAAACCAAGATGTATTAAAAGTCTGGCTTCTGTCTTTGAGCCCTCACTCTCTGTTCTCTCCCTCCCCTCACAGGTAAATTTACCTTCTATGTAAACTCCTTTTCATTTGAACCTTATGGTTTATCCTTCCATTCTTAGATAAATGGTAGCCCACTATACACACTTTTGTCAACCTAGAATTTTTTTTTTTTTGACTTAGTATATTCTGGAGATCACTCCGTAGTAATATATAGAAATATTTCTCATTTTTTTTATAGATATGTCATACTCCATTGTGAGGATGCATCAAAATTTATTAAACCATTTCCCTAATGGTAGACATTTAGGTTGTTTCCAAGTTTTACCATATATTATTAGGAATCTATTTATATACCTAATGGGAAAAGTAAAGGAATACATACCATTTGACTTGAAGAGATGACTTACACTCCCAGACTCTCAGAATAGTGACAGTCTGTGTCTTAACAGATGGAAGGGGTTATAAAGGAAGGACAGGAGAGTCTAATTTAAAAAAAAAAAATGAAGACATTGTTGACGTTTAAGTTGTTAATTCAAAAGTGGAATGAAGTATAAGTTCATATCTATTTCAGAGACTTAAGGCTTACTCTCTTATTTCATTCTCTGCTTAACATTTGTGCTGACCTCCCTTCTAGGCTTTATTCATGTTATGCCTCAAGCTTGAAATGACCTTCCCATTTTTACCTCTCTGTTGTTCCCTGTTTACCAAGGAATCTTACCCCCTCTTTTGGGGTCTAGTTCAGTATCTAAGTTTATTATTCGGTTTTCCCTGGCTGTGAATTTACATCAGATACAATATATAAAATAATACTTTAAGCTGTTAAGATGCCATGCTTTCGATAATTATTGTCAATATATTCTTGTATTTATTTATGCGTATATGCATCTGTTCATCTATACAACCATTTATCCATATGTCTTCTGGAGGGCATGGGCGTGTAAGCTTTTCACAAGTCCTCAGCATGGTTGATAGAATGAATATTTATATTCATCACTCTGAGGCAGGTGTCTAAGCAGATAAACCTTAAATTCCATTTCTACTCTATGCTCCCCTGCTTCTGTAAATAAGCAGTAAGCTTTATGAAATACATTGTTCTCTGTTGACTTCATTTTTTAATTCATTTCCTTTTTTCTTACAGCATTGGGTAATCTTTGTTAATTCTTTACGATCTCTCAGCAGATTCAAATTTCTCTTAAATGTGGAGCTCAGGTTTCATAACCTTTAATGGGCTTCAGTTTGAAAATGTAGCCACTGCTTACTGTGTTTTATGTACCCACTCTATCTCAGAAAATATGCTCTGTATTTATTTATCAAATGATCTCTATGAGGTAGATATTTCAATTCCTATTTCTCATACAGGGAAACAGGTTAGACTCTATATGGGATGCTAAGGCTTGGCTTAGATGACTCAGGTGACTCAGCTTTTGGATCTGGAGTTTTTTCTGGAAGACCATGTTGACTCCACTTCATGCGTCCTGAAGGTATAAATGCATTTAATTTAGGTGTGAGTGTAGTGACTCTTATTAGTGCTGTTGACAACTTGCTCAGGATAGCTTGAGATATTATATAAATAAGATTCTGAATTGTTGGGTCCATCATATACAAGAGAAATTTAATAATACTCTTTCATCCTGCTTTGGAGACTGAACATTAAGGGTTTAATGCAGAAATTTTTAAGATCATAGTTTTAAAATTATAACTGGTTAAGTCTATATCCTAGATGCACACCTATATTTAACTCTTACGACTTTATTTAGTGTCTTTTGGATTCTTACTGAATTATGTTTTTTTTTTTTTTAAAGATTTATTTATTTGACAGATAGAGATTACAAGTAGGCAGAGAGGCAGGCAGAGAGAGAGAGAGAGGAGGAAGCAGGCTCCCAGCCAAGCAGAGAGCCCGATGCGGGGCTCGATCCCAGGACCCTGGGATCATGACCTGAGCTGAAGGCAGAGGCTTTAACCCGCTGAGCCACCCAGGCGCCCCCTGAATTATGTTTAATTCAAGTAAATTCATGTTCTATAATGACTTTGGTTTTCTGGTAACACCGTTTCAGAGGCCAAAAACTAGGCATGCGGACCCATGTTGGCAGTTTGCTAGAGAACACAACACCTCTGGAGGAAGCTGAATGACAGTGGAAGAGGTGTTGTTTCAGGATTGAATGAAGACACTGAAAGTCGATAGCAAACACACCCTTGTACACAATACCAAAATAGATGTTTAGGTTATGGCCCTGAATTGTCAAGAAAAGGTTAAACTATGGCTCTTTGCTCTCCATTTAAAAAAAAAAAAAGTTTAAGAAAAATAAAAAGGTAAATTCAAAAGTTCATTTGTCTAGAAAAGTATTCATCCTTTGGAAATAACAATGAATGAAATACTGTCAAAAAATCACGTTTTGCACGTAGAAAAATCTTAGGTAAGAAATGCATTTTCTAGCAGATCAGAAAAAAAAAGTCATCTGTGAAAATTGATCAGGTGAGAAGAGATTCTCTTGCTTTCCAAGTTGAGGCTAAAAGTGACTTAACATTAAAGTCAAGTCCATCAGGGTCCATCATTACTGATGAAGTGCCTAAGGGGCCCTTTGTATTGTGAGATCGGCAAAAGAGGGGTGCAGTCTGAGAGAGCTACCTGATTAATTTATGGTAATACATGGGAACTGATGACCTTATAATTTCTGAAAAATTTTATTTCACTTCGTTCTTGAAGCACATTTTTCAAAAGGCAAAGAGCCTTTCTTTTGCTGAAATTGCATTGCCTTCTCTTAGCCAATGAACTGAACCATCCAGTCTATTAACTAAACAAAAATGACAGGAAACTTCATAAATATTTAAAGCTGCTGCTATGAATTAAACATTGGAATAAAGAACTAACTCCTTTCATTAAAGTACAATGTTAAATAAATAAATAAATAAAGCTCATGACATAGATTGCGAGGGAAATCAAATGTTTGAACTAATAATATTTTAGGTTTCTCTAAACAAATCTTGGCTAATGGTTTAAAGAATTGTATTACATATGTTTGGCTTATGAGATCAATAGCAACTGATTTTAATGAAACATTTAGAACTTAAAAAAAAAAAAAAAAGGTTGGTAAATAAGATTGGTTCAGCCATTTAGAAAACAATGCAATGGGCAGAACTCGGGGGCCAGACCTGAAGAAAACGTGAGAAGTCTTGTGTGATTTTGAACGCGAGGCTCAGTGGGGAGCCATCCAGCCAGTGGCTCCATACCTCACTGACCTTGGTTATGTGCTTTCCTCCCTGTAGGGTGTGTGTCTTCGCTCACTGAGTAGCCTGGGACCGAACACCTGCAGTGCGCCAGGCCTGTGCTCCAGTAGGGCTACCGAGATGATTAAGACATGGCTCTTCTCTTTGGGGGCTCCTGTTCCTCTATCACTACTGACCAATCCAGATTCCTCCCTGCGTGCTGTGGTGGATAGAGAAAATGGAGCAGAGCTGAATGGTTATTGCTGAATTTAGCATCTAGAATATCTGAATTTGCATCCTTATTTTGTCACTGGCTGTGTGGCCATATTTAGTCTATTAGTAAGTCTCAATTCCCCACTGAGAATGTGCTATAATAATTCTCATCTGTGGGGACTTTTGCAGGATACGACCAAAGACCATTTATCAAATGAGTATTATTAGCCTTGCTGTTTTTTTCCTTGCCTTACAGTAATATTTAGGAGAAGAGGAAAGGCATGAAGTCTTGAAATTATTGAAAAGCTCTGTGAAAGAAAGGTAGTAGTAACACTTAACCCTCTCTGAATGGGTTCTGTTGTTATTCCCACTTTACAGGTAAAGTGGCCGAGGCGGCATAAGGGTGATGTAATTTGCCAAAGGCCACCTAGCTCGTAAGTGATGGAGACAGGATGGGCCACCTGCGCTCTGGCTCCATGTTCTCAACTCCATGCGCTGCCCCATTAACACTTATGCTGGAAATTCACTTAGACTGCATGTTTAATGATGTTTATTGCTGTTTTATTTCATGTTCTCATCAGGAAAAAACATATTGCAAAAAGTTAAGAAAGACCTGTTTTCTCCTATCGTGAACTCTTTTTGAAGCTATAGCAGATTCTATAGAAGTTTCTGTAAAGAACTATGTAAAGAGGTTCTCTCTTTGAGTGGAGTGTGCTGGAAAGAATTTAGCTACTCAGTTACCAAAAGTTGTAGGCTTTAGGAAATGCTCTAAAACAATGATATTTAAACGATTTGGTCTCAAAACCCTGTTAGGTTCTTAAAAAGCATGGAGGACTTCACAAAACTTTTGTTTCACCAGTCAGGAAGTATGTTGGTATTGAGAACAGTAACTACCACAGCTTCCAGCACTTCGACAAAACCCTGGATATGCAGCGTTCTGGCCAAGAATCTGATTTCCTGCTGTTGGGGCCTCTGTTGTCTCCCTGGTCTTCCAGCTCTGTGGAAGTGTTTTGTAGCTGAACCAAGAAAGAAAGCATACTCACAGTTCTATAGAAATTAGGATTTCATGAACGATTTTGAGGAGATGAAGAAGACTGCTTTCTGTGATTTTGGAATGTGAAGAATTTCTTTGGATTGAGTTCCATGGAAGTTTGTCACTGGCCTGTGTTCTTGAACTATGGAACATGAATATGTAGACTAAGGAATTATTTCTCGTGATAAGTAAACAACAGAGATAGTGGGAGTAGAGGTTTTGTTTACATCAGTTATACCTATGGGTATTTACCATATTGGAAATCGAAATTGAGAAATTAAAAAATTATTAATCCACTTTACAGTATTACGGTTAGCATAAGTAACATTTTTTAATGAAAAAGAGCCCTATTTTCTAAAACAAATTATTAGTGTGTCATGGTTTTACATTTCAACTTCCTAGCATCTCACTTTAGTAGATGTCAGTTGGGTTCTCACATCTACGTCTGTATTCAATCTGTTGGAAAAGCAGCTATCTTACACCTTTGGAAACCTCCAGTGTGCAGTCATGAGAGAATGGGAGTGAAAAAGGCAAATAATGTCTTAGGATTAATTATTAACAGTTTTGACCTCATAGGCTCCTTGAAAGGGTATTATGTAACTTCTTGGTTCCCTGGACCTGACTTTGAGAAGGGCTGTTTGAAGACATGTCTTTTGTACTAGATTTTAGACCAGGAAGTATTAATCATATGGTGAAAAAATGAGCAAAGTAAAGGGAATAAAAGAGAAACAGTTAAACATCGTTGACCATTAAATGAGGAAGTCAAGGGTAAACCCAAAAGGTACAGCCTTTATAACCCTTTTTTAATCAAACCATTAGAGAATGATCACGGTTTTAGTAACCAGTAAATACAGTGGGACTATAATTTGTGTTTGGTGTATTAGAGAAATTCATGTTTTTACTTTGTGGTTTGTTTCTTTATATTTAATATGTTTAATATTAAAAGTGGCTGAATAGGTAGTAGATAATGTTGGAGAAAACAATAAATTGGCAGAAATGTTGGCAAATATTGGCAGAAAACAAAATACCACTTTACTCGTCTGTGGTAGTAGTATCTCTAAGTCTCTTTATTTAGCGGTGAAAGTAATAATAATAGCAACCCTATAAAGGTACTGGGGAAGTGCCAGGCATTAAGCCCCGCAACAGCCCTCTGAATAAGGTGGCCTTCTTCCCCACCTTCTCCCCATCTGTTTGCCCCTCATTCTTCCCCCACTCTGGTTATGCCCGGCTCCTCCTTCCTCACCCACCCCTTCTGCCATTTTGTAGAAAGAGTAGTTAATCAATTACCAGATTGTTAGTAGCTGGTTGGTAGTGAGATGACTGGTAGGCATTCTGGCTTTAAAGTCCATGCCGTTACTATTCCTTCCATATTCCCTGCCACCCCAATGCTATACAGACCTTCTGGGGTTTTATGATAATGTTATAATATATATTGCGTTATAAATATTCAATATTCCACATCATATTATACATATTTGTGACAGTAGCATAGGTAAAGTGTACCTTGCACATTCTAAGTACTCACTCATAGCTACTATTCCTCTTCCTCTTCCTCCTCATGGTTTCTCTTGACTCCTAATCTTCCTTTATTGTCAAAGTTCAGTAACTAGAGTTCTTTTTCTCCTTCAGTTTTACTGTCTCTTGTTGTGCTCTCAGCCACTGGGATTAGTACGCCTGGTCCACAGCTGGTCCCTTTGTCTGTTGGACTTCATGTACAGACTCCCCTGAACCTTAAGGATCATCATCATGACAAGATGGCTCCTCATTCGGACTGGAGCGATTTTGCCATGGCTTTCATTGTCACTACTCTGAATACAGCTTCTTTCTATAGTAACGGTTTTGTTTTCTTTCACTAAAAATGAGGTTAGACCCTATAAACCCTTACTCTATTAATGGTACTTATTTTAGAATTTCAGATGCCCAAAAGACAAAACAGGCATCACCAGAATTGGTGACCTAGCACCCCAGGACATGAAGAAAGTTTGCCGTTTAGCCCTCATTGAGCTGACTGCCCTCTATGATGTATTGGGTATTGAATTGAAGCAACAAAAAGCTGTGAAAATCAAAACAAAAGGTAATTTTGAAATGAAAAACAGTTGAATTTACTTCAAAAGAAGCAAAGATGAACTTGGCTTCTGAGCAGTATTCTTGGGGAGGGGGGACACCTACAAAATAAACCAACACTTGAATACTTCTAAAATTCAGAATTTAAAACATTGCCTTCAAAAATTTTGTAACTTGATATACATGCACTATTCTCTTAGACTATAAAAAATAAAGAGATAATAAAATATTTACCTTGGAAGGAAATTCTGAATTAAGGATTCTTCTTCTTCTTCTTCTTCTTTTTTCTTTTTCTTTTTCTTTTTTTTTTTTTTTTTGTATTGAGGAATCTTAACTCAAATGCACTTTCCTTTGAAAACTACGTGTAAAAGATACTTTTGGTACATAAACTTATTTCCAAAATCAGATCTTGAAAAATGACTTTAAGATAGTTGATCCTAGTTCATTGCTTTTGCTTATTTATTTGATGGGAAGTACATAGGGTAGTTAGTAGCCTATCCCTTTGCTCATTTACATTCTACTTATAACTATTTTGCAAAAACCTTCTTCAGTCTATTAAGAAAATAATGCCATTGTGGCACATAATACCACCAAATTGTACTCCTCATGGATATATGTAGTTTTTCTTTTGTAAGCAACTTGTTATACCCATTACATAAACAGACTTTATTTTTTATAATCTTATAGAAAACAGACACCTCTTAGTTTTTATCCAAGATTTTATTGGTCTAGAAATGCAGATAATTATCTATTAATTTAACAGAGTTTAACTCTTTCGGAATCTCTGGCCTCTTATTTAAGTTCTCTCCTAAAGAGATACCAAGAATGAGGATTACTGAGTTGCTATGGTAACATTAATAAAGACACATATTCACCTGATTTAAGTTATAGAGGCAAAATCTCTGTAGGACTGACGTATACCTTCTCTCAAGGTCCTCTCTCCCATGCTGGGCCCCAGAAGACCTCATTCTGTGCTCAGCTCCTCTTGAGTATTATAGCTTAAGGCATGGGATGGTGAATTTCTGAGTTAAATGGTGCTTCTGATTTTCCGCAAGGCCATTATGGATAATGAAAGACTTTAGATGTTTTTTCAGAAGCTTGTCACAAAGCCTTTTCCAAATATAAAATAGAAATATAATTTAAATAGCTGTGACTCAGTGCTTAGGACTGTTAAAATGGCTTAGAGAGGCTTTTTGTGTTTTAGAATTGCTTCCTAGCAGAGAGAGAAGTATTAAGCCATTCTCATTTAGAGTATAACTATTAACAGAATAGATTTTCTTTCCATTTCTTAAATATTTTTGTAGCTCCTCTGATATATTCATCTCATAAACTAGACTTGACATTTTTGAAGATTACATTTTTTTGGACAATTCTTTTTTTTTTTTTTAAAGATTTTATTTATTTATTTGATAGGCAGAGATTACAAGTAGGCAGAAAGGCAGGCAGAGAGAGAGAGGAGGAAGCAGGCTCCCTGCTGAGCAGAGAGCCCCACGCGGGGCTCGATCCCAGGACCCTGGGATCATGACCTGAGCTGAAGCCAGAGGCTTTAATCCACTGAGCCACCCAGGCACCCCTTTTTGGACAATTCTTAAGCTACAAATTATTAGGTTACTGGTACTCACTTGAATGGCATCTCTATTGAGTGTCAGTTTTCAAGGTCCTCATTCCACAATATAAAGCCCCGTTTCCTGTTCACAAATGATTTACATCTCTGCTGATGACGTGTGTTACACTTCTGTGCTAACTGTTCATTCAGTGATGGGAGTGAGGTAGGAGGTACTAAGCAGAAGCTATGCTCACACAGACTGAAGGCATATGATTTTAATTTAGAAAAATTTTAAGTTATTACCTTTCAGTTCTTCTGGAGTTATTCCCAAATATATGAAAGTGCAAATCACAATTTAAGAACTACCAAGTGTCTGTAGTTTCTAAAGAAAAACTCTTGTAAAACAAGATCATGAGGTTGACTGATTTGTCGAAGAGCTAACATTTCTGTTTTGCTGTATTGTAGAATGTTAAATGTCAGTTACATATAAAAGAGATGAGTAATATTTGCTTTAGCCAAAACGTTTAATTTGTTACCTTTAGTAAGTTCTTTGTATATTTCACATACTCCCATGGCATTATTTTTCTTACATGGCAGTATAACTTCCCTAATTATTTTGGTGATTTGTTGCAATCATTTACTTAGCTGTCTTTCATTGCTAGATTGCTATATAAGACAGGATCAAGATTTCCTATGGTGATATGGACCTAATGGCTAGACAATGTCATTCACTTAGTAGGTGCTCAATAAATAGTTATTTGTTTGAATGACAGTATCAGAAATCCGATGTCTTAATATTTTTGCATTAATATTTTATAGATGGATCGAAGTTAAGAAGTTTTCTTTTTTGTTGCAGATTCCGGCCTTTTTTGTATTCCATTGACAGTGTTGTTAGAACAAGATCAGAGGAAAGTACCAGGAACTCGAATACCCTTGATATTTCAAAAAGTAAGTAGACCTAAATCGGTCAGCACAGAGAGAACATACTTGAACTAATAGAAGTTTTTTCTTTTTTGGCATTCATAATATTATAATATAGTTTTCCAATTGATGTGCTCTTCTATTTTGTACTTTGATTTTCTATTCAGGAAACAAATTTGTTTCAAGGGCTCATAATTTTTATTTTATGGTGATGTTTTCTGTGTTATTACTATAACTGTGATTACCTGGCATCATTTTCCTGTCTTATATTAGCTAGCTTTGTATAATTGAGATTTCAGTTCTATAATACACGGGAGCGGGAACTGCTTATAAATTTCTAGGGAATTGAATCCTCATGAATATTTCATGCCTGCGTGTGTTTCCCAAGCTTTCCTATTTACAGTGAGGATGTCCAATTTAATTTACCAATGCCTACTTCCAAAGTAGGCAAAGAAACCATAAAGTAGAATTAGAAAGTGATTGCTAAACTATCAAGTCACTGGTGTCATCAACACTCAGTTATTCATAAGGGGATTATCTACAGCAATATAAAAATTTCAGTCTAATCTCTGAGCCATCCTTGTTCAGAAACACAGATGACACATGACGAAAGCCAGGAATGCGCAGTGAGGAAGGTAGGTCAGATCAGTTATGGACTACCCGAGCTATAGATTTTTTTGCAGCAGCCCCAACACATCACACTTTCTGGAAGCTCTGGGGATAGTAAGAGTGGTAGTGGGAACTTTCCCATCAACTGGCCCAAAAAACTCATTCAATACAAAGCCCAAGTTCCTTGGGACTGATTCTTCCACTATTCCAAACCAACGCTCAGCTGTCTTATCTATTAACCTCGGGTCCCATTATTTCTCATGATCACCGTCGCTTCCAAACATGTATCTCATTGTTTCTCCTGATGAACTTCATTCTGTGGAGTTTGTTCTTCTCACCAGCTTCTGCTGGCCACTGCCTATAAAACTTGTGTCTGTATGGATAGTTGTCAGCCGTGCCTGTGATGAGCTGGGAAGTGCTGACAAATGTGGGTCAGATATTTGTATTAATTTAAGTAAATTAAGTAAAATGTAAACGTAATTTACTTAAATCAAGTAAATTTAAGTAAATTAAGTAAAATGTACACCACCACAGATGACTGTGCAAGGCAAGGATCTCACCAGCATCTTTTCCAAGTGGGTAAGGATTCTCCGAAGAAACGGAATCAGTATGGGGTGTGTGTGTGTGTGTGTGTGTGTGTGTGTACGCGCGCGCGCGCACACACGCTCACACATGTTCATAGAAAGAGACTCATTCTAAAGAATTGGCTTGTGTGATTGTGGGGGCTGGCAAGCCTGAAATAGAGCAGTCCAGAGGCTGGAAACTTGGGCAAGAGTTGATATTGCAGTATTGAGTCCAAAATCTGTAGGTTGGAAACTCCTGTGGGTTTTCCGTGTTGCAATCTTGAAGCAGAATTGCCACTTTTTTGGGAAACTTCAGTCTTTGCTGCTAAGGCCGCCAGCCCACTGGATGAAACCCGCCCACGTCATGTAGAGTAATTTGCTTTACTCAAAATGTACTGATTTAAATGTTAATTACCTCTAAAAAAAAAAAAAATACCTTCACAGCAACATCTAGACTGGCGTTTGACCAAAAACCAATGATGTGTCATGCTTGACTTTATCAAATTCACCACCACATCAGTGAAGGGTACGTTTTGGTCTCCACAAAAATTCAGAAATGTCTCCTGGTCAGGCTGAGGGCTGCCTGCAGTCCCATGTCATTTTCTCTTGAAATTGTTGTATTTATGTAGTTATTTTACCTTTCTGGTCTCTTCAATATTCAGAAGACTTGGGCTTCCAACTAGTTTGAAGTTGTTTGGTAATAGCCTTAAAGGCTCTTTTGTTCACACAAAAAATAAAAGAGGGTATAAAGAGTTTACTATCAGATAACACTCATCTATATGCATCCCCTCTGAATGATAAGCAAACACAGGACAGGGATCTAGCATTGGAAAATACTTTTTCCATGGAGCAACTCTCACCTCAATTAGGTATTTCTCAGTTTTGTACAAAACAAAGAATTGGAAATCGCTCATTTGCAAAAAGGTTTATCACCAGTTTTTAGAGGATTATACTTTCTCCTTTATTAAGAATTATACCCAAAAAAGAGCTTTAGCAAAGCTTATCTGAGATCTGTGAATTGTATCTGTTGTTTTCTTGTTTGTTTTGTTTTTGCTCAGAGGCACATTGTTTAAACCATATTCTTAGAAAACGTCAGGAAAATAAAGTACTTTTAATTTTTATCTACAGAAAAATTCTGACAAATTAGCAAATTCTATTCTCACTGTCAGACTAATCAGCCAAATCAAAGATACTTTGTGTCAGAAACTTCTGACTTCATTTTCAGTTCATAAATTCGTATAAGCATATAATCCCTCTTAGGAGATGCTGTGAACATTACTGATAAATTATGCAATGTCTCTTGTAAGATAAATTACTAAAAAGGAGCATGATTAAAATATATAGAACAATATAGTTATTTTCCATTTTTAAGTCTTGAAAATAAAAGAGCTATAAAGTATTTCTTATTTATATTTTAATAATGAAATATAATGTGGTGGCCAAAAATGTTATTTTTAAAGTGAGAAATATGAAAAACCACATGACATTCTTTCAGGCATTATATATACATTTCTCTATTGAATTTTAGTATTCCGCGTTCGAGAGGAATAAAAAGAACTTCAGTATAAAATTCAGATCATACTCTCATTCAGTTGTTTAGAAATCTCCATTTTTCCTGTGTATTTGATGAAAATGAAAGGCATGTACTATTGCTAAAAACTAATTTGCTCTAGCAGCCAGCGTAGAATTTTATTTTTTGCTAATGGAACGTTTTAAACATTTTATAAAGTGAAATAAAAATGAAAATTGCTCAAACATTGAATAAATTTTGCATGGTATTATTTGTTAAGTTTAGTTTTAAACCCTTTATTGAGTAATGCCCATCTAATCTAAAATAACTCTTGTAAGGTTTTTAGCTGTGGGTTCATTATCTAGTGTAACTTGAAAAATGTAGTCTTGGAAAACATTCCACTTGAATTTTTAAAAATCATGCACTGCTTTGACTGGTCAGAGATGGTTCTCACTTTATCTAATAATAAATCCTCAGGAGAATTTTGAGACTACTCTTCGCTTTATTCTTACCTGACTCCCTGAAGATCCGAGCATTCTTTGGCCTTAATCCAGGGATAGGAGAGATGAGGTCATTAAAGAAAAATTGCCTCTCTTCCAGTGTCTACATGCTACAATATATCTGATTTCAGAACATCTAGACAAAGGTCAAAAGAACTCATTTTATGATACCTTGCTTTGCTCCTAATAGACACTTTTATAAGCAAGGAAGAAACAGCTTTATGTAGTTTATAGAGCCTTGGTAAATCATTAAAGGAGGTTTCCCTGAAAAAAACTAAAATAAAATTTTACATCCTTTGGCATTCTGGAAGATTTTATGTCTTAGGGTGTGCAGAGAGATTATAGTAAGTTTGGGGATGAGTGAAGAGTAGGTCTGTCTTTTAAAAAGTAGAAGGCTATGGTGAATGGGGGTGGGTGGTAGGAAGGAAAACCTATGCGATGCTAGTAATTGCCTTATATTTAGCCTGAGGACAAAGAAATTGATTTCCTTAAAATAGCAGAGTACCCCCTATAAAGCCTGTGTGCATTTCCCGGGGAATACATATTTCAATTGGAAGATGACTCTGCCAAGAAACTAACCACTTTTTTTTAATCATCATCCTAGCTTCCAACAGTATGTCTTTGTAATTTCTTTATTTGCCTATTTTTGTGGGTTTCTGCATTATTAAAAAAAAATCTTTGTTAGTTTAGTGGAGTTCTAGAGATAGATCTGTGTATATTCATTGGGTATCAGGTATGATTTAGAAGCCCTCAACAAGAACTATTTTTTGTCTTGGTTTACCACTAAAAGCTGCAAAGCTTAAAAATGAATATTTACAAACAGGTTTTTTTTTTTTCTCCATAAACAAGTCTTTGAAACAAACTAAAAATGAGATGTAAATCTGCAAATAATGGAATTTAATAAGATTAATTTGATTGCAGATTTCTGGAAAAGCAGAAGACATGGATGGTCTTAGTTGCTTTTAAGCAGTGAACAACTTCAGTCTCCATTTATTTGGAGTACAGCAGCTGTTGTGTGAAATGATTACACTTCTGTAACAAAGGAGAATAAGACCCCACTTCTTCTCAATTAGAAGTAAAGTTTTGAGACTTTCTGGTTGAAAGGATAGTGCTAGTGCAGTAGCATTCAAAACTTCGTGAAAACCCGCTTACCCATCATTGTAATCATTTATCTCTATGTGAAGCAGATGTTCAATTTGGAATTGTACCTGTTAGGAATCCCCAAGTCAGAATGTTCTTCTGTTTATACACAGCTGATTTCCCGAATCGAAGAGGGAGGTTTGGAAACCGAAGGCCTCTTGAGAATACCTGGAGCCGCCAGTAGAATCAAGGTAATCTCTTGGTTCAATTACACTTTTGCATTTTAAAAGCCCCCCCCCCCCCCCCCCCCCCCCCCCCCCCCCGCCCTTTAGTCAAGTAGATACAAGATAAAACCTGAAGCTTCAGTTTATATTTAGTTTTTCTGGAGTCTTTGCTGATGGTTGTAAGTTTTCATTTTTCTTCAAAATCACCATATTAGCTGTAATATTATTATGATGTTCGGGAAGCAAATGATTTAAATCTCTCTGCTGTGCAGAGGTAAAATAGGAACAAAAGTCAACAAGCAAAAGCCAAGAGCAGTTCCATCCTTCTGGTGAAAAGAGAACACGATGAGTCAAAATATTCATAGGGGACTGGTGATAGATTTAGTCAGTGTGATTAATAGCAATTGAATTAAAAAAAAATGTGGATGAGAAACTCCACCAGGTGATCAGAAGAGGAGGATGTCACTGTCGTCTCCATACACCAGTCTATGGGAACTGAGGAAATGAGACTTTCCCTCAATTCCTTTCCCGATTTTCACAGTTCCTGTCACACCCACTGCAGGGTAGCCAGAGTCTGGCTTGTGAAAGAGGCAAGGCGATGCCCAGACTTACCGTTCTCCCTCCCGCTGCCACCTTTTCTGGCAAGCTGGCATTTTGTTCCCACTGTCTTGGGATGCTGGTATCTTCCTCCTTTCTCCCTGGCGCCCATCTCCTGCTCTGGGGAATAAAGCATCCAGTAAATGCACGGCAAAGGTAGAATTACCCCTACAGAGGATGCATAATACATAAGCGTCCCAGGGGATTTGCATTTTACAGGGGCCTCATGCTTGGAGCTGTAGCTCTATCTGGAGAAAGCTTTGGTTAGCTGCCATTAACAGCGTCCGGAGCCTCTAAATTCAGCTTCTGAGCCTCTAAACTCAACTGAGGTGGTGCAAATGATTGCCCTCGTCCAACTTATTGTCTTCTTGAATTTGCAAATCCACTTGAAAATAGGACAGGGCAAATAGATTTTTTCTGTTCATTTCCTTAAGACCTATTCTGTATGACATTTTTAGAGCTGGATCAGAGAGAACAGACTGTTGGTGGGTGCACACGCTCCGGGCTTGTGACTGTGGCCGTGGGGCTGCCAGGATTGGAATTACTATTGAGACCTTGCACGGTTTATAGCACCTGCTTATTTTGATGAGTTTTGATGAGTTTCCTCGATGCAGAATGCTAGTTCCCGCCTACTAGGCTCTCACTGCATGGAGCGACTGCTCACAGAGTTCATTCAGCTTGTGTTCCCTGGGTTTGGTGTCCAGTTCACAGAGGTCCCTGAAACCCTTTTGGGGCCCGTGTGAGTTTGGTAAGCTGCCATTGTCTCACTCCACTTGTTAACATTTAGGGAGATTTCACCAACAGTCAAACACAGGCATTGTGTGGGATTCTGAGGTAAGTCCTGTTGAGAGGCGCTTTCGAGAACGAATCCCTCAGAAGCTGGTCACGTGACTTTGTAGTACCCACATGGGCAAGAATACCCCTTCTCAGTCCACTGGTCACAGCACTGATTAGCAGACTGTAAGGGCCAACGTCTGAGAGTCATAAACACGTTTACTTGAGTACACAGTGGTGAACAGAAAGCATATTTTAGGGGCTCGTGGGTGGCTCAGTGGGTTAAAGCCTCTGCCTTCAGCTCAGGTTATGATCCCAGGGTCCTGGGATTAAGCCCTACATCAGGCTCTCTGCTTGGCCAGGAGCCTGCTTCCCTCTCACTCTGTCTGCCTCTCTGCTTACTTGTGATCTCTGTCTGTCAAATGAAATAAAGTCTTAAAAAAAAAAAAAAAAAGAAAGCATATTTTACACTTTTGACTGGATAGCTGGCAGAATCTTGAGTTCAACTAAATGTAATTTCTAAGAAGGTCAATTAAGTGGATTCTGTTGGCTCAACTCTTCAACCTGGCCTGTTGTCACATCCCAAATTATGCAGCAGCTGGTCCATTATACATAATTTAAAGATAATATGCAAAATTTTTGGTTGTCTTTCTCCTCTGCCCCACCAAATTTTTTATACTCTTCTCTCTCCTTCCCCCCTCTCCCTTTCCTTTTTTTTTCCTCTCTCCCCCTTCCCTTCCTTTTCCCCCCTGCCTCCCTCTCTCCCTTTTTCCCTCTACCTCTCCTGTCTCCTCTTTCTCCCTCTTCCCATTCCTCCTTCTCCTTCCCTTCCTCCCCTCTCCCTTCTTTCATTCCCCTCCCTTTACCTCTCTTTCCCCCACCCCCCCCCCATTTCTAGAGTCACCTTTATGTTCACCAATTACAGAAATAACTGGAGGAGGGGGATGGAGTTGTGTAGGGAAGCGAAAGTGTAATAAATTCATCTCACGAGAAAAACAAAGCACAGTCTTTGGGAGAATAGTTCAACATAAGGAAGTAACAGAAACTTGAAAGGATTTCTCACCTAATAGGGTTGATGCCACAGTGAAAAGGCCCCTGGAAAATAGTAATTGTGAAACTAAATTGATTACTAATAGTTTGTCTGGCAGATCTTGTAGAGTCCTTGAGGTAGACAAACTAGGTGTTTCTGATTCTGCATGGACTCACACTGTTCTCTGTGCCACTTAGGGCTTGGGCCCCCAAGACAGGTGTATTGATGTATTTTCAGGCCTCATTTGCTTTAGAATTTGGTTTTCCATTTCCCAGAGGGGACTAATCAAGAGGCAGCCTCCTCATTTAGGCCCAGAGATTGATTATGTATTTTGTTATGTCATGTACTTCTAAATAATTTCTAACAGACTTTTTAAAAGATGATTTTTAGAATCAAAGGAAAATTTACAGCATCTGAAGTAAAGCCCCCACACAGAATGATGATTTTCACCAATCTTTTCCTGATTAAACCTTGACCGCTTAAGGTCTGTTGCAGATGCAGGAAAATGTATGCAGTTTTTGAATTCTGCGGCCTTGGCTATCGTTTGTCACGGAAAAAGTGTACTTGGCCGAGTAGTATTTTTCTGAGTGACAGAGAAGTGTTGGCCTTTAGTACTTTCGGATTCTTTTCTAAAGAGTAGAATCTCTTGGAAAGTGGGAAGTGTATCACACTCTCAGCAGGGAAAAAAAAATGCACTTACTGGTAGCTTTTCTTTCTTGCCTTTTTTTTTTTTTCTTCTGCCTTTCAGAATCTTTGCCAAGAACTGGAAGCAAAGTTTTATGAAGGGACATTTAATTGGGAAAGTGTCAAACAGCACGATGCCGCCAGCCTGCTGAAGCTCTTCATCCGGGAGCTGCCCCAGCCACTGCTCAGTGTAGAATATCTCAAAGCCTTTCAGGCCGTCCAGAGTAAGTACCCGCCTCTCTCTGAGGCAACCCATGTGCTGGTGCCATCCGTGTTAATTGTTTTAATGACACTTTGCCTCACAGAAAGTATCACTGGATATTCGGAGAGACGTATTGACTCTCTGTCAACGGCAGCTCCAATGCCGTACATTGTTGTCCTTTTCCTTTACAAATACACATCTCTGAGTAGACAGATGACAGGGTGTTCTCCTCCGGGACAGATTAATTGTGTGTGCATTGAGCCCTGCAATATACTTTCTTGTTAAAACCTGGAACTTCGCATTTCTTGTATAATAGAATGAGTCACGTAAGATGTGATACATTTTTCTTGCCAAGTGTTAAAAGCAACACTTACTGGAGAAGCTGTGGATTAACAGTTATCATAAACGCACAAGGAGATGAGCAGAGTCTGTGATTATTTCCTGAAAAATGAAGTTCTGAAATTGTCATGCAGAAACGTGGAACAAATTATTTGGCTGCCTCCTTGGAGGAAGGTTACAGACTTCTACCTTGCCATTTTGTGGTATTGCGCAAGCTCCAAATTAATGTATCAAATAGTTCTTGATTCTTTTCCAGTGAACACAGAGATCTTATAAGGTTTGGATACTGGTGTAATTATTCCTTTTAGTCCCAGAGGTCATCAAAAAAGGAAAAATGCCATCACTACATTCTAATGACCATATCTTTAACTTTCCAACTGGGACACCTTGAGGGGGAAAAGGTGCCACTATTGATGATTACGGTGAGTTACAGTGTCCGCCAGAACACTTCTGGGTCATTCCAAATTTTTTTACTGAGAGATGATTGACCTACAACATTCCGTACAACATAATGGTTCAATATTTTTATGTATTGTGAAGTGGTCATCACCGTAAGTCTGGTAACATCCATCACCACATATATTTACAGAATTTTTTTCTCTTATGATGAGAATTTTTAAGATCTACTCTCTTAGCAACTTTCAAATATGCAATATATTGTTGTCAACTGTAGTCGCCGTGCTGTACCTTATGTCCCCATGACTTAACTATTTTATAACTGGAAATTTGTACCTTTTGACACCCTTCACCTATTTTTCCCACACCCCTTCCAACCCTAGCTTCCACTAATTGTCCTGTATCTATAAGCTGATTTTTGTTGTTGTTGTTTTTCTACAATTCCACATATAAGTGAAATCATATATTTGTCTTGTTTTACTTAGTATAATGCTCTCAAGATCCATTCATGTTGTCGCAAATGGCAAGATTTCTATTTTTATGACTTAGTAATATTCCATTATTTCCAGCATATTCTGAGTAATACTCCATTGTTTATCTTAAAGCATGTAATATTAAGATGATTCTCATGTGTCTTCTCATATCATAACATTTCTTCAGAATTTCTAAGGAAGACATGACTAAAATCATCTTGTGTTTAAAATATTTGTAATGGCTAAGTTATGCTCTTTTGCATACATTCTTTGGATATGGATTCAAGGACAAATCCACTCCTTAGGAACAAAGTACCAGAATGATTCCAAATATCCATGAGTATTACTTCCATGGATCGAGGGTTACTGAAAGTGATAACTATCAATGATCATTGTGTACCTCTTTGGCTCAGTCATCACTGGTTGGTTTTCTAATTCATTCCATAGACATTTATCTACCACTTACTGCGTTCCAGGCTCCATTTTACTTCTTCCTGTTGGAATCAGTGGACTCTTAGCTTGTGATTTGTCCACTCACCAGTGAAGAAACAACCTTCACTGTTACAGAGGCACCCTTACACCATACCGTGGAAGGACTAACTTTCTGTGTCTCTTCATTGGGGAATAATTATCACGCAGAAGTTAAAATTATTTCCAAAGCACTGTTGTGTGTCTGCAAACATAAGGCCGCCCGTCATATGATCACAGTTGGAAGTGAGCATTCTGAGAGGAAGCTCTAACGCAGCAGCTGCTTCTCCTGATCTCTCTTAAATACACTCTCAAGAATGCTCGCTGCTCAGTTGTTGTGTCTTAAATTTCACAGGGATGTTTATGCCAAATACCTTTTTTCTTACAAAATGAAAAAAGGAAGTAAAAAAAAATGTTTGGTAAAGAAAAGAGTTCCGATTTATTTAATCTGTCTGCAGATCTTCCAACCAGGAAGCAACAACTACAGGCTTTGAACCTTCTTGTCATCCTCCTGCCTGATGCAAACAGAGACACACTTAAGGTCAGCGGATTCATTTACGTTAAATATCCCTCAGAACTTAGAAGAGTAATTTCTCATTATTTGTGGTAAAACAAGGTGATGTTTTCATGGAAATGTTCCTAGTTAAGTCTCTAAAGGAAAGACTGACTTTTAAAGATAAATGGTGGAAGTTTTTAACTCTTCAATAGTGTATGTACTAGACTAGTCATGTTAATAGTATTATCAGGTGTTTAATTTTTGCTGTAATGCCTCTACTGAAATCAATGAGTGAGGTTCATTTTTTTTTTTTTTTTTTTGATGGAAGTTTGGGTGCTTTTGGTTTCTCCTTTTTATTTTTCTATGTTTTCCAAATTTAATTTAATGAACATGTATTAAGTTGGAAGTGGATGTTTAAAAAGAAAGTTGTAAGGCTCATCAAGTAAAACCTACTTTGCCTAAAGATGTTACATTTGTAGTGCTAAGCAGTAGAGTTTGAAATAAGTCATAATGATGATTTTTGAAATGTTTTGGTTAGCCAAAAGATAGACTCAAACAAATTCTAGTACTTTCTCTATTGGCTTACCCTGAGTTTTTGATTTACATCAGCATTTCAAAGTGGTTTGGTCTATATGATTTAATACCATTTATTATAAGCATTGTTGGAGGTTTTTATAATAATCAGTAGATTGTTCCATATTGATTTATTTTCTTAACAGCAAAAGTTTACAGAGTAGTTGTAAAGGTTTCGTTATAAACTTACGAAAGAAAAAGGAAACTTCTAAAATATAATTTAGAAAGAGTAGTTACCTTAAGTTTTGTCATTGCCTCAAAAAATTGTTTTTATATAGCCAATGGCAGAACCCTTGCCCCTCTACCCTCTATATTTCTTTCTATTTAAAATGAAAAATCATGCCAAGAAATTTCATGTCAAGAAAACAAAGCCAGTTGTTAAATCTTGGAAGTTTTTCCTGTACCTCATTAAGACTCCTTGAACTGAAAACTAGGTGATAGTTCTTTTGTGCCCAAGGAATTGAATGTTAATACTGAACTTTTCTGGATGAAAGAATTTGTGAGGATTACTGGAGTAAAATCCCTGCATTTCTACAGGAGAACTTCCAAAGAGTTATTCCCTTTACTAAGTCAGGGGGAAAAAAAAGGTCTTGTGCTTCACTGATTGTTACATGCTGAAAAGGCTGTGCGTTGGGTGGAGGTGTTTTGAAGAGAGAGGCCAGCACCAGAAAGGGTTACATTTGAAAATTGTGTGACCAGAGTTGGCTGTGTAAGGGTAGATTGTGGCTGAAATAGGACAGCATGGGGACTGATTTCCAGTCTTCTTGTCAACGATGCCCTGACACAGAGCCCTGAAAGAGAAATTTAATCCATCTTTTTCTTATTCACATAGAGGTACCTGTCTGTGATGGCTCTGTGAATGACCAGCATAAGGCAGGCATTGAAAGACACATGATTTACTTAAAACATGTCTGCATTCAAATCAGTTCAAATATTTGTGAGAGGAAACAATTATTTGAATATGGTTTCTATTGGGGCAAGGCTGGTCTACAACTCAATTTTGGAATTTGCCTTCAGAGTCCACGGCACACTTTTTTGAAAATTCTGTTGAAAGAGATACTTTTTAAAATTTTAGAATAGTTGTAATTTTTTCATATAAGGTTACTAGGAGTACAATTGTATGCATCAAGAGGGAAATACTCTTTTAGAATAAAATATTGGAAAATGCAAAAAAATGTAAATTTAATAATTAAGCTTCATTTAAAAGCTTAATTAGCTAGCCTTGATGGATGTTTCAGACAAGAACTCTAATAATAGAAACATTGAAACAGGAATGCCATAGGTACAAGAAAATAAACCATTTACATTTAGTTCAAAGTGAAGGAAAACTCTGTCACAGGATAATTTCAGGAAGCTTAATGCAAACTTCTCCAATTTTTTAACGAGCCTAGTGCCACTCTTGCATTTGCTGTTTGGAGGAACGGGATCAGGTGTATAAACTTTGTAGACTACAGCACACTGAAGGGTTAGGAGGCACCATGTCCTACTTTAAGCCTAAAAAGACAGATGTCTAGACAAACTGCTTGGGGGGGATCTTTTTGACCTTGGATTATAATATATTTGGATCATGATTGTAACTACTTTTTACATGGAGGAACAATGAAGACCAGTATTAAGATATCAGCAGGAGATCTGCGTTAATATAATTATTGGTATTTGTTTGTTTGTTTGTTTGTTTATATTTTTCGGAAGATAGCTGTACACATTGTCTCGCTCAGTCTTGGCAGGCTGGAAGATTAGTATTCCTGTTTCATGAATAAGAAGAGTTTAAAGGACAGAGATGTCAGAAGTTTGCCCTAAGATCTCATCTAGCTAATTAATGACTGTGTTGGGAATCAAGCTGGTTTTCAGGGAATAGGTCCAGTGAGACTTACATAATAGCAGACTAGTGATACTTTTTTTTTTTAAGAGGTGGGGGAGGGAGAGAATCCTTTAAGAGGGAGAGAGAAAATCATAAACTAGGCTCCATGCCCCCTTGTGGAACCCAACGTGGGGCTCAATCTCATGACTTTGAGCTGAAGTCAGGTGTTGGATGCTTAACTGACTGAGCTACCCACGTGCCCGGACATTTTTTGAAAAAAGTCAATTCTTCTATTTCAGGTAAAGAGAAAATATATCTAAAGATGAAGTGCTTTCAGTAAGGGCCAGGTTAACATTTTTTTAAATTTCATAATCTACATACACAGAAATACATACATTCTAATATTCTGACGGTAATGGTTTAAATAATCTTACTGCATATATGCGCCACAATGAAGGTGGTTTATTACCTAATCTCTATAATTTATGCTTTGTAAAGAAAGAGATACACTGCTCCCTGAATAATTATTCTGGTCTCTGGAACAAAATTTAATTTTTTCCCCCAACCCTCAGCAATTAATCTTTTGTCCTCAGTTGAGAAGGTATTGTTACTATCTAACCTTATGCTTGGATTACAGTGTAACTTTCTGCGAGCTATACCAGATATTAGATACATAAATCTTATGGTTAGATATTGAGGTTGTGCTTTTAGTTTGTTTCAAATTTTTGAAGTCTATATAGCAACTAAACTTGATTTAAGATCCACCTGTTAACATAGGAATCCCCCCCCCCCCCCAAATCTTGGGAGAGATGAACAGCTTCTTTTTGTTTCTTTCTTTTTCCACTTCGGTATCATTTATTTGACCTCTTTCTGATTGGGATTTTAAGCTAAATATGAAAACATGATTCTTTTTGTAGTTTTTTAAAAGATTTTATTTATTTATTTGACAGAGATCACAAGTAGTCAGAGAGGCAGGCAGAGAGAGAGGGGAAAGCAGGCTCCCTCCTCAGGAGAGACCCTGATGCGGGACTCGATCCCAGGACCCTGAGATCATGGCCTGAGCTGAAGACAGAGGCTTAACCCACTGAGCCACCCAGGAGCCCCGATTCTTTTTGAAGTTAAGAGTTCAGAAGCAAAAGCCAGAGAGACCTTCTCCACCATTTGCCAGCTCTATGATCTCTGGCACATTACTTAAATTCTCTTACACCTTGTTTCCTCATCTGTAAAAGGGAGATAATTATAGCTTCTCTCTCCAGTAAGGATTAAGTGAGATGATGTCTATGATATGCTTAAAAGCAGGCCTCACCCACAGAGAACATCGAATACTTGTATTGTTGTTGTTACTGGTCTAGACCAAAATTAATTCAAGGAAGAAGGCAAAAGAAGAACTTAAAGCCCTACGTCCTGTCAGTGGGAGGGTGATCTAAGTTGCCTGTGGCTGTTACGGAGGGCAGGCTCAGAGGACCCAGGAGTGTTGGCAATAGAGGTGGGAGGTGGGTGGTATAAAAATGAGCATAAAACAGCCTGTTCTGATGAAAAGTTCCTTTTTATTTACACATTCAGTTTTTTTTTTTTTTAAGATTTTATTTATTTATTTATTTATTTGACAGAAATCACAGGAGAGGCAGGCAGAGAGAGAGGAAGGGAAGCAGGCTCTCCGTTGAGCAGAGAGCCGGATGTGGGACTCGATCCCAGGACCCTGAAATCATGACCTGAGCCGAAGGCAGCGGCTTAACCCACTGAGCCATCCAGGCGCCCCTACACATTCAGTTTTTAAAAAACTCTTCCTTGGTCTCTGTTCACCCCTTCATCCCTCCACATGACAGTCTCCATTCTTTTTAGATTTCTTGTCCTCTAGCTATTGAGTACCTTAAAGCAAATGAAACTGAGGTTAAATGAGCCTTTCTAAGGGGATTTTTTTAACCCCTAAAGATAAAAGCGAAGCACTTCCTGAAGCAAGTGAATATTTGTAGGATATTTGAAACTGCTTTTCAGTGCTCCATGGCTCCCGTAGGCTCTATGTCTGACGCTTCTCCATTCCACTCCCCACTGCCTAGTTCAGAAGGGTGTCCTGTCTGCCTCATTCCCCTGCGCCATAGCCCTTCACAGAACAAAGCACCACCTCAGGGTGCTAACCAAATGGAGAAGCTTTGATGCTGAGGCCCATTGAACGTATCTAGCCGACTGTGGTTATTATGCACAATTTACTTGTTTTTAACTAAGTAAAAAATCCCATAGACTACAGTGTTTCAATCTCTTATCTTCATGAAAACACAAATCTAGAAGAGTCATTTCTGTTTCAGGCCCTGCTTGAATTTCTCCAAAGAGTAATAGACAATAGAGAGAAAAATAAGATGACAACCATGAATGTAGCCATGGTCATGGCCCCGAATCTCTTCATGCGTCCCACACTGGGTTTGAAGTCCAACGAACAGCGAGAATTTGTCATGGCAGCTGGGACGGCTAATATCATGCACTTATTGATTAAGTGTCAACAAGTTCTGTGGACAGTAAGTATATATTTTTAAGTTCTGTTAATGAGCGGTGATATCTAGTTTCTAAAGTCATTTTAGGTTTAGATTTTCTATAAAAAGCAAACCAATAGAGGTGATTTCAAGTGTCATTAAAAAAAAAAAAAAGAATGTCCATGCACTGGAAATGAATATAACACTGCAAGTTAACGACATTGGAATTAAAATAAAATAATGTCCACTTATTAAATCTCAATTTTTAAAATAGCAGTATTATTTAATTGTTTCAATCTTTTAACTCCTAAAATATTTTATTTTTGCTAGCGTAATTTCTGAGGATCAATTTTTCCTAGATTATTGCTAGAACCCTGTTGGCTTTTATTGGTGAGTTTTTCTTTCTCTTTTGAGGCGAGGCTAGCTGGTTTGTAGAAGGGACTGCAGGTTAGCTAAAAGCTGGGTTGTTGGCAGGTGGCTGCTAAAGGGACCAGCAGTCAAGGTGGTGGTCCCTAACGCCCGTCGCCTCAGGCAGTCTCTAATCTTGGCATATAAGGCAAAGAAGGTGGCCACTATGTCCTTGAACTTTACCAAGCCTCTTTTGAACCTCACTTACACAATGGGAGGTAAATTACTTCATGTGCATGCTCTGTACTCATAGTGAATGAATAATACGACGCATTTTTTTGCATATTTAATGAATAGTGCATGTAAAATAGCCTAATCTTATGATATGGACAAAACCTTGACTTCTCTCCACATTTAAAACATAAAGATAATTATTTCCGAAAAAAAAAAAAAAAAGATAATTATTTCCGTAGTTCATAATGGTACCACTTCTCTTTTCTCCCCAAACTTAATTTTATTTCTCCTTAGATTCCCAAGTTTCTTGTCAACCAAGTGAGGAAGCAAAACAGTGAAAATCATAGAAAAGACAAAAAAGCCATGAAGAAATTGCTGAAGAAAATGGCTTATGACCGAGAGAAATATGAAAAGCAAGATAAGAATACAAGTGATGTAAGAAAAACTTGAAGATATGTATTTATGCAGATATCAGTATTGTTTTTATGATCACGCGCACAAGAAAGAGTTTCTTATGTTTCTGTAGTAGGAGGACTTTCTACACACTTACTGGGCCCTTTGCTAATGCTAAGTTAAAGGCCTCAATAAGGGTAACTGTGCTCGTATGAACAATCAGTAGTAACAGTTGCTCAGGTGTTGGTGACTCAGCATAAGAGCTATTAGTGGGGAACAAAGGAAAATAACAAGACCAGAGTGTCTCAACCCCCCCCACCACACACACAAAGGACTCTGTGAAGACTCCAGCTGCCCACGGAATGTGTAATCTCTATGCAGTAAAGAGCCCCTGTGTGAACCACTGATCTTTTTTCTTCCATTGTCTCATCTGTAAAATGGGGAAAAATAACAAACTCAGATCAGCATATAGGTCAGTGGTTGGTTATGCCTAGCATCCTTCGTGGGTTTCAGTAAGTATGGAAACGGTTCCTCGTTGGATCATGTGAAGAATTTGGTGAGATTTGTGTTGGAATGAAGAAAATTAAGATGTTTTAAAAAGAAATACCTAAATACTACCATTTACAACCTGCTGTAAGAATATAAGGAATAGGTTTAAAATAATAAAATATGTGTGAAAACACATTTATGGAACACATTTCCCAAAGCTCTAACTTATGATCCTGAAATGAAAGGGTTTCTATTGTTCTGTTTATGGTGGAGACAACCCCCTCTAGCCACACCACCATTGAGGTTATTCGGTTACATGCTGACATCTTGTGGAATACTGTGGAAGTGCAATTATCAGCTTGTGGTTTTTGTTTTTTGCTTTTTGGTTTTTTTTGGCTTTGGCCTACTTAGAAAATTAATAATTGTAAAAAATATATATAATAATTTATAACTTTAAAATATATACATTATATAAATATAGAATATAAATATATATCTATAACTATCTATAAATATATATTCTATAAATATGGATAGATATGTATCTTATATATATGCATATTCTATATTATGGCTCTCACCATTACAAAATAATGTATTTTTGGCGTGAATATTTTTGGTATATTTTAAGTATCTTTAAGAGCATAAAATTTAATAAAGGGGAATTGTAAACTGTGTTATATTTTTTTGAGAAAGGGCTTGGTATTGTCATGGGTTAGAAAGGATTTTTGGCGAACCATTTTTGTTTAACTTAGAACAGTTTATTTCTTCTAAAACCATCATAAATATGTGTCATCTTGCTTTGTAGGTCTGCTTATTCATATTAACTTAGGTGACTTTATAGCCCTGTCTTTTATAACATGATTCTTGAGGTACATTATTCTATCTGAGGAAACATTTATGGTACTGTACTTTTATTTATTTATTATTTTTTTAATTTTTTTATTTGTTAGAGAGAGAGGGAGAGAGGGATCACAGGCAGACAGAGTGGCAGGCAGAGTCAGAGGGAGAAGCAGGCTCCCCACTGAGCAAGGAGCCCGATGTGGGACTCGATCCCAGGACGCTGGGATCATGACCTGAGCCGAAGGCAGCTGCTTAACCAACTGAGCCACCCAGGCATCCTGGTACTGTACTTTTAAATTATGAAACCATAGACAAAATAATTTAAAAGTTGTATTTTGGAGATGAGATGTTGACATGATTTTGTTATTTACAGAGAATTTGTGTTAACTTGGATTTCATTAGTTTGTACTTCGGGTTAATTAGATGAGAGTTGGTCTGAGAATTATTTCTGTACTAGTTAGAAGCCACATTGCAATTTCAAGGCCTGGGATTTAAACCTGGATTTACTCATGTATTAGGTATTACTCAAGGAGTAAATCCTATAGCCCGGGGTACCTTGGACTACAGAACAGGAAGTGGGCCTTAAAGAGGCTTCCCTGGGAAGCAGAGCTGAGATGTGAAGAACACGTAGGTATTATTTAGGCAGCAAATTGAATAGAGAAGTCTCATTAGCCGAAGAGGCCTCCTGATAGAATGGTAGCCCCTAGGTAATCATGACCCGTGATGGTGGTTCATTGGACCTGTCATTTTGGTTGAAAAATTTTAGTCACTTGCCAGAATTTTGTTCAAGGTACTGTCATTTTATTAGGGAGAATAATAATGCACAGAAAGTGATTATAGAACAACAACGATGTTATTGGATAGAACATGGGCCATCTACTTTGTTGATTAGCTGCCCAATCCCATTCTGTCTTGTTAGTTTGTGTTTCCTTACTTCCACTGCCCCACCCCCCCCCCCAATCCCTTGAATGTGTAGCATGAGATTATGGAGCACAAGACTTCCTGGGATATTTTATTCATTTGCTAAACAACTATTTAGTGTATGGCTGTCATGTGCCAGGCACTGCTCTAGGCACCTGAAAGACATTATTAAACTAAATAGATGAATATTGCTGTTCTTGTGCAGCTTTAATTCTGTAACTAAGAATTCATGAGTAAATACATGGTATGTTAGTATGTGGTAAGTCTCTAAAATAATAAAGATAGCACAGACAAAGAGGACTGAGAGAAGGAGCCCCTTGCAATATTCAGTTGGGTGGTCTAGGTATCATTTGTATGAAGACATGAAGGAGAGACAGAGAGCTGTGCTAGATGTTTTTCTCAGGAAGCACAGAAGGAGTAGTCTGTCAAAAGCCTTTTGGCAGAAACTTGCTCGGGGTATTTGAGGACCAGCAAGGAGTGCTCTGTGACCCGAGTGGAGCTGGCAAGGGGGACGGGAGAATGAGATGAAATCACGGACCATGGACCAATAAATCACATAGGGATGTAGGGGTTGTAGGCCATCTTTTAGGAATTTGAATTTATCCTAAGCGAAGTGGGACCATTGCAAGATTTGAGCAAGGGCTTGAAAATCTGTTTTAAAATGCTCCCTTGGACTACTGGGTTGAGAATAGACTCTAGGAGAACCAGCATAGATGGGGAGACCATAAAAGAGGAGAGACCAGGATGTTCTTAATGTCTTAAACCAAGTGAGACACCAGGATATTAGCAGTAGAGGCAACGTGTTCAGATTCTGTGTCTTTTGAAGTTAGAGCCATTGGAATTCCTTGAAGTTGAAATGATACAAGTTGTAAGAGAAAGAAAAAAAGTGACTCCAAGGTTTTTGGCTCAAGAAATTGGAAGGATAGAGTTGCTCCTTCAACGGGGAAGATCACAGTTTTCAGTTGGGGTGTGTTGAGTGTGAGATTTGTGTTAGAAAAGAAAGTAGGTATATTTGAGGGTGTCTGGTGGGAAAATTAGGTCATAGGGGCCATTGAGGTGCATGGAGGCGCAGGGGCAGAAGGAAGGCCAGAGTGCGTCTCTAGGGGGAGGCAGGCTTCTATGCTGAGGAAAGTCTTGACCCTAGGAGCTGCAGGATTATTTCTGCATTTTTAAGGGCTTTATTTATTTATTTATCAGAGAGAGAGAGAGAGCAAGCACACAAGCAGGAGGAGCAGCAGGCAGAGAGAGAAACAAGCTCCTCCTGAGCAAGGTGCCTGATGCAGGACTTGACCCGTGGACCTTGGGATCATGACATGAGCCGAAGGCGGGCTCTTAACTGACTGAGCTATCCAGGCGCCCCATATTTGCATTTTAAAATTTAAAAATTGCTGTGCTGTCAGATGAAGGAAAGTTTGGAGCAGTGAAAAATAGGAGGTTACATGGGAGATGCCAGCTAATTTCATTGCTGATGGGAGTGCATAAATTGGTAGGATCCCTCCGGAGAGCAGTTAGCCTGTGGCCAAGGCCTGAAAACCATGCTCCTCGTTGTATTCAAAAATTCCTGTAAAGGGATTAATAAGATGTGCAAAGAGTTATGCTTAAGTTCATTGTCATATTCTTTATTCTGTCCAGAATTAGAAATAGTCCCAAAAGGATATGCTTGGTTACATATTTTATAGCATGTCTGTGTAGTGAAATATCACAGAAATACAAATGTATATATTGACATTGGAAGATATTCCTAGTATGTTAAAGAAAAGCTACAAATCCGGGAATATTGCCATATTCGTAAGGGGCAATAATTATCATGAGGTCAGGCACGGTGCTAAGCATTTTGCAAACATCATCTCATTTAATATTTACAGTAGTTTAATTGAAGTACACGGTGTTATTTTCTCATTTTTTATAGATGAGGAAAGTGAGGGTCAGCAATCTTAAATAACTTACTGAAGGTTATCTGGATAAGAAGTGGGGAGCTGGAATTTGAAACCGATTCTGGAGGACCTTAAATCTGGTCTCTTTACTCTTATCCTCTATTTCCTTATGGGGGACAGAAAAACTCTGAAAAGGGTATGTACCCCAGTCCTGGGCTTGTGTGGAGTAATAGAGTGAACATGTATTCTGCCATTACTAACATGTGTTTATTAGATAGCTTGAAACAGTCCAGGGCCATGCCAACACCCAGCAATGGGACTGGAAGGGAGTGTTAAATGCAAGCCACGAGGACCCACCAGATGTGGAAATGAACTGGATATGAGGAATGTAGAATGGGGAGAAATCTAGAATGACTCGCTGATTTTACCTTGGGTACTTTTATCCTTGAGAGAAAGCATTAAGGAAAAGGAACAGGCTTTGATGAGAAAGTCAGTTTTTGACATTTGTGATTGACTTGCCTGCGTGAAAGTACTTTGGCTACATGGGCCTGAAGCTCAGAAGGCAGCCAGAGCTGGAGCTGTGCTTTTGGGACTTAGTATAGAGATTGTCCTTGAAGCCACAGACACCAGTATTTTAGTGGTGGGCCATGGGAGAGGAGCTGGTAAAAGTGGCAAGACATAAGAGGAAGTCAGAGGAAGTGGAAGATTATAGCATCTTTAGAAGCCCAGAGTGGGAGACCAGGGAGGTAAATGAGTTTGGTTAGTAGTACCCCATGCCAGAGAGAGGTTGAGGAAGGTAAACATTGGACAGACTGAAGGTCATGAAAATTCACCAAGGTAATATTTTTTAAAGCATTCTGCATGCTGTTATTCCTAACTATACGTAATCAGGATTCATGCTTTTGAGACATGTTTGACTAGATAAATTAGTAGTTTGAACCAGGTTGAAAGGGACATAATCTACTTAATAAGACAAATGTTTTTAATGACTACAGTGTATTAATTGCTTGATACAAATGTGACTTTCTTGAGTACTAAATACACATCAATTGCAGCAGGAGGAAACACTTGGTGAAAACAAAAAAATAACCATTTTGTGATAGCCTGCGACTTGCAGTTGGGATTGCTCTTACACACACACACACACACACACACACACACACAAGTTCATGTACCCATGCACACACACCACATCATCTACCAGAAGTCGTGTGGCTTGAGGATCTGGTTCCAGCTCTGCCATCAGCAAGACATTAATGACAAATTATTTTATCTCTCTAGGCCTTTCTTCCCTCTATAAAATGAGGGGTAAGGCCAGATTAATGCTGTCTTATCCAAAGTTTGCAATAGAGTCATCGGTAGAAGTATTTTGTATAAAACATGACTGGGCCACTCCCTGAACCCTGAGTCAGAATCTCTCAGAGCAGGACCTTGTATAAAAACTGTAAGTGTGATCCCCCACCATTTGGTATGTATGTGTGTATAAACATATATTTAATTGTATCATGGAATTTTTCTTACCTATACATGAAAACAGAGTAGTATATGAACCCCATAAACCCATCACCAGTGATCAAACCTGTTTTTCTAATCTCATCCCATTCTGTCTCCCACAACTTGTTTCCTTTTAGTATTTTTAAGGAAATCACAGACATTCCATCATTTCCCCCACAATTACCTCAAATTGCATCTCTGCCCAATAAGGGTCTAGGGCAGCTTTGATGAGCATCTGGTTATAAATTGCTGAATCATGCAGGTTTCAAGTTCATTGTGGACTTCGATCTGTATGATTTTTCTATTTCATCATTCAGGCTCACCTTTCAAAGTAAAGGGAAGTGGTACCTTTTTAAAGATTCATTTATTTATTGGGGAGGTGGGGAGAGAGTGAGAGAGAGAGCGCATGACCAGGAGGGTCAGAGGGAGAGGGAGAGAGAATCCCAAGCAGGCTGCTCTCAGCACAGAGCAGGACACGGGGCTTGATCTCACCATCATGAGATCAAGATCATGACCTGAACCCAAACCAAGAGCTGGCGCTCAACTGACTGTACCACCCAGGCACCCTGGGAAGCTGTACATTTATGAGAAAGATATTTTACAAAATAAACCGAGTTTTTCACATCTTCCTTCATTTGTGGAGGGAATGTTCCCTCTGTGGTCAACTTCAGTTTTAACCCAGGATGATCTCATGTCACACCCTTAATTTACTGTTGAGGAACTCAATTTTTAGAGAGTTTACATGACTTGCTAAAAGGTCCAAGATGATCTTAAAACATTTTCACATTTAGGGCTTCGGGCATGGAAAAGAAATCTGTTGCTGCTGCTTTCTGCCATTCTTCTCCAGAAGAACCCCAGAGTTGGCAGCAGTGCAGTGTCTAGTCTGTGTTGTTTATAGCTAGGGGTGCATGGCTTTGGTCACATCTCTGTCTAGAATTCCATCTCTGCTTTCACTTAACAGCTCTGACCCAGAGCATCATTGTAGGTATTGTTTAAAGCATCTGCTTTAGGTCTGGAAAGAGTGTCTGGATCTCCTTGGGGACTCATATGGAAAATCAAATTATAATATCAAGCACAAAATCGTGTTTCTTTTTAAGACATTCTGTGATTTTTTTTTTATAGTGCAAAAAATATCAGAAGAGAAAAATATCAACTTAATTTCGTTGTAAATTAAATCCATCTTACTATAGAAGTTATTTCAGGTTCTTCTTTAACAGTCTTTGAATCTGAGTTGGATAAAAGTTTAAGCATTTGAATGATAAAGAGCGAGTTATCAGGACTTAGGCAGTTCAAGATAGTGGGGAATGCCTTCGATATTTCCATCTCTAATCAGACTAAGGTGATGAATATGCCATTTTAGTTTAAGATACCTTGCTAAAATGTCCTTGTTTAATTTTCTAAAATATGTGTTATATTCTTTTTCTTAAGAAAGTTGTATTTCCAATTGGCCCTTTTGATGATAAAAGATTTTTCTGTAGCATTAAAAATGTCAGCTTTACTTTTAAGTTAGCTTTCAATGACAAAAAGAAGAAATAATATCACTTTTAAAGGTCTGACCTCAAATTCTAGAGTGCAGAAATACAAGCAACGTGGTGTTTCATCTACATGTTACAAAGAAATACTAAAATCATTTTCCATTTGACCAAATAATAATAAGAAATAAAATCTCATTTTAAAAATAAACTTTAGTTCAATATATAAAACATTGGAGGGCCCTATGAGATTATTTTCTCCATTATAACAGTTTTTGTGTTCATAAGACATTATTATTTTGCAAGTTGTAAAATCCTTTGTGACGAATTTGGATGGTGTGTTAGTGAAATATTTCTGTTCTCCAGTCTTGCTATATATCACTTAACTTCAGCTCACCAGCACACCAAAAATAAATACATTAAAAAAATAAGAGAGTCACAGCTGTTAAGTAAAAAAAAAAAAAAAAAAAAAGTGAAATAGGAAGGTTACAAAGATTATACTATTCACAGATTCAGTTATTACTATAGCTCAAGTTAAGAACAGAGTGGCTTAATGATCAAGCATGTTGTTTCTCTTCAAAGCATGGCAGCTCAGTGTAATCACTATACTCATAGCTAGAGTATTTGATACAGCATGATTCTGGAGCATAATGGTGGTTGTCATACACCATTTAAATTGGAGCTTTGACATCCTTTCTTATTTATTGTCTTTAGCAAATATCATTTGGCCACCCTTGTCAAGATTTCTGGAAAAATTTCCAGAAACAACTTCTAAACTCTGTCTTCCATCATTCTATCTATCGGTTAGCTACAGTTCTCCAACAGTGAAGGGCACAGCAGATTCAAAGTGAGTCGCACCCTTCTATGTGTGCACTATTGTGAGAATTTGGATAGGATAGCATTACAACAGAAATGAACACTCAAGAATCATTCCTGGTCTGTACTCTCACACGAATCCACATACACACACAAAATCACACACACATCTTCCCCACTAGAATAGTCTCCTTAGTCATCAGGGAATGTGGCCAGTCAACCTGGAAAGGCGCTCTTTGCCATTGTTGGCCCAGAAGGAAGGTTTCCACAGACACTGATACTCCAGTTCTATGGGAAAGGAGTCAAAATGGCAGTACAGTTAGTAGTTCGGGAAGGGCTAAAGCTGATCCAGAACTGGCCTAGCTTCACCCCCTACTCACTGAGAGGAAGGTGTGAACAAGTGTAGTTTCACAGCCAGAAGGAACTTGGCCCCCATACCTGTCCCCATCTGCTGGCAAGAGCCACAATATGGCGATCCCATGACACATCACACACCCATGAGAACTCTTGAGTGTCCTCAGAAGCTTGTCCCTGAACCTCTTCCTTCCAAACCCTATCAGAGAGACTCTGGATTCCTGGGTCACGTGGACTGCACGTGGGTATAACCCCCAACACTATGCTGACCTCAGTGTGGTGGTTTATGGAGAAGCATGGTTGTGCTCTCTCAAGCACGATCTCTGAACTTATGTAGAAGCTGTAGGCCATGGCCACAGTCCTGGAGGCCTTCAGTTCTTCATGGGGGCCTTGTGGGAAAAGTGGCAGCGTCCTCAAGCAGGTGACTGGTGACTCCTCAATGGTGGGAGTACGTGACTGAAGTATTTCTTATAACACCTTTAATTCCTTCCTTCCTCTCTTTTCTCAGTAGGACAGGAAATACCATGCGGTAGATGGAAGCTACTTGTTTCTTTTAGAAAATGTTCCTAAGGTGGGCTTTTTTGCTGTTTAGGAGATATAAGTTGGTGTATGTTATTTTATTCTAGAGAAATAACTACCGTGTTAGCATCACCATCTTAGAGGTATTCTTGAGAAATAGATCTAATCGATGAATGTTTGCTGGCTGGCTCCGGCTGTGACTCAGCTGTGTGGTGTGTAACTAGCAGGCAGGTGTCGTGTAGTAGAATCCCATCATAAGCGAGCTTCAGGGGAAGGAGGAAATTCTTTTTGACTCCGTGGATCGTGGCAGATTCTATGGAGTTTGATATATTTGAGTTGGGCTAGAAGATATCACAGGAGAGGAGTAGAAAATACATAAAGATAGGAAAGCCTGGGTGTTTGTAGCAAATTTCAGTTGGCCTTTTAACCCAAACCATAGAATGTAGCACAGGAACAGTGTGGTGGGGGATGGCAGGGAGCAGAGATAGGTTATCATGTCCCTCAACTCTGGCAGTATATTATTTTTTCCAGCTCAGTTGGGTTTTGTAACTCGTTTCTTGGGGACCTTCTAAATGTAAAAACTTAATTATTATCCTCTTCACTTTATTTTTTTTTAAGATTTTTAAAATTTTTATTTATTTGACAGAGAAAAACACAGTGAGAGAAAGAACACAAGCAGGGGAAGTGGGAGAGGGAGAGGCAGGCTTCCCCCTAAGCAGGGAGCCCAATGCAGGGCTGGATCCCAGGATCCTGGGATCATGACCTGAGCCGAAGGCAGATGCTTAGTAACTGAGCCACCCAGGCACTCCAACTCTTACTTCACTTTAAATGTCAACCTAGGGTTGCCTGCCTTTTTGATATTTTAGGGCTGGAGAAGATGTAATTATAGAGACAGTTTTTGTCACTTTTTTTTTTTTTTTTTTTTTTGGCCAAAGAAAACGTGTATGTAAGGATACCTGGTTCTATGACTTGAGCAGTTCTCATTCTTAAATGAGCGTGAAGTATTTGGGTGTCTGCAAACCCTAGCCTGCCATTCAGGGCCCTCCATAATGTAATAATAGACTAATAGGATCCAAAATACCAATAACTGTATCTTAATTGAGCGGACAAGGTGGATTAGGGTTTTATGGACACAGACTCGGTGCTTCAACTGTTGATATTACAATTCTACTCCAACATTCGTGTTTTCTGCCTGCACTGTTTTCCACCTCCTAGGAGGAAACAGACAGGTAAGCCCAGGCCAGCAGGTAGAATGAGCACAATGGGATCTCAGTTAGTGATGGAACCCAAGGCAACAGGGCATGGAGCGTGATCGCCGAGTTAGAAGATACACCATTGATTTAATATCGGCTTGTGAAAGAAAAAAAAAGACACATGACCACCTAAAAGTGCCCCATCCATTGTAAGAAGCAGCTCATTTTTCAGTGTTAGAAATGAAAATAAAGTGTCACAGAATCAAAGAAAAGGGGAACTTAGATTTGCATCCTAGGGGAGAGGCAGAGGTGAGAGACTAGACTGTTATCAGACCAAGATATATGCCCCCAAAATGGGAAGTCAGCAAGCAAGCCCAGGGGCAGGGCTGAATGGGACGGAAGCAGGTGTTGAGGGGTCTGGGAATGGGCTGGGATTGGCACGACCTTCAGGGATAGGTTGAGCACGTTACCCCCAGGAAGGGAAGTTAAAGGATATTAGGAACGTGGTCCCTCTTCCACCAGGATTGCCAGCGGGCACTGGAAGCATTGTCGGTCTTTGGCTGGAGGGAATGCTCCTGTGGCCCTTCCCTGAGGGCCCAGGTGAGGACAGCCGAGTGTCACCCATGGGTGTGAGACCCTCTGCCATGTCTCCACAGATTTAAGAGGTGCTTGCGCACTTTGGGGAGCAAAGCCATGGTTTTACACGATCCCATGCTTCCTTGTGTGTCTTGGATGAGTATCGCTTCTTTGTTATTCTTGCACTACATTCCACAGGTTACTGAGAAGAAAGTGTAACCCTTTCTGAGCCATCTCCGTTTTGATGTAGTCTGATTCTAAAGCCATGTTATTTTTATTGAACTTCGAGAGAAATCACCTTAAGTCCGTTCATGGTATATCCATGCTTTATGTTGGGGTGGGGGATAAAAGCAATTCAAGATCATGTACATTACCAAAAAAAAAAAAATGATATTGTGAGCACAAAAAAATAGTGGGTACTAAAAGACCTCTGTCTTACTTATCTCCCAGGTAAGTAGACCTAGCCCAATGCTTGGTACTCAGTCAATACTTGGTAAATTTCAGTGTAATGAAACAGAGTTTTATAGTATTATTCACTTTAAGCAGAATTTGTGCATGCTATTTGTCCTAAGGTTTGTTCATGACATATAGTTGTAAATAATAAATTACTATATATTATAGTAGAATGATTAGGAATTAATTAAACCTGGTATTTAAAATGTCCTAGATGATATTTTGATATTGCAGTCCTCAAAGTCTTTCATTGACATCTCACCAAACACCTCAACAGTTCTTAACATCTATAGGCACAAGATTTGGAATTGGTCATCTGAAGTTCAAAGTGTGTGGTCACAGTGTAAGCCTCACAGCCAAGCAAGAAGCAGACATGCGACAGATGGGTAGAAAGCGTGTTACGTTTTTTTCAAGGACGCTCAGGAACAAAAATTTCTGTGAGATTTGGTCAGTGCATGGGAAGATTTTTTTTTTAAATGCATACATTGCAGTAGCACACAAAGTAACTTCTTTCTGATTCAATTTCATAAATTGCTACATGAAGAAGCACTCTCTAGTAGATAATACTCAGAAATCAGCACTTAATATGGCAGTAATGGTTATTGCTGTCATTCTTTACATCTTTAAAAATAATTAAGCATTACTGCATAGGCATTATAAAGTTCCCCTATCACCATTAAGAGGATATTTGAGGTTTGATGTAATTTAGCAAATTACATTATACAGTAGTTAAGGTTTTTATGTAGTGAAGTGAAATGCATAGCAGTTAAGCACACTTCCCATATAATGCCTTGTACGGAGCTACATGTCCCAGCTGCTGCCAGCTTTGTTCCTGTGTCATCATTGCTTTGCAGGCTGACGTTCCTGAGGGAGTGATTCGAGTGCAAGCTCCCCATCTTTCGAAAGTTTCCATGGCAATACAGCTAACAGAAGAACTGAAAGCCAGTGATGTACTTGCCAGGTTTCTCAGCCAAGAAAGGTAGAGGCCTGTTTTGTTTTAATCATTGCATAGTATAACTCACACGCTCACACGTGCGGTCTCCCTTCCCCCTCTAACACACACATGCACATGCACACACGCGTGCACACACACACACAACTAGAGGTGATGTACTTCATCATTTTGTACTTCATCATTTTGTCTTCCCCACAGAAAAGAAGAACAGACTTAATAATTAGACAGTTGGAATGAGCTGGGTTCATGCGAGGTAGCTGATGGGCACATTGAGCCTGTTGGTCGCAGGGTGTCCGAACTTGCCTTCACTGTGCCTGCAGTGGGCTTGGCACACGAGAGCACTCGATATTCTTTACAGAATGTTTGGATTGGAGGTTAATTACTCTGTGGGGACTGTTAGGAAAATCACTAAATAAGGTACAGTGGGATTAAAACAAACAAAATACAACTTTTTCTGAAATATAATGAATAGAAAGAGATGCTGAAATTGAAAAACAAGGTCTAAAGAATTGAGAGAGGACAGGCAGTCCCTGGAGCTTTGAGGTCTTCTGGACACAGAGCACACCATCCCTGTTAGGGACAACAGAGCCTTCTCATCTGTTCTGGTGCTGCTAGGGTTGGAGGAGTCTTCTGGTAGCCTTTGGCATCCCTCTGATGATATTAGAGCATACGCATTCTTTGACATCTTAAAATAGCTTTTAAATTTTAGAGGTTTAACAAGTATATTGGGTTTTCAGTTTATCCTTCTAATTCTTATTTTTTAATTTTCTTTATCATGTTATGTTAGTCTCCATACAGTGCGTATTGCATGGAGCACTGGGTGTTATACTACATCAGAAACTAGTAATTCTTATTTTTTTAAACTGAAGTTACTATTTTAATGATTTCTCCCCTCATTTCTGCTCATTGAAAATTAATGCCTTGTACTTTTCAAAAGGGATATCTGGGCACTGGCCTCTTAGCTTATGAATTCTCCATCTTAGTCTTCCATAGAATTTCATCTCTGCATTGTAACATTCAAGGGCATCAGTGAAGTTTTCTGCCAAAACCTCTCCAGTGTGAATACAGTACCACCAGTATTTAATATGCCTCTGCCCTGTTTAAGGCCCTCTGTTAGATGTCAGAAGGGGTATAAAGATGTATTTTAAAGTCTCTTCCCTCAGGGTTTATAAATTGGGAGAAGAGATGAGCCTGAGCAGTAACAGATGGTGGGGAAATAGAAGAGAAGCTTATTGGTCTTATTCGGTAAGCCAGCATCAACTCCCCTCTCAACAGTACTGCAAAGTAAGCACTAGTCCTACTCCTGTTTTACTGAGAAGAAAACCGAGACTTTGCAAGGTCATGCATTTGATAGGTGGTGGTGCTAAATTCCAAATACGTGGTGGTTTCCATTACCAAAGGCTGCCCTTTAAACACCCTCCTTACAAGCCAGGGTCTAGCAGCCATCACGGATCTGGGGCCATTGGAGCAGAGTCTCAGAGGAGATGGAATTTTAGGAAATTAAACCCTGAAGCAGTTACGTGTCTTTGCTCCCTAAAGGGTGTCTCTGCTTCATGAAATCAATCCACTTCCTCTCTGCTTCCTGCAGTGACCTAGTAGATACCAACTCTTGCCAATCTGCTCACCAGGGATGACTGCCCGTCTTCTCCCAGATCTTCTTACCTGAAGATCGTCTGGCCAGACTTCAGATGCCTAAGCAGGTCTTTCAGCCTAGATGTAATTAATTTACACAGCATTTACCCAAGTGTTCAGTTGAGTCTACTTTTGTTGCTGTCCTTGCAGATGATGGAAGAAGTGACTATGCAGTCAACTGTGACTATAATATTTAGCGTATAGCATGATTGCTGTAGAAAGCACCAGATTTGTGACAATTATCCTCTGCATATTTAGATTTTCTGCTCAGGGTGCTTTTGTTAAATAAGCATTTGCTGCCCCCTGGAATGGAGTCTTTTTCTCTATCTCCTCCTTTTGCCCTATCCTGCTGTACCCAGATGGACATCTGGTAAACCTCTCTGTCCATTGCTTACCCCCCATCCCGCAAACATTCCTCAGCTCCTTTCTCTATGCTTGGGGATGCCGAAAGCAGAGGATCTGGATCCAGCTTTTCTGGATGTCAGCTTTTCCTGTTTCTTTCTTTCTTTCTTCTTTTTTTTTTTTTAAAGATTTTATTTATTTGACAGATAGAGATCACAAGTAGGCAGAGAGGCAGGCAGAGAGAGAGGAAGGGAAGCAGGCTCGCTTCCGAGCAGAGAGCCCGATGTGGGGCTCGATCCCAGGACTCTGGGATCATGACCTGAGCTGAAGGCAGAGGCTTTAACCCACTGAGCCACTCAGGTGCCCCAGCTTTTCCTGTTTCTTTTTTAAGCTAGATTTACAATCTCTTTAAGTCTCAAGTGTTTTATTTGTAAGAGTGGATCATAACAGGGCTTGCATTATAATCCTGTGATAATGAACCAGGAAAATGACCATGAAGCACATTAGCACTATCTGTTTGGGCCTTATAAGTGAAATTTTCCATGATTGTTTATATATATATATTCTCTTCCACCACGTTCTCCTCTTCCCCCCACTTGCATTCCATCAGCCTAGGGGCATTTGGAAACCAACCCTCCCCGATCCTTTCCCTCCCCTACTTTCTTCACCAAAGACAAGAACACATGAATGACAAAGTGAATATACAATAAATTTCACATTTACTCACCAGTTTTGATAAAGGCTATTGCCATTTCTTTAATTATGGATTTGTTCATTAGCATTGTGCAAAGCTTGTATTTCCCAGGAAATCCAGGTAGTGTGTGTGTGTGTGTGTGTGTGTGTGTGTGTGTGTGTGTGTGTTTAAAGTAGAACAAGACCACAGATACTGGAGAAACAATCTGAGAGCAATATCTAATTCATTCCCACCCCCCCCCCAACAAGTCTCCCAAAACATTCAGCTTACTTTTCATAGAAATAATGATTCTTTTTATACTCAAAGTTTATTGCATTATGTGCTATATTACAAATAAAAATAATTATTATTTAAATTTTAAAATAAGCATACACCGGTTTGAAATAAAGTGAGCTGTCTCTTGGTTAGCACACAACTCAGCAGGTGGCTTTTAAGTATGGGGGCGTATGCAGCCCCAAGTGTCTATCGTGTTCCAGACAGCAGAGTAGTTGAGTTGGATAATCCAGATGAGTCATGGGATCGATGGGTTAGGAGAGCTTCTACAATGCCATATGTAATGGTTTGAATCAAAGTCAGATCTGCTTTTCCCTTCACAGTTCCAGGGAGCATGTCTTCGGGGCCTTACAGAAGTGGTTCACAAACCCTTCCGTGCATCACAGTCTGCTAGGGAGCATTTGAAAAACAGATTCATTGGCTTGATCTAGACATACAAAATCAGTTTCTAGAGCCCTGGGTCTGAATTTTTAGCAGGTTTCTCAGGTAATTTGTATACAGCGTTTTGAAAACCACTGAATTTTACTGACTTTTATTATTTGAACCCAAAGTTTTAGAAGAGTTTCTTCTTTGAAGAGCATAACTCTGTAAATGCATCTCTTCCTTGTGAAACCTTCAAAATGACTATTTCCTTCCTACTTTGAGTGTGTGTAACCCCTGTATTTGAATGGCCAACACAGGAAGGGTTAGGAACCATGTCCCATTCTTTATATTCATCTTGCATACTGGGGCAGTTGTCAGCAAACACGTGATAAATACTTATTGAATAAATGCAGTGTGAAAACCAAGGTGGAAATATTTCTTTTTGTAGTTTTAGGAGGCTCTTTCTGGCCCCTATGCAAAGTAGTTGATCAAATTGATAATTTTATTGGCAGCTATAATGTTATGTTACTTTTCTTTTTGATTTTAAAAATTTAGATGCTGATGTATTATTTTGCCCTCAGATGTATGAGTCCATTTGTTTATTTTAATTTACAGGTGTGACATTTTTATTACCTATTTGGCACACTTAACAGATGGGAAAATACAAACGTTAGATAATTACAGTGTGTCTAAGTTATGAATTTCCCATACAAGCCAGAATTCCCCAAGCACATTAAAGTGATTTACTTGCAAGCTGTTTGATGATACAACTAATCAGTTTGTTTTGTCCCTAATAGTGGGATTGCCCAGACTCTTAAGAAAGGAGAAGTTTTTTTGTATGAAATTGGAGGAAATATTGGTAAGCGCATTTTGTTTCTCTCTGTGTTACATATGCTGATTTGACATTGCCAATGGTTATTATTTATATCTTTGAGGAGAAAAAAAAATCAGAAGTTAAATATAGCATGCTTTAGAAAGTTGATGAATTTTGTGGATTTGTTCAGTGGTCTGACTTTTCAGACTCCATTTGAGCTCCTCCATACAAATGCCCATCTGTGTTAAACCTCAGCAAGGGCAAATGGCCTTAAAATAGTAGCAGCTTCTAGAATGGTAATGAACTTTTTCAAAACTTCTTTCTTTTTTATATGCTTACATCACATCTTAATAAAGGAAGTAGCTGAGCTTATTTAAGGCTAGGATTACATTTTTATTATGGCTCAGTACTAGATATTTTTAGTGAAAGCAGAAGTTATTTCTGCCACTGTTGATTGCCTTCTAAATAATGCACGCTCGCACTCACAAAGACCAACACAGATATACACACATACGAATACAAGCACGTTGGTAACTTAGGGAATAGAAATTGAATGAATGGATTGATTCTGACCATGCCTTGAATTTTAGATGCCCATTTCCAGTTACCAGTCTGTTGTACTCACCTCTATTAAAATTTAAAGTAATATCTTCTCTTTATTTTGGGCCTTGAAAATGGTACAGGTGAAACTTAAATAAATGAAATAGTGTTTAATTCAAAATAATAATTGAAAATATTTTAAGATTTTTAAGTTTTGTGGAGTTGTTTCCTGGGACACAAAAGTGTTAGTAAATACTGAAACTTGAACATGGGCATATGAAGGCTTACTCTTAAAATAAACTGCTGGTGAGTGCTGTGTAGTGTGTAAACCTGACAATTCACAGACCTGTACCCCTGGGGCTAATAATACATTATATGTTAATAAAAAAATAAATAAATAAACTTCAACTCTGTTAGAAGCCTGGAAATGTCAACTCTGTTTGCAAAGTTTATTTAAAAATAATTTTTTTTAAAAAATATATATTTTATATATATATATAAATATATATATATTTATATATATAAAATATATATATATATTTGATCTTGCATTTTTACTCTTAGATATTGGGAATGAAGTACTGTTTCTCACTTAGATAGACCCCAGACTGTTGCCGCTCTTAATAAAGGTGCGTAAGCTTTTAATGAGCCATTGCAGAGCCCTTCACACAAAGTGTTTTCAACTTCCTAAATTAATTCAAAACCCATTCTTTAGAGAAAGCCTACGAACTGACTTTTTCAGTATTTTGGCCAAGTCTTACCATGTTCTGGGAGATGGGAAAGGATGAGACATATTTTGAAGTCTAGGATTTCAAAGTTAAACCATGAGGAGTAAGTTTAATATTGCATCCCAGCCTCTGCACAGTTTCTGCCTCATCCAGTGTCTCTTTGATAGGAGAACGCTGCCTTGATGACGACACTTACATGAAGGACTTGTATCAGCTCAACCCCAATGCCGAGTGGGTCATCAAGTCTAAGCCGTCCTAGGAGACTGAAGCAGCCAAGAACCAAGAGGACCTCCCGAGGCTCCTTGCTGGGGGCAAGAGAGCAAATAAAAGAAACGGCAGGACTCTTCTATTGTTCACATGTACCCAACTTACGAATAGTGACACTCTGAAGCCTTAAAAAGTTACAGATTTGTGCTGCTGCCAGAATTATGTTCATTAATAATAATACGATGAGCAAACAAAAGATCTCTAGAGTCAGAGGAAAAGGGGTTAATTAGCTTGGCGGCTCTTAGACTCTGTGAGAGGTGCCCGGATGTGACAGTTTGTTTTATATGAAAACATACTCTCTTCCCTCTCACTTTTTTTTTTTTTTTCCTAAAATCATATACATGGTAATACGTGCTTCCTCTCCTCTCCTCCTCATGTCTGCCTTTCCCCAACTAGGTTTGCTTTTTAACCGAAAAGATCACAAATACCAGGTATTTGGCAAGTCTTGAAGACAATGTATCTTAAAATAGACTGAATTCAACAGTATTCCTGTCACCATCGAATATTAATATTCCTCCCTTTGAATCATTTGTTCAAACAATAACATCCCACTTCTTCCCGCTGTAACACAAGAAGTGATTTGCATTGTTTTCAGTTCATCTGACATATGTGTGCAGAACCGTATCTGCGATCAAGCAAATAAAACTGTCAGAAACCGCCCATTATTACTGAACTCTTAAATACTTCTATATTAAGAATAAATAAAATATATCCATGTGGAATAACTGGATTATGGGTAACAAAAGAGTGAAAGCCAAATCACTTCATGTTGCTGTTTTCTCCTAAGTGAAATTTATGAAGTCTTAGCTGGCTTTACCTATGGTCATATTAGCATAAATATGCATGATAGTATAATCCGGTAATGATTACGAATGCATTCTACTGAAAGAGGGATTATTTTTTCTTTTTAATTCCTAAAGAAGGCTGCAGGAAGCATTATTTTTTTCTGGGTATGACACAGTCATATGAACAAAGTTTTTGTTTGTGTACTTTAGATAATCAGAGTAAATTTATTAAAATGCTGTGGAAAGTACTATTCCCAGGGAGTTTAATGCACAAACCATATTGTGACAAGAGATGAGCCTCTGAACCGTAAATAAGAGAAAAGAAGTGAGAAATGTTGAATATTTTATGAGTTTAGCGTGTAGTAAATAAAAGGTGATGTAAATGAGTGTTGCACACACTGTGTTTATGATACTTTTAGTAGTATTTTAGGGAAAATTACACATTCTCGGAAGCTCTTGATGTCATTCCAGTTAGGAGGGAAAATGCTGTTAATGAGAACAGTCGTAAATTTTTAGCCTGTAATTATAGGAGCAGCCTGTGGATATGATCACTTAAATAACATTGTGGTGATTTGTGCCATTGCTTTTTTATTTAAAAATTTTTTATAATTAAATGCATTTTTCTAAAGTATCTTGTCTTGGAATTATTACTTTTAATCTATGTTTATGAATTTCCTACATTTTTGTTTGTATTTGTGTTTTTGTTAAAAGCCACTTTTATTGTTCCTGTTGCTCCTGTGTAATGTTTAAATTGGGAAGACATGTGCAAGATAAAAAACTGTTTCCCTCCTTAGTTTTTTCCTTAGGCAAACTTTTGTTCTTTAGGATTTTTTAAAAACACATTGTCTTCTGTTTTTGATTTTGACAATATATATTAATTTCCTAAAATGTTTTAGTAATAGTTTATGTTAATGAGAGCAATTAATGATATAAACTTGAAATTAACTGCTTAATACATTGTAGGGTTGCACAACTTCAAAAAAAGATGAGTGAATATAATGATTTAGATAAATGACTTTCTAAAGCATATGTCAACTAACTTTTTACCATTTACTATTCCCCCAGTATGTGTGTTGGTGGTGGCAGTGGTGGGGTGGGGGCAGACACAAGAGGCTTTTGATGATGAAAAAAATGCCAGATCTTGGTATATAAATACAAAGATGCCATTGCATTTTAAGTTCCTAGACTCATGACCCATAATCCTTGATTTTGAACAATATTGCTCTTACACAATCAAGAAAGAGGTCTCTCTACACTTCTAAAGAGGAGAAACTTATTAGTGTAGAGCCTCAAATATAAATGGCCTGGAATTAACCCAAATGTTTTTTTTCTGTAATTTTTTTTTCTTAATGAACTTTAAATCTTGTGGTGGATTAATTTTTGTTTGTATGTGAGGGACCATAAAAGCAACAAATATATTTGTTAAGAGTTTCAGACATCTTAATTTTTTTTTTTTTAAGATTTTATTTATTTGACACAGAGAGATCACAAGTAGGCAGAGAGGCAGGCAGAGAGAGAGGGGGAAGCAGGCTCCCTGCTGAGCAGAGAGCCCTATGTGGGCCTCAATCCCAGGACCCTGAGACCATGACCTGAGCCGAAGGCAGAGGCTTAACCTTCTGAGCCACCCAGGCGCCCCGACATCTTAATTCTTAAGAGAGTTACTGTTGAAAAGTTGATGAGCTCGTTTATGATAGAAGACGTGTTGCCCTGTTAATATCTCAAAGATGTTTTCTCTTTTCCGAAGTGGGTTATAATTTTTTTTTTTTTTTAGTATATGTGCTGCCGAAGCAAGCACTGGGTTATAATTATTTAAAATCTTTATTCACTGCTGTAGAGTTCAACATAGACTCCCTGCTAGCACTTTTTTGGGAAAAGCGATTTACTTTACTGACTTCATGAACTTTTTCATGATTTTCTTTTCCTCGTTTTTGCTAAACTGGATTTCATTTTCTCTCTTGTACTGATTGCTCATCCTCTTGATCGGTAGGTGGCAGTATTGGTCAGGGATTCCTTTGCGTCTAAACTATGGGAAGTTTAAAAGTGAACCTGAGTTCATCCCCAGGGGTACAGGTCTGTAAAAATAAGTAAATAAAAAAAAATGTAAAAAAAAAAAAAATTGAGGAACTGAAGACATAGTCGTGGTTCCAAAAAATCCTTTAGGACATTAAACATCAAAGGTAACTTTCTTAAATGTATCCAATGAAGTCATAGTAAAACATATTTCTTAATGGGGGAAAAAAAAAAAAGTGAACCTGAGTTCAGAGGTAAGTGGTTGAGACTCACTCAGTGCCAGGCATTTAAAGGCAGTTTGGTAAGAACACCACGGATCTCTCGCTTTAATCACTGTTTTTGGAAAATTGTAAGTAATGATTAATTTCAGAGTTTCTGTGTTTCATTTATTAGTCTGCTTCTATTCTTAACCTGCGAATGGTGAGGGAGAGGTGAGGGGTTTTTTTTTGAACCAAAGATGAGACATTTTGACAATGTCTATCTCAAGCAGAGGATCAAGACAAGAGGAAAGACAGTGAACCAGGAAAGAAAAAAAGACTGTCTAAGAAGGCATAATGACATCTGTCATTAGTGTACATGTGGTTGTTTCTTCATTCAAGAAGCAGTTGCTGGGCATTTACAGATATGTGCCACTGAGATACATCAGTGAACAAAATAGTAAGTAAAAAAAAGAATCGGTAGAATTATCTAATATGTTGGAAGGATATAAGTGGAGTAGATACAGACAAGAGATGAAAAGATGAAAACAAACTGGTTTGAGATGCAGAGAGATTCCAAGTGGAGGGAAAGGTTCTCTGTTGGAGTAAACAGTCTCTCATTGAACCTTTAATAAAGACTTGAAGGAAGTGAGAAAATTGTCATGTGGTGATCTGGGAGAAGAGCATTCCAGACAAAGGGAATAACTAGAACAAAGGCCCCAAAGCAGTCGTTTGCTTGGCTTACCGAAGATTAGCAAGGGTACCAGTAGGGCTGGAGTGGAGTGAAGCAGGGAAGATTAATGGATGAGATCAGAGAAGTAACACTGGGATAGGGATGGGAGATGAGATCAACACCTTGTGCTAGGACAACTATAATTCATTGTTTAAGATATTGTTGAGAATGAAACCAGGCACCATTGGTAAGGGTAGTAGCTATGGAGTGATAAGAAGTGGTCAGATTCTGGATATAGTTTTAAAGGTCGAGTCTGTAGGGTTTCTGGTATGAGAGACAGAAAATGCATTGTTAATCAAGGCAAATCACAACATTTTTTACTTGAGCAATTGGAAGTATGGAGCTTCCAACAACAGAAATAGGGAAGATGAAGGCACATTGGATATTCTGAGGGAGTCAGTATTCAGGAGTTCCATTGTGAGTGTGTTGAATTTGAGGTGCCTATTGGGCATCCAAGTGGCAATGCTGAATAAGCAGTTATTTGTGCAGATGGTAGGAGAGTGGTCTGGGCTGGGGTCAGTGGCATCTACATGGACTTTTAACTTTAACCATGAGCTTGCCTGAGATCACCAAGGGAGAGAATGTGGATAATAGTAGAGAAAATCACCAAGAGGTGAGCCTTGGAGATGTCTGATATTAGAGGTTAGGAAGAGGAGAAGGAACCATCAAAGACACTAAAAAGAGATGACCCTTGAGATAATGAAGAGATTGTGAGGTACCAGAGACCAAGAGAAGAAAGGCAACCAAACAGAGGAGAGAAATTGTCGCGTCAGATGCTACTTACAACTGACCTGAGCAGATGTCTGGGAATTGACCGCTTGGATTTACTATGTGGAGGTCATTGCCAACTTGATGAGCAGTTTCAGTAAAGTGGTAGGGTGGAAGACAGATTATAGCCAGGTTGAGAGAGAACGAGAGAGAAATCCAAGTGTGAGTATTGGACAAATCTTGAAATTCTGCGATGTAAGGGAGCAAACACATGAGACATTAGTTAGTAGAAGAAGTAGAGGTGTACTGAGGGCCTTGAATGCTGGGCTAACTAGTTTTTGGAATTTATGCAATTACATAATACATTAAGAGGTGAGATGGGTACTGGAGCCAGACCACCTGGGTTAGCTAATGTGACCTAAGATAAGTCACTTAGGTCTCATTTTCTACTTTGTATAATGAAAATAATAGGAATATTTACTTCTTGGCAGCTTACAGAAGCAATTCATAAAAAGAGCCCAGGGGGCTCAGCAGCATATCTGCCTGATGGTATTCAATAAACTTGACTAGTTTTATTAGGAGTATAGCAATCAGTATTATCAGATGCAATATTATTTGCTCTCTCATTCGGGAATGTTGGTTTCAATGCCATATTACTTTTCCACCTAGAAATCACTGGCTGTAATACTTCGTCAAGGTATCTGTGATACTGTAAAGGGCAAAGAAGTAATTCCATAATAAGTTTTCTCTAGTTCAAGGTGAATGCAATTTTAAACAGGACTTGTTTCATTTAAAATAATCTGGTCTGGGAGACAGAATTCTCTCTGCATCTCAGACCAGGAAGTCCAAGAGGAAAACAAACAGGTTTGAGATGCAGAGAGAATCCTGTCCCCTTAGGCCAGGTCCCAGAAGAAAACAAATTCTTACCCAGTTTGTTTTTTTTTTTCTTACCTGATACCTTGCTTGCCCACAGGATAATCCTGGGCCTCTGCATTTGGTGTTCGCTGTTCCTGCTGACAGAGGTCCTACTCCACTGTCTTGCTTTTTCTGGGCTTGTGATTTCTCAAATTTTATTTTTAATAAATCTAGCAATAGTAATTTTCCTTCCATTTCACTTGGCCTCACATCTTAGAATCTGGACTTGGCATCCAGTTTCTTTTTCACTTCTAACCTGAAGTATTACATGGGGTAACTTGTTTCTGATACAAAGGGTATGATATAAAACATTAGAATTCCCCTCCCTCCATATATCTATTTCTTAAACTCCTTAAGATTTCTGAGAAGGGTTTCATGAGCTATTTTCACACATAGCTGCGTACGGTAATGAGAGAAACGGATTGGTTGCCAGAAAAGCCACTTCTCTGGTATTTCCAGAGAAAGCCAGTACTGACTGACTTTGTCAAAAGCAAGCTTTTTATCTTGAGATTTCAAGTCTTGATTTCTCAACCAAAGGAACTCGGATAAGCTTCAGCGAAAGCGGTCTGCTCTCCACTGTCTTAACTCTTCTTTTGATGTTCACCCCTTGTTGCATGTGAACATCTCAGTTCTTGTGGCATCTCCTATAGCTTTTACAAAATGGCGGCTTTTGTGTAATCTCTGCCTTAAGTCCCATTCCCCTTCATCCAGAGCCAAAGTGAACAAAGAACTTAACCCTGGACTGAAGGGCATGAGGACAGTCACAGAGAGTGGCCTAGTTCTGAACAGATCAGTTAACGTTTTCTATCTTTCACCTGACAGTAGTCTTTCACAAAAAGGAAGCGATTTAATCATTACATGTGTCTTTAAAACTCTCATTTCAATATGAGAACTCTTAGGGCATCTTAGCTTTGGTTGCTTGTATCACCCAATTTATATTAGGCAAGAGAAAATTCTGAGAATAGGAAGAATTAACTATTGAGAGATTATACATCACCTTTTGTCCAAGAACCTGGAAACACATTCTAGGACATGCCTCTTTCATCTTCAAGCTTGTCTTCAGGTTAAAAATGGGGAAGGGATTAACATTCTTTATTCTTAAATTATTAGGCATTATTAGATAATTCCTTAAAATATACTGTGAGTTCCTTAGAAAATGTTATTATAAGGAATATTTCAAAGGTTCAGAAAAAAAAAAAATAAAATGGTTCTCCATTGGTTCCCCATTTCCTCCTTTTCTTTCCAAACATATCAGTGCTTGCTATCTGCTACACTGTGGTTTATATTTCAGTGATGTAAAAATCAATCATCTGATGCATGACCACAGAACACCAGATTTAGATTTGTGAATACCATTAATATGGGCTGGTGATAGGGAACGTATCCTCAGCAAATGGACTCTGACTGGAGGGAGGCGGAAATGGGTGCAGCTAATGATTGATTACACTTTAGTGGGAGTATAGAGAAAAGATGCTTGTTGATTGGGAAATTGTTAAAGGAGGCTGTGGCATTTCAGCTGGAATCCCAGTTAGGTTGCCACAGAATAGACCAGGCCAGAAACAATGAGACTCAGAATAAAATGAGTGAGAATGGGTTATATTGATGTTCCAGAGTTGGAGTCAAGAAGACTTTTGATGATTCTATGGAATGGAGAGGACTGAGAGAGGGGGGTGTTAAATATTCCTGGGAGGACTGCTTAGTCGGTTAAGTGTCTGACCTCAACTTGGTTGTGATTCCAGGGTCCTGGGTTTGAGCGCCCATGTCAGGCTCCCTGCTCCATGGGGAGTCTGCTTCTCCCTCTTCCTCAGCCTCTCTCCCTGCTTGTGCTCTCATGTTCTTTCTCTCTCTCAAATGAATAAAATCTAAAAAAAAAAAAAAGACTCTTGGGAGAAGATGATAGTGTTTTGCATTATACCCCAGAATAGGAAGTACTGGTTTGGAATGAAGGGATTGGTGCAAAAGAGAAGGGAGTAGTATGAGTGTGGTAGGGAGAGATGACGAGGATATGTTGAACTTGAGATGTATGAAGAGCTTAAAGAGAAATGAGATCTCTTTTAAGAAATATTTCTCTGAGAGATATATATTTAAAACATACTTGCTTGGGGGGTGATGGTTAAAGCCACTGGAGCAAAAGGAATCATCCCCCAAACATGTAGGGCCACGAGAGGGCTAAGAACAGCTTTGAAGTATCCCACCACTTCAGGGATGCAAAATAGAAGAGATGACTTCGAAGGGACAGTTCAATCCAGAAGAGTAAAAATTAGAGGTCAGGGAAGGCAACAGATTCAGCAAGTAAGAAATGGTCAGTTGTGTCAAATAATTGAGAGAAGTGAACCAGATGAAGACTAAGTAGAAACCAGTGAAGCTGAAGTTTACATGTGCGGGGCTTGCTGACCTTCTAGAAAGCAAGTTGTTTTGGAATGATGGGAAGACAAAAGCCCATTGCAATAGGCCAAGATGTACATAGGGACTAGAAGCTATGAATTTAGTTGGGATTGTTGGGGAAGGGCCAAAACAATAAGGTTTATTGTGGTTTTCTTTTCTTTTCTTTTTTTTTCTTTCATATTTTGTCTGGGTGGAAGGGAGAGCCTTGATCATAAAATAGTTTTCACACATAATTCCTGACACTTGATATTACCCATATTTCTTTCTATAGTTAATTCAAGAACATCTTGCCTCCTATTATCTAAAATAATACTCAAAATAATTGAGTAACTTTTGAAGAAAACTGACCATGATAAATGTGAAAAAATGCCTAAGAATGTTGTTTGTCCTTAAGAGATGCCATTAATTTTGTTTTTGTGATTTTTAAATTTAAGGCTCTTTCCTAAATTGAAAGGCAATGATTGTTTTAACGTTACTTCATTTTTTTCATATAGTTTATATGCAATGTTACATTTGTTGCATGTGTACAACATAGGGATTCCACATCTCTACACCTTATGCTATGCTTACCATAGCTGTCGCTAACATCTGTCACCACTGAATGCTGTTATTATATCACTGACCGTATTCTCTATGCTGTACCTTTTATTCCCAGGAGTTATTCATTTCAACAGTGGAAGCCTGGGTCTCCCACTCCCCTTCCCCCTTTGTGTCCCTCTCCCACCTCCACCCGCCCCCCCCGCCCCCCCCCCACCCCCCAGGCAGCCAGCAGTTTGTTCTCTGTATCTATAGGTCTGATTCTTTAAAGCAGATGCTTTTAAAATAAGCTTGCTTGGAAGCTGGTGTCCAAGAGGCTGGTGATTTGATATACTGAGTCTGTCCCATGTTAGCAGCTCTTTGAAAATACCCTTCGTTGGAAGAGATCATTTTCTCTCTCACTGCTTTTCTGCATTGCTGCATGTAATAAGAGTCATTGCTCTGCCCACTATAATCTGTATAGCAAAACCTGGGAAATATATGTTGGATAAATTGGAAAACATGATGCTATCTGAAACAAGATGAAGACAAGTGTTGTAAGCTTCATTTCCAAATCTTAATTTTTGAGAAACAGAATGTGTTGAAGTGATATATAATTCTGTTCAAGTCTTTACTCACCCTCTAAAATGATTTTTACAAAGTACTGCATATTTTTACATAGGAGACTAAAATTTTTATCATAAGCTTAAATAACTGTGAAGGAATTCTAATACTTTAACATGTTTCAGGTAAAATTTAGTCCCATAGTGATTTGATACAGTTATCTGTTTTTTAAAAAAATACATAAAAGCTCTTCGTTAATAGCAAGAAATTCTGCATCATTGCTTTTTTTCCTATTTCCATTGTACTTCCTCCTTAGAAATTTATCCTAATGTAATATATTCAGTGGCATAGATTAATTACATTTCTCTGTAGCACAGTAAGTATATATTGAAGTAATAGTTGATCAAATAACAAAAATTATTACAAATCTTGATAGAGTTAATAAATACAAAATTTCAATTTTATTGAAAATGGGGTTCTTAGTGAGAAAAGGTTCTTAGTTTTTTCTTAACTGTCAATAGGTAAATAGAACTTACTCCTAATAAATTTAGCTCAATTCTATTTTTCAATTTTATTTATGTGTATATATATATATATATATGGCATATATAAATATGTAGGCATTGAGAAAGTTAACATACACATGTAAATCAGAACTTTAAAACTTAGTTATAACAGTGGTACAGTTTTTTAAACTCCTTTAAAGTTTATTACATGCTAAAAAATCACTGTAATCTTTACCAAAATTATTTATGATCTACCAGCTAATTGGTCCTTCTTCGTAATTGTTGAAAGCAAATGATTTGGAACAATTTGACTCATATACAGATTTGTTAACTCAGTTGTTACAGTGATTCATTATGTCAATTTCTGAGAAGTATTCCAGAAAATGATGACTGAGAAAAGAGTATAAAAATATTTGAGGTTCTTGTTGTATATATTGTCAAATAGATTTTTAGGAAAGTTGTACTTATTTTTATACTTCTATGAATGGCAGTCAAGTGATAATCTCAATGTCTTCTTCCTACCACTATTTTCTTTAACTTTCCTTAATTTCATGGTTGAAGAAGTTGTATTTCACTGCTTTAATTTACATTTTGTGGGTAATTATATCTAATTATGTGTCATATATTGTGAATTCACAAAATCAGGAAAGGTAGCTCTATATAGTCTTTGTTCCTCTATTATAGAAATAGGTATGTGTATATATGATATTTAACCTATTTACATAGAATATTTAGATTTATCATATTTTTGTATTAAATGAAAATAAATGTGTAGTAAATATTTAATATAAATATTATAGAAGGGCACCTGACCCATAGTAAGTAATAAAATGTCATTGGCATCGGCGTCATCATTATCACCAGTGGGAAATATTTTCCTTGGTTTGGGTTTGAATAATTTGATTTTTTTAAAACAAGAAATCTTCCTGTTTTTTTTTTCATATTGTTTATCTAGGTGTTCTTGAGTTCTTTTGAACTGAGAGGCCATTATTTAATAAAGACGGCTTCCTTAGAAATGTAGATTATCCATCCTTGGGAAGATAGTGTTTAGAATAATGATGATCCTCTCCATCTCCTTTAACGTGTTGATTTGAGTGTAGGAATTGCTAAAGAGGATTTCCTTTTTTAGGAATTCCTTTTCAGCTATTTTGCATTCAACTTGAGGTTTCCTGACTATCTGTCATTTTCTATAAAGTTACACAATATTTAAAACTGGGACATCCTATATCAAAAATAATACAAATAAACTCATGGGCATAGGAGTGATTCTCAAAGTTTAATCACCAGTGTGGCATGGGGCACTGACGCAGCAGAATGGATATGGCATTTCACTGCAGACCTGATTTTGCATTATATCACCTGAAAATTAGGCCAAATGTGGGTTAAGAAGTGCTTGAGTATTTGGGGAGTAGTATATATATTTGAGATGTAAATGTGGTTTCTCAAACTTATAAAAAACAACATGTATTTAAATGGGGTGTATTTAATGGGGTAAATGGGGGTATATCTGAATGCAATTTTTATGGAACTGTCCTTCATTTGGTTAGGGAATTATGGAGGTAATAATAAAGAATAAGGAAAATGAACTTTTCTAGGTAGAGAAATACAATGACTAAGATTCCAGAGATATGTGGTTAGTAAATTAAAAAATAGTAAAACAAACAAAAAGCACCAAAAAACTCTCAGCCTCAGGACAATATACGATAATTCCGGATTGAGGATCCTTTGGCATCTGACCTCAAACCATTAAGAAGAACTTGCATATCTCTGAATGGGTGCAAAGGTAGCAGATGACCTCTAAGGATGGTAAGTACAAAGACAACGATTTAGGAGAAACATTAATTCACATTTAAAAAGTAAAATATATTGCTCCGGGTCTGAACCTACAGTAGAAACTTGGCAGACCCTCTGAAGATTCCATGAATTTGTTCCATGAAGACAAAGACCCAGGGATCTTTTTGTAGCCAAAAAGCAAACAAACTGAGCAAAAGGTAGGCTTATCAAATACAAAAAAAAAAAAAAAAAAACCCAACACCCAGCAGAGACTATACTCCATGGAGCTATGGTAAACCCGCTTTTATGCGAAGTCCAGGTACAGTAAGTGTGACCATTTCTGTGAATGCACTGTAAATTGTACACATTGTCTAGTGAATAGCAGCTATGTTGATGGCAGTGGGGAAGATGCTGGGGTTTTTTTGTTTTTTGTTTTTTTATATTTTATTTATTTGACAGAGAGAAATCACAACTAGGCAGAGAGGCAGGCAGAGAGAGAGGAAAGGAAGCAGGCTCCCTGCGGAGCAGAGAACCCGATGTGGGGCTCGATCCCAGGACCCTGAGATCATGACCTGAGCCGAAGGCAGAGGCTTTAACCCACTGAGCCACCCAGGCGCCCCAGAAGATGCTGTTTTAATGTAACCAGAGCAAGTCTGCACTTGGGTTTGTAGTGGCAGCATCCCCCGTGGAAGAGATCATGATTCTCCAGCTCGGGAATATGAAGACCAAGAGATGAAAACGTTACAAATCATTACGTTGTATGAGTTGTGGATTGGTGAACATGCGGCAAGCATTAAGCTAAGTGTTAAAGTAGATAATGCATGGAGGAATGAGAATGTCAGCACATTAGAACACAGGCTTCTTTTGCTCATCTGGTATCTGCAATGTTTAATGCAGTAATTGGCAAATGGCAGGTGATCAGTGAATGTTGGGGGCTCATAAACACCTCGAGTTTATGTACATGTAGGTAGAATACGGAAAACGCTTCAAAGAAGACAGGTAGGTTTAGCCACAACCAAGGCATAGTTAGCTTAAAGAAGCTGGTATCTTTGTCATTTTTAAAGTTGTCATCAGGGAAGAGGTCCGTGCCACCCCATTAGGCATTTGGCAGGATTCTGGGTCAGGTGATGGGAGGCATTGTCCTCACGTAGCCATTTTTCTATTTAATTCATTTATTGTTTTTGTACATAGATACAGACAACATACTCAAATGTCAATAAGATACAGACTGCTCCTGCAAGAAATAACGATGTGATTAGCATTTGTTGGGTACTTCCTTCATACTGGGCCATGTGTCAGGTGTTTTATATACATTGTTGTTTAATTTTCACAGTACCTCTAAGAGGATGATATTTTTGTCCCCAGTTTTGTCAGTGAGGAGCTTTCTCCAACAAGTTCAGTGAAGCGGCTGCATCGGGATTGAAACTGATGACAGAGCACATAGGCCATAATGTTTACAAACCAAGCTGCGAGGTAAGACCAGACTGTTTAAGTCCTATGTCGCTTTAGAGGACAGAGAAGAGACGCCCTCATGAGATGGTGCTTGGCAGGCCAAGGCTGTCATGCTTAGTACCTTCAGGGGCTTGAGGCGCTGGAGATAAGAGATCGTTCACAGCCAGCGAGCATTCTGTGACTCTATTTATGAGATATTATGTCAACTGGGACTAATTCAACAATATAGCACTGGTGATCTTTTTTAAGGTAGTAATGCCATGAATGCCTGGCTGGGATTTAAAGAGACTCAAACTACCCTCGTCCCAGGCTTCCATGACACATATGTCAACATCCACATGTGTTTTCTGGTCGGGAACCAGCACATACCAGAGAAGCCCCACTCCGAACATCCCCAAGTGGACATCATCTTGTAACCTTTACTAAGATCCATGTCCTTTCAGCTTCCCATACTAAAATCTAATGTAAGATCTGGGAGTCTGAGCATATATTCTGACCAGTTCCCAAATCAAGTTCTTGAGGGCTGTCTGATTTCTTTTTCCAACAGGTAGATCTCAGAAAAAGGGCATTCCATGCTGAGGAAATCATGAGGAAGCCCACAGAAAGGAAGCAGAAGGAATAGCAAGTGGTGTGATGTGGCCGCAGGTAGGGAACGAGAGAGAGAAAAGGAAAAGGTAAGCTGGACACACTTTAGGATCCCTATTGAATCTCCAGTTTCCCTTCTCTGAGGCATGTTTGTGGTGTGAGACTTACCGTGTCTAATTGGACCAAGAGTGGACACTTGATTTGAGATGGGCAGATCCCCCCCCCCCACCCCGGGAATTTAGAATTTAGAGCAAGCATCCTCTTGTTAGTCTCCACACCTAACTGGGATTGTATTTGGGACACTTAGGGTTTCCTTATCCCATCATGGGGACTGTGCAGAGAAAGGGGAGGTTTTTCAAAATCAGGGTGGGTAATCGGGACGTAAAATCTTTTTCGTATGAGGGTGGCACGTAATGAATCATGTCTAGTCCGCCAAAGACATCTAATCTTTCTTAGTTCTGAAAATTGCTAAATTCATCTTATGTCAGCCATTCTAAGTGCCTCCTTTAAGGATGGCTTAAAAAGGATGGCTGAGATGAAACCAAAGTACTTCTTTTCCGTAGGATTAAATGCACTCAGCTCAGCCTGAGTTTATGGGGCATCAAAAAGAAAGAATGTCAGGTAAATGATTCTTCAGTTCCCCTCCATTCTGACGAGGCTTGGTCATGTAGACATCTTTCTTTTTCTTACCCTTGACTTACACTTACCCTTTGCTTTTGGAGAATTAGATTATCTTTTATTTTATTTTATTTATTTTTGGGGGGGGTCTAATCATGTGTGACTTAAAAGCTGTGGCAGTCCAAATCTTTTGGAAAGCTCCGAAACCTGGGCTCTCTGGGTCTTGATAACATCTAATGAGGTTATCTGCAGAATTTCATTTGTTGACAATGGCAGTCTTGTTATTTTTTAAGTGGTTCTTTTTCATACTCCAACAATGCCCTCTGGAGAAGGCTGCAGACAGCTTCTTCCCACGTTTCATTTAAGGAGGGTGAATGTGCCTATGTTTTCACAGAGAGGGCAGCTGCAGCCCCAAGAGTACGGCCAGTGTTCCCTTTTATCTTTCTCCTTGTGTGCTGTCAGATTCCTGGTGACAGGGAGCCAGACACTCTTGGAGATGAGCTGCTCTCAGCACATCAATACTGTCATTCTCCCCTTGGCTCCCGCCTTCATCTACCCTTGCCTGCTCTCAGTCTGCTCTTTGCTAACGCATGTTGACTGCAACACAATTCCTCCATCCTTGCTTGAGTCACGGGCAAGTATGTTTTGTCTTTGATAAAGATGACTTGGTATTGACCCTAACATTCCCTGTGCTGCTTCCTTGAGGCCTCTTTTCTGCCTCCCTTACCTTGCAGGGTGCTCTTTGCAATTCCTTGAAAGGTATCAAACTGATAAACTTTAAAAAAAAGAAAAGAAAAAAAAAGGACATGGGGTGCCTGGAAGGCTCAGTGGGTTAAAGCCTCTGCCTTCGGCTCAGGTCATGATCTCAGGGTCCTGGAATGGACCCCCACTTCAGGCTCTCTGCTCGGTGGAGAGCCTGCCCCCCCGCCCCGCCTGCTTCTCTGCCTACTTGTGATCTCTGTCAAATAAATAAAAAAAGAAAAAAAAAAGGACAGCAATAAATAACATTAGTAATAACAGTAGCCCTTTAGGTATTTATTCTGGTTCATCTACCATATTAACCCTTGGTAAGCATTTTCTCCTTAAATTCTGATGACAAACCATGGTGAGGTATTTCTATAATTATCTCAATTTTCAGAAAGAGTCGCTGAGACTTAAGAGTTCATGTGACTTTCCCACTGGTAAACCTAGTAAGTGACAGAGACAGGACCTGAAGCCATGTGTCCTGCCCACATCGATGCTTCCACACACAGTACTGTGATAGCTCACTGCTTGGGGACACAAAGAAAAACACTTTGGAGCAAACGATCTACGTTGTTCATTTTCGTAGTATTTGGTCTTCGGCAGCCAAGAGTCCCACTGGCAATTTTGTTTCTCGTTTTGCTGTCACCGAAATCCAGGAGCCAACATTCTCTCTGAGCTCATAATCATGTCTTATCTCCTTTAGCAAGAGGTATTGGAAAGATGTGTCTTCTGGGCCTCATAAGATGGTGTAGAGGTTAGCTACTACCTCACCGTGCTTGTGTCAATATTCTATTATTTTTAAATATGTTGTGTTAGATATAATCTGTACCTTTCCTTCCTTTGAAGCAGTCTCTTTGTAATTTTGTAATGGGAATGGGCAGTTGAAGTCTGACTCAGTGTTAACAACGCCAGAAGCCAGCACGGTCCGCACAGCCAGCTCACTGCTTTAGACGTGTGCTCAGTGGATCATTGCAAGACACAGGAGAGGCTAATCATAATACGATCTTCATTTTCAGAGAAGAGACTATAGCTCATTATAATAGCAAACCTCTGTCACCTGTTATTGTACATTCTCCCAACTGGTCTTTTCTCATGTCCTCACGCTCTCACTTTCTTTTTCCACATTATTACAAGAGTGATAGGCTTTAAAATGCAAATGCACACTTCCTTGTGTAAGTCCCCTGAGGGGTCTCCAGTTTCCCTTGGAACCAGGTCCAGAAACCTGAATGTAGTTTAGGAGAGTTGTTATGTCTCACCTCTGACTAAGTTCTCAGCCTCCTGTGTTATCTCTTTATTTATTTATTTATTCAACGTAAGAGTATTCATTGTTTTTGCACAACACCCAGTGCTCCATGCAAAACGTGCCCCCCCATTACCCACCACCTGTTCCCCCAACCTCCCACCCTGACCCTTCAAAACCCTCAGGTTGTTTTTCAGAGTCCATAGTCTCTTATGGTTCACCTCCCCTTCCAATTTTTTTTTTTTTTTAATAAACATATAATGTATTTTTATCCCCAGGGGTACAGGTCTGTGAATCGCCAGGTTTACACACTTCACAGCACTCACGATAGCACATACCCTCCGCAATGTCCATAACCCCCTCCCCCTCTCCCAATCCCACCTCCCCCCAGCAACCCCCAGTTTGTTTTGTGAGATTAAGAGTCATTTATGGTTTGTCTCCCTCCCAATCCCATCTTGTTTCATTTATTCTTCTCCTATCCCCCTAACCCCCCATGTTGCTTCTCCATGTCCTCATATCATGGAGATCATATAATAGTTGTCTTTCTCCGATTGACTTATTTCACTAAGCATGATACCCTCTAGTTCCATCCACGTCATCGCAAATGGCAAGATTCCATTTCTTTTGATGGCTGCATAGTATTCCATTGTGTATATATACCACTTCTTCTTTATCCATTCATCTGTTGATGGACATCTAGGTTCTTTCCATAGTTTGGCTATTGTAGACATTGCTGCTATAAACATTCGGGTACATATGCCCCTTCGGATCACTATGTTTGTATCTTTAGGGTAAATACCCAGTAGTGCAATTGCTGGGTCATAGGGTAGTTCTATTTTCAACATTTTGAGGAACCTCCATGCTGTTTTCCAGAGTGGTTGCACCAGCTTGCATTCCCAGCAGCGGCTGAGGTCGAGGAGGTTGCTGCCTGCGTTCTCCTCAAGGATTTTGATGGATTCCTTTCTCACATTGAGGTCCTTCATCCATTTGGAGTCTATTTTCGTGTGTGGTGTAAGGAAGTGGTCCAATTTCATTTTTCTGCATGTGGCTGTCCAATTTTCCCAGCATCATTTATTGAAGAGGCTGTCTTTTTTTCCATTGGACATTCTTTCCTGCTTTGTCAAAGATTAGTTGACCATAGAGTTGAGGGTCTATTTCTGGGCTCTCTATTCTGTTCCACTGATCGATGTGTCTGTTTTTGTGCCAGTACCATGCTGTCTTGATGATGACAGCTTTGTAATAGAGCTTGAAGTCCGGAACTGTGATGCCACCCACTTTGGCTCTTTTTCAATATTCCTTTGGCTATTCAAGGTCTTTTCTGGTTCCATATAAATTTTAGGATTATTTGTTCCATTTCTTTGAAAAAAATGGATGGTATTTTGATAGGGATTGTATTAAATGTGTAGATTGCTTTAGGTAACCCTACATGTAAAGGAGCTGGAGAAAGAACAAGAAAGAAACCCTAAACCCAGCAGGAGAAGAGAAATCATAAAGATCAGAGCAGAAATCAATGAAATAGAAACCAAAAAAACAATAGAAAAAATCAATGAAACTAGGAGCTGGTTCTTTGAAAGAATCAATAAGATTGATAAACCCCTGGCCAGACTCATCAAAAAGAAAAGAGAAAGGACCCAAATAAATAAAATCATGAATGAAAGAGGAGAGATCACAACTAACACCAAAGAAATACAGACAATTATAAGAACATACTATGAGCAACTCTACGCCAACAAATTTGAAAATCTGGAAGAAATGGATGCATTCCTAGAGACATATAAACTACCACAACTGAACCAGGAAGAAATAGAAAACCTGAACAGGCCCATAACCAGTAAGGACATTGAAACAGTCATCAAAAATCTCCAAACAAACAAAAGCCCAGGGCCAGATGGCTTCCCAGGGGAATTCTACCAAACATTTAAAGGAGAACTAATTCCTATTCTCCTGAAACTCTTCCAAAAAATAGAAATGGAAGGAAAACTTCCAAACTCATTTTATGAGGCCAGCATCACCTTGATCCCAAAACCAGACAAGGATCCCACCAAAAAAGAGAACTACAGACCAATATCCTTGATGAACACAGATGCAAAAATTCTCGCCAAAATACCTGCCAATAGGATTCAACAGTACATTAAAAGGATTATTCACCACGATCGAGTGGGATTTATCCCAGGGCTGCAGGGTTGGTTCAACATCCGCAAATCAATCAATGTGATACAACACATTAATAAAAAAAAGAACAAGAACCATATGATACTCTCCATAGATGCTGAAAAAGCATTTGACAAAGTACAGCATCCCTTCCTGATCAAAACTCTTCAAAGTGTAGGGATAGAGGGCACATACCTCAATATTATCAAAGCCATCAATGAAAAACCCACCGCAAATATCATTCTCAATGGAGAAAAACTGAAAGCTTTTCCACTAAGGTCAGGAACACGGCAGGGATGTCCATTATCACCACTGCTGTTCAACATAGTACTAGAAGTCCTAGCCTCAGCAATCAGACAACAAAAAGAAATTAAAGGCATCCAAATTGGCAAAGAAGAAGTCAAACTATCACTCTTCGCAGATGATATGATACTATATGTGGAAAACCCAAAAGACTCCACTCCAAAACTGCTAGAACTTGTACAGGAATTCAGTCAAGTGTCAGGATATAAAATCAATGCACAGAAATCAGTTGCATTTCTGTACACCAACAACAAGACAGAAGAAAGAGAAATTAAGAAGTCAATCCCATTTACAATTGCACCCAAAACTATAAGATACCTAGGAATAAACCTAACCAAAGAGGCTAAGAATCTATACGCAGAAAATTATAAAGTACTCATGAAAGAAATTGAGGAAGACACAAAGAAATGGAAAAATGTTCCATGCTCCTGGATTGGAAGAATAAATATTGTGAAAATGTCGTGTGTTATCTCTTAACTCAAAACTTCTCTAGCCCTCTTCTGCTGGGTTGCCTTCTCATCTCTAGTCTATGCCTACTCTTTTTTTTTTTTTTTTAAGATTTTATTTATTTGACAGACAGTGAAAGAGGGAACACAAGCAGGGGGAATGGCAGAGGGAGAGGAAGAAGCAGGCTTCCCATGGAGCAAGGAGCCGGTGGGGCTCGATCCCAGGACCCTGGATCTTGACCTGAGCCGAAGATAGATGCTTAATGACTGAGCCACCCAGGTGCCCCTAGTATATGCCTATTCAAGTAGAAATCATATTGTCTGGCTTTCAAGTTATCTGAAAACGAGCCTGAGCTTCTGTTTGGCTATCGCTTATTGTGCCTGATACACTGGCACATACAGCAGTTTTATCATGTCTCTTAAGCTGTTGGCTGGTAATGCTCTGCTTCACCTACCAACCCAGAAAAGCATCTTCCACATGTGCTAGGTTGAAGGATGACCTCTCAGAGAGGTCCAATCCCAATCCTCGGGATTTGTGAATGTTCCTTTATATAGAAAAAAGACTTTGCAGAAGTGATTAAATTAAGGATCTTGAGATGGGGAGATTATCCTGGATAATCTGGGTTGCCTTAAGGTATCACAAGAGTCTTTATGAGAGGAGGCAGGAGATGGAAGCAAGTGGTAGATGTGACAACAGTAGCAAGAGGTTGGAGTGATAAGGAAGGGGTGAGGAGCCAAAGATTATAGGCAACATCTAGAAGCCAGAAAAAAAAGCATGGAACCAGCTTCTCCCTGAACCCTCCAGAAGAACACATCTGTGCTGACAACTTGATTTTAGACTTCTAAGACAATAAATGTGTGTTGTCTTCTGCGACTAAGTTTATGGTTATTTGTTAGAGTAGCAGTAAGAAACTAACACAGTACACACTCAACTTTCAAGAGTCTTCATAACCGAGAAACAGAAGTCATTCATTCAACAAATACCTATTGAGTTCTGACCACCCTACTTTGGATATTGCCCTTAATGGTCTTTATATTCTAATAGAGGGAGATAGAAAATAAATAATAAATAGTATGTTGGAATTATAAGTGCTTTATATTTAGAGAGAGGAAAAAAGGAACAGGAGAATTATAATTTTAAATAAGGTGGTCAATATGAGAGTCAGTGAAAGAATGAGTAATATGAAGGAGTTAGACATATGGACATATGAAAGGGCATTCTCCAGGCAGATAGACAAACCAGTATAAAGACCATGAAAAGGGATATACATGGCATGTTTGTGGAATGGCAAGAAGCCAGTATGGCTGAGGCAAAGTAGGCCAGAGCAGAGTAGTAGGATAATGAGGTCAGAGACATAATAGTGGAGCCAATTTTACAAGGTATTTCTTTGGATAAAGAGGGTTAGTCTTGAAGGGTTTTGAGCAAAGGCATAAGATGTACTAAAGGGGTGCTTGGGTGGTTGGTTGGTTGGGTGACTGGCTCTTGATTTCACCTTAGGATCTCAGCTCAGGTCTTGATCTCAGTGTTGTGAATTCAAGTCCCACATTAAGCTCCACACCAGATACGGAGACTACTTTTAAAAAATGCATTGAAGCAGGTTTTAAAAAAGAATTACTCTGTTGCTGTTTTGAAAATAAATCCAGAGTTAGGGTGGGGATAGGGATAACACGGATGAAAGTGGAGACACAAGTGAGAAGGCTGTTGTAACAACCTAGGCAAGAGATATTGTTGGCTCAAATCAAAATGGTACCCGTGGGATTGGTGAGCAGTGGTAAGATTCTGGATATGCTTGAAAAGGTGGGGACAACAAGATTTCCTCCCGAATGGATATAGTAGTGCAACTCCAATGTATTTTGTGTAATCAGTGGGGGAATGGAATAGTCTTTAGCAAAGATGGGGAAAACTGAGTAAGTAGGACTGAGGGCAAAGATCAGGGACATGTTAAGTTTGAGTCCTGTTAGATATCCAAGTGGGGGTCATGAGTGGCAGTTTGATAATAAAGTCTGTCCATCAAGAGAGATCTGGACTGGAACTGACACCACGTGGATGGCATTTAAATGATCAAGCAAATGGAAAGCATAGGGGGTGGAAGCAGGCTGGGGACATGCAGAGGCTACCCCATGCAGACTAAAATACAAAAAATGATGGGTGATTGGGAACTCTAGGTTAGAAATGATTGCAACATGTGTAGGAAAATATAATATAGTTTACCTTAGAAAATTAGTTGTCTAGGGGCTCCTGGGTGGCGCAATCACTTAAGCATCTGACTCTTGGTTTTTGCTCAGGTTGTGATCTCAGGGTCATGAAATCAAACCCCGGGTTCCGCACTCAGCATAGAGTCTGCTTCAGATTCCCTCCCTCCCTCTGCCCCTCTGAAATAAAATAAATTAATCTTAAAAAAAAAAAGAAAATTAGTTACCTATTTTTACATAGAGGAAGATATTAATTTTCTGTAAAAACCCCACATTTTTGCATCAAATTTTCTGGTTTTTTTCTTTAATTAACTCTAACAAAATGCAATATAATGAGTCCACTTATGTGTCAGCATTTGCATTTATATTTCTTATACTTATGGCAGTAGTATCATTTTCTAGAGCCCCATAAATCTCCACAGATGATCTTTGAAGATATCTCTTCCTTAAGAAGTGAAAAATCAAGGGCTCCTGCTTGGGTCAGTCAGTAGAGCATGTGACTTTTGATCTTGGTTTGAACTCATTGGGTGTAGAGCTTACTTTAAAAAGGGGGGGCGCCTGGGTAGCTCAGTCGGTTAAAGCCTCTGTCTTCGGCTCGGGTCATGATCCCAGAGTCCTGGGATCGAGCCTGGGATCAAGTCACACGTCGGGCTCTCTGCTTGCGGGAAGCCTGCTTCCTCCTCTCTCTCTGCCTGCCTCTCTGCCTAGTTGTGATTTCTCTCTGTCAAATAAATAAAAAATATTAAAAAAAAAAAGAGAGAGAGACAAAGTAATGTATTCATGGTCACTAGTAAATTTTGGACTTGACAAAAACTTAGAACCACCAGCTCTTTTCCTACTTCATTAAGATACATGAGAATCTTTAAATTATTAAGCTTTTTAAAAAAAATCAGTTCATGTTAAGAAAGAAGGTAAAAGACATTTTCTGGGCTTATTAGATATGGTCTACTATCTGTTAAAAAGCAGTCTAAGGCTATATAAAATCTAAAGAAAATTAAGGTACTATTTCTTCTAAGAAATTACACTTTCTTAGTTCTTGTGTGCTTCTCTCTTGCAAAGATGACTTAACCTATAGGGCATAAATGTTCCTTGATTATTCCAAAGCTGCCTTTAGATTGGTCATAATCAGAAAACATCATATAACGGCCACTGAAGACCAGTTCTGTGCCCTGGCTCCCTAAAGTGGGGCTTGCTAATCATCCTCATTATCCCATTTTGTCTGAAATTTCCTGTCATTCTTCTCTTATGTTTCCTAAAGTCTGTACCATGTGACTGTGAATTAAAAAGCAGTATTTTAGGTATTTTTGGATAGATTTTATGATTTCTGTGAGAAGGAGAAGTAATAGTACTAGAAGTGGATAATACCATTGTTGTTATAAACAAGTTGGCATGGGGGTAGGTTTCTAACTTAATTAGTTGGGGCCATTGAGAGGTTTGGCTTTATGAAGATGAAGAGTGAGACTGCCTTAGAGTACTGAAAGAAAGGGGAGGCTTTGGGGAGCAAAATGAGCAGGACAAATAAAGCTAGGCCTGGTGGCTGGGAACCCAATAAGTAGAAGACATCAGAGGGAGGTGGGGATCTGGAAATGATGCTTATCAACAAGATACATATCTAATTGGAGAGGAAATACCACACCCCACATGACAGCATCTAGGTATATTTAGTTAGATGCTTCCATGTGAATGAAACAAGATGTCAGAGTTTGGTGACAGGGTGACTCGGGAGTAACCATTAAAGAGAACAATTTGGTAGAAGTGAGCTAGTGGATGGGGGGAGCATTTGGAAACTCAGAGTTAACATTGTTATATGATTCCTAGTCTAACTCCCACTCCCCAAATAGATAGTTATATACAGAGTATATATGTTTTCAGAGAATACTATCATTTTAGCATAATCAATATGCCCAACCTAAATAAAGTAGGATATTCCTGAGAGCAGTAAATGGACACTTTATGACACTTTGAGTCACCAAGGAGCCTATACCTTTATTATTGTTTTCTTAGGTTTATCTGTGACTGAAAATAATAGAAAACTGATATTTACTTAGATTAAGCTGGAAGGTAGTGAAAGAACATAAGACTAGGCAACTAAAAATCCTATTAAAAATTTATTCTAAAAGAAAGTTTATTCTGTTATAAAGAACAGGAAACCAAAATTCTAAGAAACTTTAATATTTGGGAAAACACTGATTTAGGAATTAGAAGACCGCTCATTAGTTCCATGATATTGAGCAAGTCATCAGATCTTATTTTTTTCTTCTGTGACATGAGGATAATTGGCCCATGTCAATGAGTCCACCCACTCAACACACATTTCCTGGGCGACCACCAGGTGCCAGGCCCTGTGCTAGCCTTCGTGGGTACAAAGTGGTCTCTGCCCACAAGGACTTCAGGGCTGACTGAATGATAGGGTTGTTGTAAAAAGTAACAGGTTTATGAGATGCATATAACAGCACTGCACATGGCAAGGCACTATATGAGTGTAAGAGAGGATTATTTGTGTCAGTGAACGTTCATTAAGCCCTGAATGTGATAGACTCCATGCAGAACATGGTATTCAACCGTTGTATAAGATCTGTTGTCTTACCCTGCTTCTAATTTTTCTTTCTATTACATGTTTGTGTTTCTAAGCATAACTTCCTTGAAAACAAAGACATTCTAAGAAGCAATTAGAATTTCACACCCACACCATGCCCTTTTATTTATTAGCTTTCTTTCTTTTTTCTATTATTTGAAAATACTGAAGCTGAAGGAGAGAAGCTGCCAAGAGGAAGTGCCAGGCAAGTGTTACAGCTGTCACATACAGAATGGCAGAAATTCACAAGCAAAATGCAACTGTGGGTGTATTATGAAGGTAGAACAAACAGGATTTTTCTGATGGGTTGAATATGAAGCACGAGAGAAATAAAAGATTTAAGAATGCTTCCAAAGATTATGGCTTGGGAATCCGGGGATGATACATTTGCTATCATTTAACACAGGGAAGACTTCAGGGAGAGAAAGTAGGGGAATAAAGTGGTAGAAGTCATGTTTGAGTTTGGAATATGTTATATTTGAGACTTCTGTTATCTTCCAAGTGGAGATGTTAGGCAGTTAAGACATGTGAATCTGAAATTCAGGAACGAGGTCTGGCCTGAAGGTGTAAATTTTGAGTCATCAGCATCTTTATAGCCAGGAGACTGAGTGTGATCACCAAAAGAATTGAGTATGGTTGAAAAGAGATGAGAGCAAAAAATAGACCCAGAACACTTCAGCTTTTAAGAAGTCAAGGAAAAATGAAACAGATGGAAGAAAGTCAGGGAGAGACACCCTAAAGCCATATGAAAAAGTGTAACAACTATGTTACCCTATGAGATATAACCTATCAAATGTTGTTAACAGGAGAACTGACAGTTAATCATTGAACTTATCAACATGGAGATCGTTGGTGATCTTGACAAGAAGGGATTTAATAGCATGGCAGGGAGAAAAGCTGGGTTGAAGAGGGTTTAAGAGAGATAAAGAGGAGAAGAATTAGAGGAGATATGTGAAAATACTTTCAGAGAGTTTTGCTTGTAAAGAAGATAAGAGACGGGGTGATAGCTGGAAAGAGAAGTGGGGCCAAGGGAAAGTATTTTCTCTTTTGTTTTTTAAACATGGGAGAAATAACAGAAAGGACATGACCCAGTAAAGGAGAAATTGATGTTGCAGGTAGGGGGAGAGTTGTTGGAGACATATTTTCCAGCAATGAACTGAGAAGTTTTAAAACAGGCAAATGAAGAGGTCATAAGACCAAGGCAACTTTACTACCTTGGTAGCCTATGTAAGCAAGCCAAAACCTAAACCAGAGTCACTTCCTATAAATGCCTCAGGGTGAATAACAACCACTCACAAACAGCTAACCAGGCTTTCCCAAATAATGTAGTTTAAACTATAACCAATCAAATAATTTCCTTGCTTTGATTGTGTTCCCTATAAAATCTTTGCCCCTGGCTCTCCTCAAGAGTGCTTTTCCACTGCCAGTGAGATGCTGTTCAGCTAGAATCAATGTTTGATCAAAAATTCCTAAAATTTTTAATGTGCTTCAGTTTATCTTCTAACAGAAAGAATGGGATATAGTTCACAAAACGGCTAGATGGGAAAGAATGGGATGTAGTTGGAGAGGGACGGGCTGTGGAGAAGTTCATGGATGGAGGAACAAGTGTTCCTTGGTAGTACTAGGAGGGAAGTTAATGGATGTGAGTGCAGATGCCAGCCAGTGGGAAGGTGGTGGTAGGAATCTGGGAAGTTCTTTTCTGGATGCTAGGTTCTTTCCTAGAACCTAGGAAAGGTTCTAGTGAAGCAGTGGGAACCCAGGTCATCAGTTGAAAGTGAGCAGAGAGAGGAAGTGTTGGAGGTTTAGGCAGTGTGAGTGTGTAGTTGTGAAATAGTCAACAGCAGAGCAGAAGAGTAAATGGATGAGAGAAGTACTGTGGGATCGCAAGGTCCCTAACAAGACCCTTTCTGGTTGGATAACCCACTGTCCCGGTTTGCCCAGGTCTCAGGGGTTTCCTGGGACCTAGACTGTCAGTGCTAAAACTGGGATAGTCCTGAGCAAACCATGATGGTTATTCATGCTAATGTTTCATCATGGATTGAAAGACGTTGATGGGGTTATTTTTCGGCAGTCAGGAACAGCTGCATGAGTGCAGGATTAAATTAGGAAGTGAAAGAAGATCGAGATTTCATCATAATTATAGTTTTACCAAAGAATACAACAAATACTATGAATCAACAGTGCCACTTGGAGGCATATACCCCAAGGAATCAAAAACAGAGTCGTGAAGAGAGATCTGTGCTCCCATGTTCGCAGTGGCATTATTGACAAGAGCCAAAAGGTGGAAGCATCCAATGTGTCCATGAACAGATGAATGGATGAACAAAATACGGTACACATATGAAAGGGAATATTATCCAGCCTTGAAAACAAAGGAGATTCCAACACATGACACAATATGGATGAGCCTGAAGATACTGTGGTAAGACAGCCACAAAAATACCAGCACTCACTGACTCCCTCCCCCTGTATGAGGTGGAATCTGAAAGAGTTAAGAGCCCTAGAATAGTCAAATGTATTGAGACAAAGGAGAATGGTGGTTGCCAGGGACTGGGGAGAGGGGGAAATAGGAAGTTACTCTTTAAGGGGTACAGATACTAGGTTGTTTGGACCAGAGGGCCAGCAAGCTGTGGTATGAAGGACGGCAGATTTTTGAGAAAGCAGGGAGAAGGAACAATGACAGGAACGGGTACCCCTTTGCTCAGGGACTGTTGTTTTTGTGAGTTGCTGCCCCTGTTCACACAGTTTTTTTTCTTTTCCCTTCTGGTAGAAATGGTTTCTGCTGGGAGGACGACAGAATGGCTGCTTCTCAATACTGCTGTCTGGAAGGAGAGGGGATTAGATTTGCCAACTGAACAGCCCTATTCAAAGGGATTTGTAGAAATGAAGTCCTAGATAAAGGGAAGTAGATGGTTAATAGGAGGAGGAACCTGTCCTCTTCCATGGAAATATGAGTCTGAATGGGTAATTTCCAGATTGTCTTTGCCTTCCATTACCATTATCCCCTCTGTGAGACTGCTTTAGTACCTCTGCCATTCCAGGGGCACTCAAGTGTATCTTCTATAAATGGTGCCCTTCGCAATTATGTCAGGTGGGATGCTTCTCTGTGGGCCCTTGGGTAGGGAGAGAAGTGTGAAGACCCTGACGTGCCTAAGGTGAATTGAATTGGGGATCAATAAGAATATAACAGACATAAAAATGAAACTTGTATTTCTAAACACTGCCAAGGCCAAGCCTCAGTACAATATCTGTGTAGACTTCAGGAACCAGATCTTGTGCCATACTCTTAAATGAATGAATTTCATATAAAAACCCAGCTCTGCTCTGCACCTTTTGTGGCATGCTTGGGGAACAGAATCTGGTCATGTATTTCTGCTTTTGGACAAAAATCCTTGTTTACTTCATATTTTATGCTTAGATTTTAATTTTTCAGATGAATTACTTTTTTAGCTAAGATTAAAGTGACCTGAAATATGAAGTGTGCATGCACCCCCACGTTTATTACAGCACTACTTACAATAGCCTAGTAACATAAGTGTATATCGGTGGATGAATGGTTAAAGAGATGGTACAGCCTGCATGGAGCACTGGGTGTGGTGCAAAAACAATGAATACTGTTACGCTGAAAATAAATTTAAAAAATTTAAAAAAAATTAAAAAAAAAGAGATGGTACGGCATATACCACGGAATATTACTCAGCCATAAAAAAGAACAAAATCTTGTTATTTGTGACAACATAAATGGACCTGGAGGGTACTTTGCTAAGTGAAATAAGTGAGACAGAGAAAGACAAATACTTTATTATTTCACTTAAATGTGAAAATTTAAAAAAAAAGAAAAGAAAAAAGAAAACAGAGACAGACTCATAGATATAAGGAACTAACTACCAGTTGTCCAAGGAGAGAGGGGTTGGGAGGCAGACAAAATGGGTAAAGGAGATGAAGAGTTACAAACTTCATAAAATAAGTCATAGAGATGTAATGTACAGCATGGGGAATATAGTCAATAACAATGCAATAACTACGTGTGGTGACAGATGGTAACTAGACTTATTGTGGGAATCATTTTGTAATGTATAAAAATATCAAATCACTGTGATGTACACCTGAAGCTAAAAAAAAAGTTACCTACAACTATAGGAATAACCAGAGCATATTTTTATTTGGGCCAAGAAGATAAAGGCCACTAGGGGTATCAGACCAAAGACATAACGTAGTATTTTTTTTTTTTCAGAATCTCTAACTGTAATGTCTTACTTATCTCTAGACTATTAGACTAGAGTTTTACTATGCATTTCTTTTGTTTATAGTCATCATGGGAAGTCAATTTGTCACTGCTCTGGTCATGCATTGGAAAATGATATAATGAGCACTGACTTTCTGTGTACTAGGGCAGAGATGGATTACAGTGTCAAGATCAGGCTACTGTGATTGTGATATTGTCCAATGCAATTCAGAAATTCTTGACTGACCTTCACATTATGAACAGATTTCTGCTGTTTCTCAGCATGATTTCCCAGGACTTTCACTAACTTGGCAATTTGCAATATTGATCAAGTCAGAGTTCTATTCAAGTATCTGCTACAAAATATCAAGTTGTTAATTTTTTAAAGGTCAGTGTACAGGTTTTACCTTAGTACATTTCATGTAGAAATTAAAGTGATTCTTCTTACCCACTTAGATGTGTCTAAGATGGCAGAGATGTGGGGAAACTTGGAGTGAGGGAGGTAGGAGTCACTAGGAGGCTAGCATTCAATGGGTATAGGCCAGTTATCACAATTTGCTGAGGGCAGCCAATGGAAGCAAGGGTGTTGTTAGCAAGTTGGGTACATGGGACAGAAATGCCAGGGGTAAAGCTACTCTTCTTTCTATGATACACTGAGAGCCCCTCTGAGGGCCAGTGTCCAACAGGAAACCGAAAACAAATTGAATAGAGAAAATTCAACATAAAGAATGAACAGGGGATTTCAGTAATGGGGGATTGGCAAACCCGACCCAAGAGAATGCTAACAAATACAAGAATAGCAGATGGTAGCAGTAGCATCACCCCTGGCATTGAGTTGGAGCACCCAGGGGAATGCCATGCTTCCCAGGGTGGAGATACAGACATTTCTGGAGAGGGCGCTGTCATGGCTCACTGGGTATGTGAAGTTCATTAGACGTATTCTCTCTGGAGTGCTGGGAGAAGCCGTCCTCATGGAGGTGGTGCTGTGCCTCAGAACTATGTAGATTGTAGTGGTCTGGGAAAGCTGTTTAAGGGGAGAAGCCATGTCTGCCAACCCTCTTCTGTGAAGTCTGTCCAGACTTCAGTCCCCCCACAGTGTGGGGAAACTGTTCTTGGAGAGGTGCTAAGCAGTGGCTCTCCCTTAGGAAATTACCTGGGGCAAGGGGAGGTGCTGAAAATCCAGCCTCAGTGAGAAGGACTACCATGGACATGTCTGAGGGGGGTGTGCCAGTAAAGGGGTCACTTGCTTCTGGCCAACAGACGTTGCTGAGAAAATCACACACACTGCAGGAGCCCTACAAGCTCAGTACTGTAGACCAGGCAGAGAAGCGTCTGCCTCGTCCAGCCTCACTCTCTTGACAAACGCTGGCCCAGCTGGCAATGGAGAGAGATTTGCAGAAATCATCTCTGTTATTGCACAGCATGGAAGGATGTGTGGATTTGGAGCTGAGAGGTAATATATTGATAACTCACACTGTGCTCTAGATGTCTCCCTACCACCTCTCATTCTCTGAATGAGGGTGACCCTGTGCTCCCTGCTTTCTGGAGAAAATTCTATTTAAACTAAAATGTTTGCTGCAAGGTGCCCTCTTTTGTGCTTAGAGCCAACTATGGGATTCAAAGTCTCTTAATGAAGAAAAAGACTTAGTGCACAGCCTAACATGCCCTGCACATAAAACAATTACAGCTCTGTGCCAGGTGTCATTACTTTGGACAAGCCCTCCCAACAATACCCAGAGATTGATCTGAGGCTCTGGTAGAGAACAGCAAGAAAGCAATTTAGAAAAGCAATAATAAAATGGATGGTGGCAGCCAAAGTCTATTCACAGGGAATTACCTTAAATATATTTGCCATTTTAGCTTTCTGGAGTGTTTCGTTTGTAATTACACGGAGGCCTCTAAGGGACTCTAGTTTCTTTATCAGCTCCTTCAAATTACATCTGTAGAAGACTAGGCAAATAGTTATTTAGGTCAGCACAGTTTTCGTATTTATTTGTCTTCTGCGTATATTTCTTAACAACACAAAAGAAAAAGGCACTTAGTCTTAACACAGGAAAACTGAAATCTAGTCTTTTTAATAGGATTCTAGTCAATTGAAATCAAATCAGAACCTATACTTCATCTGCGTATATTTCTTAACAACACAAAAGAAAAAGGCACTTAGTCTTAACACAGGAAAACTGAAATCTAGTCTTTTTAATAGGATTCTAGTCAATTGAAATCAAATCAGAACCTATACTTCATCATCTACTGAGGAAAGAGACCTCTTCTTTGGCAGACGCAGTAGATTGGCTGGTCTGTCATTTTCTGAGCTAAAGATCCCCCCTCCATGTACCCTGCTCTGATACATTCCCATGCCCACAAAATAGTGGAGCTATAGTCGTTACTACCCTGATAAGAAACCTGCAGGTGCAGATGTTTGCTACAGCAGGAGGTCCCATGGCTCAGGCACAAGGTTCTCACTGTGTAATACAGCACCTTGGGAGGGATAGCAAGAAGGCCATCAGAACTGGAGCTTCGAGTTCTATTAGATTTGGGCTCCTCTGATCTGCACACAAGGATTGACTTTTTCAGCCTCTTTGCTTTCACTACTCCTAAAGAGGATGAAGAACATAATCCAGAATGAAGGCAGAAGAAGTGATTTCCTTTTTGCTTAGAAGAGAATTCGACTAGCATCTTTCAGACATGAACTAGGAACCATGAGGGAGTTGGTCAGTGTGTAGCAATAGACAAATAGACAATAGACAAATGGTGCATTAGCACCTAAAAGCATGGTCAATTTTAAGTTATGTATAGATTTTATGAAAGAAAAAGGCAAGCAAAATGAAGAAAACTAAAAAAGAAATGATAACCTTGTTGCCAGTTAATAATAATGTTGTATTCTTTACAACATTTGGTTTTGTGTTAGTGATTTCTTTTCTCATTCTGAATGTTCACTTTATTAAGAGAAAGTATGGAATAAATATCACCAGAAAGCTAACAAACAGACTTTCCTTATATGAAAAAGTAAATATGAAATGAAAAGAAAATGAAAGGAAAATTTGGAGTAGGAAGGTTTTGGAGATATGGACGGGACATCCATAGGAGTAAAGACAACAAAAAGAACTCTAGGAGGTTTTATAGCTAATTTTTATTTAGGGCAATTATATAAAGGGAAATATAACTAATTTTAGAGTTTCCATGCAAACACAAGAAACCTTAAAGTTTTGAGAAAACATCACTGAATAAAAAAATGAAGTCTTTAGCACCTGTTAAACCCATCTCTAGGGGGATAATTCATTTAATAGAAATTGGTCTCAAATACCCAACAGAATAACACTAATCCCTCAAGAGCTTTTGAGTGATGAGTAATCTGATACTGTATCCCTTATCACATTTTATTTTTCTAGGAATTAAAGTATACCAATTTTTAAAAAAGATTTTATTTATTTATTTGACAGAGAGACGTCACAAGTAGACAGAGAGGCAGGCAGAGAGAGAGAGAGAGGGAAGCAGGCTCGCTGCTGAGCAGAGAGCCCGATGCGGGACTCGATCCCAGGACCCTGAGATCATGACCTGAGCCGAAGGCAGTGGCTTAACCCACTGAGCCACCCAGGCGCCCCAAGTATACCAATTTTTAAAAGCTTACTGCATGCAAGACTTGAAATTATTATTATTATTACTATTATTTTTTAGCCTAGAATGATAGGGTTCAGGGACTAATAATCAACTGAATTACTTTTAAGATTGCCTGGTACACATATTCCCAGGCTGGTAGTGACCAAAGTCCATTACTGTTGGACAGCTGTACAATAGACCATTATATTTATGTTTCCCTAGACTCAAGCCTGAAACAGGAAGAATTTTCTGCTTTAGGAACTCTCTCTGATCCTTAACTTTCCATAATTGTTTGCTTTCCCTAGCTACCTCTAATATTTGTTGTTTGCTCAGGTCCTGCTGTGATATCATTACATGTTCCATGAAACTTGATCCCTTAGCAGAGTTGGTTATAGCATACCCTGTATCAAGAGAGGATGCAGAATCAGAAATGCATTGAATCAGCTTCTCCTACTGCATATGCTGCTGCCCCAAAGGGAGGTAGGCTCCCTGGGAGTCTGTAATAATCCAGGCCACTAGGGCACCACTTTATAAATTACTATTTCTTCATGGTAAGCTTTTCTCTTCATTGCAATTTTCTTGGATACTTGTGGTAACTACTTTTAATATCCAAAAAGAGAGAAAGTGGGGCAATGACAGGGAAATAATAGAAGTAGGATCCAGAGCTTGAAATAATTTTAGGACAGCATTGCTGACTGTAAAACATGGTCTACTGAGTAGAGTAATGTTAGATGTTTTATCCATCCATCCATCTGTTCACCCAGATGGCAGAATGAATATTCTAAAAAAAAAAAAAAAAAGCCCAAACTCCATGGATATTATGTAGGGAAAGTTGTAAGATTAAATGTAAAAAGATTACACGAAACCTGGAATTTAGGTATGAAAAATGAATCGTAGAAGTACAGTATGGAAGAACCCTACCTCGAGCACTGCGCACATGTGTAAGAACACAATGGGTGATTAAAATGTTAACATCAGCCAAATAGCTGCTGAAAATCTTTGCAATCATGTAAACAGAATTAGAATGTCTGTCTCTGTGCTTTAAGAGTCATGCTTTCCTTGATTATGTTTGCCTTACACCAGGTTACTTGGTACTTTATACCACATTTAAGAGGAGCGTTGAACATTGGAATTCTCAGGCTGAAAGTGGTCCGGATGCTCCTGGAATGCGATCCTAGGAGCTACTGATGACCATTTCCAGGTACTATTCTGCAATATGAAGACTGAAGTCAACAAATACAGAGATGGGTATGGCTTGTCAGTACTTGAAGTATCTTCATCAAGAATCCATACTGTACCTGTGGGTGCTTAGCATTTCAAATATTATCAAATTATTTACCAGAAGGGTTATTAGTTTAAGCAGTGTTAGAAATAATTTCTTAATTGAAAAAATGAGCCATGTTCAAGATCGACATGTTTGATTAGGAACGTTATGAAGGTTCAAAGTATAAAACTTCAGATAGCTCAGGAGACTTCTACAAGTATTGAAGTCCTTGAGGTCTACAGCCCATCAGTTTAAGTTCCAACAGTTCATGGGATCTAGTCATCTTACCTAACTATAAGTCTAGGTGGTTTTGCCATGAAAATATTGTTTCTCTATTAAAGCAAGCTTTTCATGCAAGGTGCTACAAAGCAAAGACCACAAGCATATAACTATTTTTGTACTTCCTAGCTAATAAGTGTTTTCCTTCTCTTTCTGTGGGAGGCTGGTGAGCAGAATTTGGTTCAGGACTTGCTTTCTTGGTGATATACCATCGGTTACTGAGGTTACATACATGTGGTGTATGTTTGCGGTCATGTGTGGTATCAGCTGCTACCTACCTCCATCTACAGGAAGATAGCAGCATTTACCCCCTAAATCTGCTATTTGCTGAAATGATCAACTTGTGCCGTATCTATTTGCAACAATGGGAGTGGGTTTCAATACCAGTGCAGAGATGGCCTGAGGCTTCAGGCAGCATATGTGGTAGAGTGAGCTCTGAGCTCTGTTCACAAAGGTAAACAGAACTGCCTCTTGGGGATGCCTCCATAAGCCAGGGCACATAAGACTCTCATGATGGGCACATAGTCCAAAACTAAAAACACTTAAGGTACTTTACCGTCTTGAGGTTGTTAAGTGGCACAGAAGTTGGGAGCATTCCCACTCAAGGAATTATAAGTAATAGGGAAAATTGGAATAAATTAAAATATAAATATCTTTAAATGCTTAGAAATACAGAAGAAGAAATTGAATGTATAAGATGACCATAGGATACTGTTTTTTAAAAATTAAGGGAATGGGGTGCCTGGGTGACTTAGTTAAGCATATGACTCATGGTTTTGACTCAGTTCATGATCTTGGGGTCCTGAGAGCAACCCCATGTTGAGCTCCTGAGCTGAGCTTGGAATCAGCTTGGGATTCTTTCTCTCCCTGTTCCCCTTTCCCTGCTCTCATGTTCTCTCTTCTCTCTCTCTCTCTCAAATAAATAAATAAATAAATAAAATCCTTAAAAGGTAAATAAAAATTAGGAGAAAGTATGAGAACAACAAAATGGAAATTTTAGAAATGAAAACATTGAAAAAAACTGAAATGAAAAATTGAAGTGAAAAATCAAAATGAAAAAGTGAAGTGATGGGATAAATGGTACCTTCACTCCAACGAAAAGAAAACTGATGAAATGCAAACGAGAAGTGAAGAAATGGGAAATACATAGACTCTAATTTACCAAATTTATCATGAAACAACGGTACTGTAGGCTCTCTCCTTGCATGGGAGAAATATGTCTCTTCTTAGCTATGTGTTCACATTGTTACAGGTTTATATAAAATTAGCAAAAGTGGGATTTTAAACTACAATTGGTTAAGACTGCTGTGTCTTTCCATTCCGCTGCATCCCTGTCCCGTATTCTGCACGTTGGGTAGCACTGGGACGGCTATGTATATCTGTGGGAAAGTTGACTTGGGGATATTTGGTTTGTGTTTGTTGGGATGTATTTATGTGGTGAACAGTAACTTCTCTGTGTTGCTATGTTACTGTGAGGATCTTAAGGAAGGAACAGCTTCTAGGAATACTTACTACCACTAGGACAAAATACCAGGCATCGTGTCACAGAAAGGCAAGGCCAGTGGTTGTTTTATGATAGGAAAATGTCCTATAGCCCCTGTCACTGAGGCACTAAAACAAGCTTTCTGTTTCTTGTATTCTTATTCAAGCATAATTAATATACTGTGTTTTATTAGTTTCAGATGTAAATAGTATAATGATGTACTAATTCTATACATTGCTCGGGGCTCATCAACCCCGTTCACCTACTTCACCTATTCCCCACCTCCAGCTTCCCCTGAAAACCATTTTTCTGTATTTAAGGTCTGGGTTCTTTTTGGTTTTTTCTCTTTTTGCTTTGTTAGTTTCTTAAATTCTACACGAGCGAAATCATATGGTATTCATCTTTCTCTGACTTTTCGCTACTGAAGCTTTGTAATAAAGTCTGGAATTGTGATACCTCCAGTTTTATGTCTCTTTTTCAAGATTGCTTTGGCTATTCAGGGTATTTTGTGGTTTCATATGAATTTTAGAATTGTTTGTTCAGAGTTCTGTGGAAAATGTTGTTGGTATTTTGATAGGGATTGCCTTAACTCTGTAGATTGCTCTGGGTAATATAGACATTTAAACAGTATTTTTTTTTTTTCCCAACTCATGAGCATGGAACATCTTTCCATTTCTTTGTGTCATCTTCAATTTCTTTCATCAGTGTTTTATAGTTTTTGGAATACAGGTCTTTCACCTCCTTGGGTCAAGTTTATTCCTAGATATTTTATTATTTTTGGTGTAGTTGTAATTGGGGTTGTTTTCTTACTTTCTCTTTTGGCTGCTTCATTATTAGTGTGGAAATGCAATGAACATTGATTTTGTATCCTGCAACTTTACTGGATTCCTTTTTCAGTTCCAGCAGCTTTTTGTTGGTCTTTAGGATTTTCTTTCTTTTTTTTTTTTTTAGGATTATCTACATGAAGTATCATATCATCTACATGTAGTGAAAGTTTGACATTTTCCTTATAAACTTGGATATCTTTTATTCCCCTTTCTTAACTGATTATTGTGGTTAGGACTTCCAGTAGTATGTTGAATAGAAGTGGTGAGAGTGGACATCCTTCTTCCTAACCTTAGTGGGAAAGTTCTCAGTTTCTCACCACTGAGTATGTTGTAAGGTGTGAATTTTTCATATATGGCCTTTATTATGTTGAGGTATGTTCACTCTAAACCTACTTTGTTGAGAATTTTTATCATAAATGGAGTTGTACTTTGTCAAATGCTTTTTCTGCATCTGTTGAAATGATCATATGGTTTTTATCTTTACTCTTGGATGAGATGTAGCATGTTGTTGATTTGGGATTATTGAACCACCCTGCATCCTGGTAATAAATCCCTCTTGATTGTGTTGAATGATTTTTTTAAGAATGTTTTTTGGGTTTTGGCTTGCTAATATTTTGTTGAGGATTTTTGTATCTACATTCATCAGAGATATTGGCCTATAGTTCTCTTTTCTTGTGTTGTCTTTATCTGGTTTTGGTATCAGTGTAATGCTGGCCTCATAGAATGAATTTAGAAGTTTTCCTTTCTTTTTTATTTTTAGAATAGTTTGAGAACAATAGTATTAACTCTGCTTTAAATGTTTGGTACAATTCACCTGTGACGCCATCTGATCCTGAATCTTTGTTTTGTTTGGAGTTTTTTGATTACTGATTCAATTTCTTTGCTTGTAATCAGTCTTCAAATTTCTATTTCTTCCAGCTTCAGTTTTGGTAGGCTATATGTTTCTAGGAATTTATCCATTTTTTCTAGGTTGGCCAATTTGTTGTCATATAATTTTTCATAACTGATTGCTATAAACTTCTCTCTTAGAGCTGCCTTTGCTGCATCCAAATATTTTGGACAAATGTATTTTAATTTTCATTTGTCTCCATATATTTTTTGATTGCCTGTTTGATTTCTTGGTTGATCCATTAATTTATTTTTAAGATTTTTATTTATTTGACTGACAGATCACAAGTAGGCAGAGAGGCAGGCAGAGAGAGAGAGAGAGAGAGAGGAGGAAGCAGGCTCTCTGCTGAGCAGAGAGCCTGACATGGAGCTCGATCCCAGGACCCTGAGATCACGACCTGAGCTGAAGGCAGAGGCTTAACCCACTGAGCCACCCAGGTGCCCCTTTTGGTCCATTCATTGTTGGTAGCATGTTGTTTAACCTTCATGTATTAGTGCTATTTCCAGATTTTTCCCTTGTGCTTGATTTTTAGTTTCATTATCAGTGTGGTTGGAAAAGCTGTATGCCATAATTTCAGTCTGCTTGAATTTGTTGAGACTTATTTTGTGGCCTAACATGTGATGTTTTGGAGACTGTTATATGTGCACTTGAAAAGAATGTGTATTCTAGTGTATTGGGATGAAATGTTCTGAATATATTTCTTAGATCCATCTGGTCCAATGTGTCATTCAAAGTCACTGTTTTCCTTGTTGATTTTCTAACTAGATGACCTATCCATTGATATAACTAGGCTATTAATGTCCTCTAGTATTATTGTATTACTGCTGATTTCATCCTTTATGTTTATTAATAGTTGCACTATGTATTTGTGTGTTTATATGTTGGGTGAATAAATATTTATAATTGCTATATTTTCTTGTTGGGTTGTTCCCTTTACGATTGTGTAGTTTACTTCTTTGTCTCTTGTTAACAATCTTTGTTTTAGTATCTATTTTTTTTCTGATGTAAGTTTTGCTATCCCAGCTTTCTTTACATTTCCATTTGCATGATAAATGTTTCTCCATCCTTTCACTTTCAATCTCCAGGCATCTTTAGGTCTGAAAAGAATCTTTTCTAGGCAGCATATAAATGAGTTTTGGGGCTCCTGGGTGGCTCATTCAGTGTCTGGCTCATTCATAAGTGTCTGCCTTTGACATAGGTCATGATCCGAGGTCCTAGGATTGAGCACTGCGTCGGGCTCCTTGCTCAGCAGGGAGTCTGCTTCTCCTTCTCTCTTTGCCCCTCTCCCAGCTCATGCTCTCTCTCTCTCTCAAATATATAAACAAAATCTTAAAAAAAAAAAAATGGATCTTGCTTTTTAGCCAGTCAGTCACTCTATGTCTTTTGATTGAAGAATTTAGCCCATTTACATTCAAATTAATTATTGGTAGGTATATAGCTATTGCCATTTGTTACTTAGTTGTTTGTTTCCTCATCTGTTTCTTTCTTCTGTTGCTCTCTTCCCTTGTGGTTTGATGTCTTTCTTTAGAGATGTGCTTAGATTCCTTTCTATTTATTGCTTGCATCCCTATTAGAGGGTTTTGTTTTGTGGTTAACATTAGGCTTATATGTAACATCCCATGCATATAGCAGTCTATATTAGGATGATGGGTACTTAAGTTTGAACCAATTCCAAAAGCACTAAATATTTACTCCTTCCTCCATACTGCACACAAAGATGTCATATTTTATATCCATTTATTTTGCGAATTCCTTGAATATTATAATTGATTTTCCTGCTTTTGTGCTTTAACCACCTTACCAGTATTTTTGTTTTGTTTTGTTTTGTTTTGTTTTTTTGGAGCATGAGCATTGGTGTGGAGCAGAGGGAGAGGAAGAGAGAGAATCTTAAGCAGGCTCCACACCCAGCAGGGAACCCAACACAGGGCTCAATCTATGACCTTGAGATCACTACCCAAGCCAAAGTCAAGAGTCAGATGGTTAACTGACTGAACCATCCAGGTGCCCCTCCATACCAGTTTTATAAGTGATTAATCTACTACTTTTATTATGTTTGTATGTACCTGTGAATATTTTTCCTTTCTTAATTTTTTTTTGGCTCCTGATTATGACCTTTTATTTTCATCTAAAGAGTCCACTTACTGTTTCTTATAAGCCTGGTTTGGTAGTGATAAATCCAACTTTTCTTTGTCTGGAAAATTACTTATCTCTCCTGCTATTCTGAATGATAGTCTTACTGGACTATCATTTTTTTCCTTTCAGCACATTGAATATATCATGCCACTCCCTCCTAGCCTGCAATGTTGCTGCTGGAAATCAGTTGATAGCCTAGGGGGTTTCTGTTGTAACTATTTTCTCCTACTGCTTTTAAAATTCTCTCCTTGTCACTACTTTTTTTTTTTTACATTTAAATTTATTTATTTTTTCAGCGTAACAGTATTCATTGTTTTTGCTCAACACCCAGTGCTCCATGCAAAACGTGCCCTCCCTATTACCCACCACCTGTTCCCCCAACCTCCCACCCCCGACCCTTCAAAACCCTCAGGTTGTTTTTCAGAGTCCATAGTCTCTTATGGTTCGCCTCCCCTTCCAATTTTTTTTTTTTTTTAATAAACATATAATGTATTTTTATCCCCAGGGGTACAGGTCTGTGAATCGCCAGGTTTACACACTTCACAGCACTCACGATAGCACATACCCTCCCCAATGTCCATAACCCCCTCCCCCTCTCCCAACCCCACCTCCCCCAGCAACCCCCAGTTTGTTTTGTGAGATTAAGAGTCACTTATGGTTTGTCTCCCTCCCAATCCCATCTTGTTTCATTTATTCTTCTCCTATCCCCCTAACCCCCCATGTTGCATCTCCATGTCCTCCGAAGGGGCATGTGTACCCGAATGTTTATAGCAGCAATGTCTACAATAGCCAAACTATGGAAAGAACCTAGATGTCCATCAACAGATGAATGGATAAAGAAGATGTGGTATATATACACAATGGAATACTATGCAGCCATCAAAAGAAATGAAATCTTGCCATTTGCGACAACATGGATGGAACTAGAGGGTATCATGCTTGTCACTACTTTTTGCCGTTTAAATTACTGTATGTCTTGGTGTGGATCTCCTTGGGTTAATTTTGTTGAACACTCTCTGTGCTTTTTGGATTTGGGTGTTTGCTTTTTCCCCCTCAGATTAAGGAAGTTTTCAGCTATTACTTGCTCAAATAAATTTTCTGTCCCCTATTCTCTTTTCTTTCTGGAATCCCTGTGATGCAAATGTTATGCCTATTGATGTCTCTGAGTTCCCATAACCTATTCTATTATTATTTTTTCTTTTTGTAGCTCATCTTAGTGGCTTTATTTTTTTTTAAAGACTTTATTTATTTATTTGACAGGCAGAGATCTCAAGTAGGCAGAGAGGCAGACAGAGCCGGGGTGGGGGGAGCAGGCTCTCTGCTGAGCAGGGAGTCTGATGCAGGGGTCAATCCCAGGACCCTGAGATCATGACCTGAGCCAAAGGTAGAGGCTTAACCCACTGAGCCACCCAGGTGCCCCTCTTAGTTGCTTTCTATTACTCTGTTTTCCCAGTTAGCTTGTCCATTTTTCTGCTTCCTCTAGTCTACTATTTATTCCCTTTACTGTATTTTTAATTTCAGTTACTGAATTCTTTATCTATGATTGGTTCTTTTTAATATTTTCTATCTCTTTGTTGAATCTTTCACTGAGATCCTCCAATATTTTCTCAAGCCCAGTATCTTTATGACCATTACTTTGAGTTCTGTATCAGGCATATGGTTTATTTCCACTTCATTTAGCTCTAGTATGATTTTTGTCTTTTTTTTTTTCTTCCGTTGGGAATAATTCCTCTGTCTCCTTATTTTGTCCAGCTCACTGTGTTTGTTTCTGTGTATTGGGAAAGTCAGCTATGCTTCCTGGTCTTGATAGTAGTGACCTTATGAAGAAGAGCTCCTATAGCACAATGTTCCCTGTTCACCAGACCCTGGAGCTTGAGGGGTATCTCCTGCATGTGTTGCATATGCACTATTGTTGTGGTTGACTTGCACTTGCCTTTAGTCCAGTCAACTGCAATGGCCCTCTTTGTTTCTTATGGGCAAGGTTTGGTTTCTGTGCTGTTAAGGGGTCTGGGACCACCTTGGCTTGTAACTGGGTCAGACCAGATGCCTGGGGCCACCTTGGCTTATAACTGGGTCAGACCAGAAGCCTGCCCTCAGTCTCTTTGTTGGAAATGCAGTTATACTCAACTGCAAGGCACTTGCTGTATTATTCTTTGAGAGGCTTTCATTGGTGGGTAGGGCCCACAGTTAGATCCAGTGTCTGTCCTCAGTCTGTCTGTGACTCCAAACTACAGGGGTCTTTATTCTGCCCCCTGTGAGGTTTTTGTTGGTGGGTGGGACTGGCAGTCAAATCATATACGTGCCCCCAGCCTACTGTTAGGGCTAGAGTTGAGCCAGTGTGTGTGGTTATCTTCCTCTTTCCTCAAGGTGAAAGTCACTTTTGGTGCTGGCCACTACTGGGGCTGCTTACAGAATGAGAGACATCAGACACCACTTTGGAGGTACTACTGAACAGTGGGTCAGGTTGGATGAGGCAAATCCATAGGAGAGTGTTTGAGCGGGGGATGTGGTGTTAGTAAGCTAGGTGGCAAGTGTTCACTGGTTTCTGTAGGTGTCCTAGTATCTAGGCTAGGGATGGGGACTTGGGGGTTGGGGGAAGAGAAATGGTGATCATCAACGCTGTAGTTCTTGGAAAGGTCTCCAAAGGTTTCTGTGCTATATCTCAATGAGGTTGTTTGTTATGCTACCTCTTTAATGGTAAGGACTCAGTTTCCCATCACCCTCCAGTCTCCCAGAGCCCATCCTGATGATTTTCAAAGTACCCAGATTTAAGCCCCACTGATTGTAAAAACTCATGACTTTAAGGCCCACTGGTTTGCAAAGCCAAAGTTATGGGAACTTGTCTTCCCAGTGCAGGTTCTTAGTGCCTTGGGTGCCTGGTATGGTGTCTGTTTCTCTCCCTTCTCCATGTTGTGGTGTTCCTCCTATTTGTGGTTAATCTTACAGGGAGTTTGATTCCTGAGTTTCTGCCTTTCCTGTCATTTTCCGTGTGGCCTCCTCTCTAGGTTAAATGTGGAGAGTCTCTCCTGCCAGTTTTTGAGTATTTCCTGTGTTAGTTGCATTGTTGTGGCAGTTTTCTAGGTGTATTCATGAGACAAGATGCACTTAGGGTCCTCCTATTCTGGCATCTACTCAGGCCCCAAACGAAGAAAGAAGGTTTTGTACATCTAGAGTCAGAAGGTTTTCTTATAGTTTATATATGAAAGTAACTTCCTAGAGGTTTTCCCTAAATTTGATAGTAATCTTAAACACAGATATTACCAATGATGAGTTGTGGCCCTTAAAGGATACCTTTTTAAAGATAAATTATCAATAATAAGACTCAAACTAGAGAACAAACAGTAGGAACAAAATCTTCTCTTCTAGGTTCTTTGGCCGGTCTAATAATTAAATTGACATAACTATAGAGTAACAGGGGGAAAAAACCCAAACTTAATTGCACACATACAGGAGCCAATAAAAATACGAGACTCCCCAAAGTGACCAAAGCAGGCAGCTTTCAAAATTTTTGGACAAGGAAACAATAAATTTATTGTTTTAAGGAAACAATAAATTTACAAAAAATTGACAAAACAATGGGGTTTGGGCTTAGGGTAGCAAACTAGTGAAGCAACAGTTCTGTTTATACACTTTTTTCAGCTGTGGATTCCCTCTCTCTAGTGATAAGAATGCCCTTTACCTTGGTGGTATAGGGAGGTTACCCTCACATGGGAGATTTATTTCCTGCTTTTAAGGAAACAAAGGAGAGTCAGAGTGTCAGTTTTTACACTCATTGAGTAATGAGTTGTTTACAAACAACCTCATTGAGATATAGCTGTTTCTTAAATAACTTTAATTCAGAATAATGAATGTACCGAAGTGGCGTATTTTGGGGGTAGAATATATTGCTGTCTTTCAAGCCCAAAATATCTATTTCCTCAACTGAAAAAAAATATGATATAATTATTGTCATGGAAGAATATGCACCCAAAAATGAAGGAGAAAACAGGTATTATGGAAGTACTCCATCAGTTAATATACAAACTATATACTTTTAGAGTATGTTTTATTTATAGCATTTATTTCAATATACTTGTTTCAATTTGTAATTCGTGTTTTATCTTTCTCATTCAAAAAATTTATTTCGTGTCTAATTTTCTATTCCTATTTTTATTCTTCCTTTATTATTTTTTAAAGATTTATTTTGTTTATTTTAGAGACAGAGTGCAAACAGGGTAGGGGACAGAGGGAGAGAATCTTAGAGCAGACTCCCTGCCGAACACAGAGCCAATGTGGGCCTCTAGACCATGACTCTGAGATCATGGCCTGACCCAAAACCAAGAGTCAGATGCTTAACTCACTGAGCCACCCAGACATCCCTTATAGCCATCCTTTAAAAAACTCCCAGATTTTGTAAGTTGTAGGTTCTCAAAAGCCTGGATATGTCCATAGAAGTAGGAAAGACAAGTTGAGCTATGGAAAATAAAATGAGAGATTATAGTTTAATAAGTAAAATTCAAATGGAAAGAATAGAAGAATTTGGAAGAGGCAATAAAGATACATGTTAGAGAATTTCCCCAAATTGCAAGAAAATTTTCCAATACCTTAACAGTACTTTGAGTTAGGAACAGCACAAGGAAAACCAAAACCTTCACTAAATACACTGTAGTGAAACTACAGATTATCAAAAAAAAAAAAAAAAAAGAAAAAAGAAACAATTTTAAAAACTACCAGAGAAAAAAAGAAAGAAAATTTATAAGGATTCCAATCAGAATAAAAGTAGACTTGGAATCGGTGACAATTGATAAAGGAGGATGGTGAAACTATATCTTCAAAGTGTTGAGGAAAAAATGTTAACTTAGACTTCTAGCATTCAATGTTAAGAGTGAAGCAAACTTAAAAACAAAGAGGTTGACTCTCACTGAATGAGCTACTTAAATAATATTGCTCAACAAGAAAAACCAAAGAAATCAGAAGGAAGAGGTAGAATCCAGGAAGAAATGGTAAGCAAAGAAAAGTTTTTAAACTGAAGTATTTACAAAACAAAACAAAACAAACAACCCAGGTGCCTGGGTGTTTCAAGTTGATTGGGAGTGGGACTCTTGGTTTCAGCTCAGGGCCTGATCTGCTGGGGCAGGGGATCCAGCCCCAAGTTGGACTTCACACTCAGTGTGGATTCTGCTTGGGATGCCTTCTGCCCCTCCCCCAACTCATATGCATGTGTGTTTGCTCTCTCCTCTCTAAAATAAATTAAAAAAAAAAAAAAAAAAGATTAAAAAAACCCCAAAACAACAATTAAAAAAAAAATACCCCAAACCCAATTTTGGTCAGTTTGGAAGCGAAGTAGAACTGACACACTATTTTGTTTGTTTGTTTGGTTGGTTTTTTTGAACTGACACACTATTAAAAAAAACCAAACATATAAGATGGAAAAGATGTGGGTGCTTAGGTGGCTCAGTTGGCTAAGCGTCTCTCAGGTTGTCGTCCTAGGGTCCTGGTATCCAGTTCCTCATCTCATAGGGCTCCCTGCTCAGTGGGGAACCTGTTTTTCCTGCTCTCATTCCTCCTGCTTGTGCATGCTCACCCTCTGTCAAGTGAATAAATACAATCTTTTAAAAAAGAAAAAAAGATGGAAAGGATAAAGATGAGGCATTCTAAGTTCATTTAGACCTTTTTTTTTTTTCATCAAATCAAATTTAGACTTGAGCCTGAATATCTTTAAGGTTAAAGAATTAACTTTAATCAGGATTGTGAGATCAAGCCCTGCACTGGGCTCTGCACTAGGTGTGGAACTTGCTTAAGATTCTCTCTTTTTCTCCCTCTGCTGTTCCCCAACCCTGTTCACACGGGCAGTTTCTCTCTCTCTTAAAGAAAAAAAAAAAATTTTTTTTTTAAAGAATCTTAAAAAATTATGGGGCGCCTGGGTGGCTCAGTGGATTAAGCCGCTGCCTTTGGCTCAGGTCATGGTCTCGGGGTCCTGGGATCGAGCCCCGCATCGGGCTCTCTGCTCTGCAGGGAGCCTGCTTCCTCCTCTCTCTCTGCCTGCCTCTCTGCCTACTTGTGATCTCTCTCTCTGTCAAATAAATAAATAAAATCTTTAAAAAAAAAAAAGAATCTTAAAAAATTAAAGGAATAAAAATAAGAAGTATAATTGCAGAACCACTAGGGAAAAGTATTTTTTCAATATAATATAAGAAAAGAAGAGGGAAAGGGTGAAAGAAATCAAAACCTCTGGGTCAAGCACAGAAGAGGGATATTATTAGTTGTGAATGAGGCAAACGAGGCTCAAGGAGTTTAAATGATTTACCTTAAATCAAACATCTAAGTGGTGAAAAGCAAACTCTGGTCTTCAGCATTTTAGGTAGGTTACTTTTCTATCTCACCAAGCTGTAATGTTTCCTTCACTTCTAAAAGAAACTCTGAAATATCTCTGACATATGGTTATATTTGAATAATTCCAACTGACCTCAGATACTGGAGCTGTAACTCTCTGAGAACCAGTGCCTTTTATGGAGTGCTATAAGCTTGTTCAGTGTGCCAGCATCTTTTATCAGACTTGTGTCAACATACATATGTTCACGTAATTTAATGTTCTTATTTCATTTTACTCCTTTGGTGAGTGGGACAAATTTATATGCAAGACAAAAGGCTGACACATAATAATCTCTTTACAGAAAAACAGGAAATAATTAATTGACTAGAATTCTCTCTTTAATTTGTTTTCAATTCACTGTTCAAACCTGTTCTTCCTCCACCCGTCCACAGAAGCAGCACTTGTCAAGGTCACCATGTTGTCTACTCCGTTTATCTTTGAAAAACATCAACACTACCTGTATCTTGAAACACTCTTATCTTTGCTCTTCTGACATCACATTTTCCTGAAAATCTCATTTTCTGTTCCTTCTCATTCTCCTTTGTTGATGTCAGCTCCTATATGTCCAACCTCTAAATGAGGTGGATTCTTTAACCCTGGCCATAGGAACCCTCTCTCTCTCCTTAGATTTTACTAATCTCTATGGATTCTTGAGTCCCTGCCTTCCAGGTTCATCATCTCTCGCCCAGATCTCTCCTTTCATTGTCAGATTCACACATCCAACTGTCTAACATATTCATGTTATGCTTCCCATCTCAAATTCAAATGTATGAAAAGGAACAAGAGTTCTTTCCCTCCTCCATTATAGACACTATTAGCCACCTGTGCAACTCTGCTCATCTTATATTTGTTGCTGGCAAAACTCTGATTTTATTTTACTTCACTAGATGATTTTTCAAGTAATTTAAGGTTTTGTGAAAGTCTAAGCAGGTACAGAGAGTTCCCATACAGTCCTCCTTTGGCCCCCCACTTGCCAACAGTATTTCCCTACAGTTAAGATCTTGCGTTAGTGGGGTGCATTTATAATAATAGGACCAAAAGTGATAAGTTTTTATTAATGTAAGTCCATAGTTTGCATTCATGTTTGCATTTGTGCAGTACATGGTTGGCTTTAGCCAATGCGTAATGTCATATCCACCATTATGGTATCAAATGATAGATTTACTGCACTAAAAATCCCTAGCATGCCACCTATTCATCTCTCCCTCCCTGACCCCCTGGCAACCACTGAGGTTTTTTTTAAAGTTTTTATTCAAATTCCAGTTAATTAATATACAGTGTAATATTAGTTTCAGGTGAATGATATAGTGATTTGACACTTCCATACAACACCCATTGCTCATCACAGCGTGTTCTGTCCCTTAATCCCCAGCACCTATTTAACCCATCCCTTCCAACCTCCCCTCTGGTAACCACTAGTTTGTTCTCTATGGTTAAGAGTGTGTTTCTTGGTTTGCCCCCCTCTCTCTCTCTCTTTTTTCCCTTTGCTCATTTGCTTTGTTTCTTAAATTCCACATATGAGTGAAATCATATGGTATCTGTCTTTCTCTGACTGACTTATTTCATTTAGCTCCATCCATGTCCTTGCAAATGACAAGATTTCATTCTATTTTATTACTCTCTGTGTGTGTGTGTGTTGCTTTGACAAAGCAAGAAAGTATATCCAGTGGGAAAAAGATAGTCTCTTTGATAAATGGTTTTGGGAAAACTGGACAGCAACATGCAAAAAATAAAAAAAAAAAATTCCACAAAACTGGACCCCTTTATTACACCATACACAAAAATAAATTCAAAATGGATTAAAGGCTTAAATGGGACACCTGAAACCATAAAAATACTAAAATAGAACCCATGCAGTAATCTTGTTGAAATTGGCCATAGCAATCTCTAGATAGGTCTCCTTTGGCAAGGGAAACAAAAGCAAAAATAAACTATTGAGAATTCATCAAAATAAAAAGTTTCTGTGTAGTGAAGGAAACAATCAATAAAACGAAAAGGCAACCTACAGAATGGGAAAAGATATTTGCAAATGATATATCAAATAAAGAGTTAGTATCCAAAATAAATAAAAAGTTTATAAAACTCAACACCTGAACAAGAAAAAATCCAATTAAAAAATGAGCAGAAGACACGAATAGACATTTTTCCAAAGAAGGCATACTAATAGTCAATAGACACGTGAGAAGATGCTCAACATCACTGATCATCAGGGAAACAATAATCAAAACTACTATGAGATATCACCTCATACCTGACAGAATGGCAAAAATCAACAACACAAGAAGCAACAGGTGTTGATAAGGGTGTGGGGAAAAGGGAAGGCTCTTGCACTGTTGGTGGGAATGCAAACTGGTGCAGCCACTGTGGAAGACAATATGGAGGTTCCTCAAAAGGCTAAAAATAGAACCACTGATCTATTTAATGTCTATATAGTTTTACCTTTTCCAGAATGTCACATAGTTAGGATTGTAAGGGCCTACTTAGCTGGAGCAGCCCCACCTTGGTAGAACAGCCATTTTGTTGTTTATGCAGTGAATTTAGATTGACCCTGCCCCCCAGACAAACTCACTTAGAAATGGGTCTGGGAAACTGGTAAAATATGGCCGACCAGCCCCTGATAAAAGACCCCATATACCAGGACGTGTCAGGTCAGGGCGAGATAACAGAGCCCAGAATGCAAGGATAAGTCAGGCCAGGTGGAGACATCCAATCAGTAAAGCACACATACTGTCTCCCTGACTACCAAAGAATGTGGGCCCTACCTTTTGGGTGCCTTTTAGGTGCCAGTTCTGACTAAGGTGATAGGCTAGTTCAAATAACTACTATAGGGTGAATTGTAATTCAATTGGCCACCCGTGTGTGACCTAGCATGACTGTGCAACTTTCTCTGTGTGTAATCTCATTGGCCACCTGTGTGTGGCCAGGCCCAACCACATAGCCTTTGCTCTATAAAAGTTAGTCTGTAAGGCAGGGAGGGGTCGCCTTCTCTGTAAGAGGCAGCCCCCACCGGTTGATTTGGTTCTCAATGCTTGGCACAAAATAAAGCTTTGCTTTACCTTTGTTTTGTATTGGTCTCATCCTTTTGTCCATGGGCCCTTCAAGGATCCCATACTCAGACTGGCTTCTTTCACTAAGAAATGTTAACCATAACATTCCTTCCTGTCTTTCCATAGCTTGAGATCCCATTTCCTTCCTTGACAAATAGTATTTCATTATATGGCTATGCCACCGTTTTTTGGTTCATCAAAAGATATCTTGATTGCTTCTAATTTTTGACAATTATGAATAAAGCTGGTATGAACATTCTTATGTAGGTTTTTGGGTGAACATACATTTGCAACACATTTAGGTAAATTACTAGGTTCTGATTTTATTTTATTATTTGCACCTTCCTCACTTAATTTGGAGACAGGATTCTGCCCTCAGTCTCAGAGAAATATCCTGATCAATACAAAACAATACGGAGATCACTTTCTCCTTGCATACTGCTGGGTTCGGGTGGTCATATTCTGCCCTACTTACCTCTTTCTCCCACAAGAATGGAAGAAATAAAGGATTCCCCTTGTCTTGTTCCGAATGTCTCCAGCACCTAGCCAATGTATTACATATAAGATGCAGTATTCGGTGCTAGATGAAAGAGGAATAATAATAAACTTTTCTTTTATTTAGTTCTAGTCTAATTAACATACAACGTATATTAGTTTCAGGTGTATAACAGTGATTCAACAGTTTTTAACATTACTCAGTGCTTATCACTTAAAGTGTACTCTTCACCTATTTTACCCATTCCCCCTATCTCCCAACTGGTAACCATTAATTCTTTATGAGTCTGCTTTTTGTCCATTTTGTTGTTGTTGTTGTTCATTTGTTTCTTTTTCTTATTTTTAATAGCCATGTCTATTGATCTTAATCTGGCATTCATTAAGCTTTGATTCTTTTTTTTTTTTTTTTTTTTGAGGAGAGTGAGCATAGAAAGGCAGAGAAGATGGGAAAAGATTTAAAAATAAAAGGTAGGTGAGGTATTTTATGACTTAATATGCTATGAATATTAGTATCTTACTTTAGATAATTTGAAATTTAATTTAGAAATTTGAAAATTCTCACTTCTGAGATACTGGATTTAGAGAGAATAAATAAAAGTCATTATATAAGTTTCACAACTTTTATTTCATTTGAGAGGGAAAACAATCTAGTTTAGTTCAATAGAGATGACTGTGAATCCGGTGTCTTGTGTGAGTTTATAAAGGGCTTGCAGATAATGAGAAAGAGGTCACTGGGATTACTATTTGCTCTTGAGAAACATTTTTATTTAATGTCTGTGGTTATTGCCATGAAGAAAAGTACCTTTATTAATCTTTCAGAAATACATTAGGTGAGTCAATTATAGCCCTTCCATTAAGAAAATTAGATTTTTTTTTCATATTTGCACTATGTGGGCTACAATAAACACAGAAACCAACATTTTGAGTAGACAGTAGGCCTTTAAATTATGGAGCAATTTAGATTGATTTATCAAGCAGATGAGGTTGTTTAGAAGCAGGGGAAGAAAGAAGAAGGATTTAAAAAACTCATTATCATTTAATCAATGACTAAATATTTTTTAGTTGCAGTGATAAAACTTTCATTTCAAAACTGGTACCTAGTTTAGAAATTCATTTATCAGCTGTCCTTCTGAAAAGATTCTAAGAAACATCACATAATTCTTAAAAATCTCTTTGGGAATATCAGAGAAACTCTAGTTTCAACATGACAATTCATTTCTTTTCAATGTAGTTTCTGTTGATAAATACTTTATTAAAATGTGATACAGGTTTCAGGTTTCCCTATTAGTATTACTTTTCCTTCTCCATCCCAAATCCCTCATGGCCAAGTTCAAATCTGTGATATTGTGATTAATAAGAAGAAATATACATTTGGTGTTCCTCTGATTTCTGGCACTGAACTCCTGAAACCACTGGAATTTCCTAAGTGATAAGTACAGGAAAGATGTCCTTTCTTATGTTAATGAGGTGACTTTTCAAGGCACTTAGGTAACCTAATGAGGGGTTGTTTGCCAAGAGACCAAACCTAACCATGTGCTTAGAAGATCAGAAGTTTCAGTCCCCCATCCCCACCCATCCCCACCCCTGGACTTCCAGAAAGGAGTGAGGGGCTGGACGGTCAATCCAGTCACAGATGACTGATGATTAATCATCCGTGCCTATGTAATGTCATGTTCAGAGAGCTTCCAGGTTGGCAATCACTTGGAGATTGGGGGAGAGTGGCCCACTTAGAGAAGATGTAAAACCTCGATAATCTTACCCCATACTTTGTCCCATATATCTCTTCCATCTGGATATTCTTGAGTTACATCTTCTCATAATAAAAAAGTAATCTAGTAAGCAAAATGTTCCTAAGTTCTCTGAGTGACTCTAGCATGTTAACCAAACCTAAGGAGAGAGTCATTGGAACTTCTGATCTATAGCCAGTTGGTCAGAAGAACAGGTGACATCCTGGGCTTATGATTGGCACCTAAAGTTGGAGGGACAGGTTGTTGTCTAAGGACTGAGCCCTTAGCCTGTGGTATCTGATGCTATCTCCAGGGAGACAAAGTCAAAATTGCATAAAATCATAGGAGAGCCAGCTGGTCTCTGAGAATTGTTAGCTGGTGTGGAAAAAACCCTCACACACTGAAACTGGGTGTGGAATCATAGTTGTTGATTGGAAATGGAATGAGAGTTAGAATCTTAAAGTCCTGCCAGGGACTCAAAGTCTCTCCTGATAGCCCCACAGAGTCCCTTCTCTCCTGAACTTCTGTGTTCCCTAAATTTAGCACTGACTTTTTCTGGTTTTGTCTTGCTTCTGTGCTATAGTGGAACAGACTTTGGGGTTTCTGGTGTAATCCTACACTCCATAATTGCTCCTACCCCTGGGCCACTAAGGTGTGTTGTTCCTACACAGGTATGTTTGTACTAACCAATCCTTTCCATAGTCATATGGATTTGATCACAAGAGGTCAACACTTTATTCCTGACCAGCCCATCATGCTTTCTTTTTAGGAATTTAACATTTGGATGGAGAACAGCTAGTTCTTCTCTGTGGGTTCCTTGAAAATGACTTTGTAATTGGAAGTTGTCTATTTACATGCCATCCTAACAGGGGATTCCATCTGGAGAGAGAAGACTGGAGCAGCAACATGATGGGAAACAGATGCAGGTGAAAGAGCTGGGGTAGAACCTGATGGTTGTCCTTGATCACATGTCCTTATGAGGTAAGGCTTTTGTTCTTTCCTTACGTTCCATGAAAAACCCTGATATTGTGGTAATAAATACACTTGTGCTGATTTGGCTGGCTTAACAGTCTTAATATACTAGAGAATACACTAGAAAAGATATATGTTTCTCATCTCAATAGTGACTATATTCTAGGATTTAAAAATATTTGTGGGAAGAAATTCAGGAATGATAGCTTTACCTCTCCTCTCAAAGAGAATAGCACTGGGCTCACAATAACTACTTCTTAAACTTAATCTTCAAATTCCACTTATTAAAAATAATATAAGTGTAAGAAAAATAATAATCTAGGACTTTCCTTTCAGAAAGTATTGAGCCTCATGTGAATGTTTTCAGTTTGAAATTCATGGTTCCAGACTTCCTGCCTGGGTGACTTTGGGCAAATCCCTTAATTGTTTAAAGCCTCTGTTTTTTCATATCTAAAATGGGAATGATAACAATGATGCCAGAAAAGCTGTTGAGAGGATTAACTTGGAGAATGTGTATATAGGGTAGCATATAGTTAGCATGTCTGTAAGTAAGACTTGAATGTTCCAAGTGAGAGAAAAACTCTAATATTGGCTTTAACAATAATAATAATAAAAAAATATTCCTAGTGCACGTAACTCTGAATAGGCCAGAGTTGTGACAGTCTTCAGCTGAAGTTAACTCACTGAAGACATGATTTCTCTACTCTGCGTTTTGCAATACCAGCTTCATCCTCGGTTTCCATCCTGAGGTCCCTTGGCAGATGTGGGCACTCTCCACTTAGTAGCAAATTGGACACAACCATCCCAGCTGTCACATCCTTATGCACACTATGCATTAACTTGGAAGAGGGGTATATCTTTTCACACAAGCCTCACAGAAAACTCACTGGTTCTAATTGGATCCCTTAGTATGCCAGTCACTGTAGGTCAGAGGATGTGGTAGGATTTCCTGATTGATTGTTGGCACCTGTTTCTGATGCAGAGGTAGTGGAAGGGATAGGCCCCCAAAGGAAATGTAGGGACTTCTTTTCAGAATCAAGGGGAATAAATCTGGAATACATATCTTTTATAGCTCCATAAGTTCCATAAATGTACTTTCCTTTTACCTTTGGAAGGACTTTAAAAACCTACACAAAATAGAATATTATTTTCCCCAATATTTTGTTATGTATGAGCTTTTACAGTTGTTGCATAAACTTTCATTAGTTTGTCTCAGTGTGTGAAATGGATGCTAAGAAGTAGCTTACTCCTTTTTAAAAATTTTTTTTATTTATTTTAAAAAGTTTTTTTTTCAGATTTTTTATTTATTTGAGAGAGAGAGAGAGAGAGAGAGAGAGAGTACATGCAGGGGGAGCAGCAGAGGGAGAGGGAGAAGAAGACTCCCCGCTGAGCAGGGAGCCCGATGCGGGGCTTAATATCAGGACCCCAGGATCATGATCTGAGCTGAAGACAGATACTTAATTGATTGAGCCACCCAGGTGCCCCTAACATTTCTTTTTTATAAAAATATAGTTAAGACATAACGTTACATTAGTTTCAGGTGCACAACATAGTGAATGGACAACTCTGTGTTATGCTCACCACAACTGTAGCTACCATCATCTGTCACCATACAATGCTCTTACAATACCATTGACTATATTCTCTCTGCTGTGCCTTTTATCCCTATGACTTAGTCATTCCATAACTGGAAATCTGTATCTCCCACTCTCTTCCCACCCCTCCACCCGCTGACAACCAGCAGTTTGTTCTCTGTATTTGGATCTGTTTCTGCTTTTTGTTTATTTGTTTATTCTTTTTGTATTTTAGGTTCCACATATAAGTGAAATCATATAGTATTTGTCTTTCTCTGACTTATTTCAGTTAACATAATATCCTTTAGGTCCATCCATATTGTCACAGATGGTAAGATCTCATTCTTTTTAATGGCTGAGTAATATCCCATTGCATATATATATATATATGCCATAACTTCTTTATCCATTCTCCTATCAATGGCCGGTTGGGCTGTTTCCATATCTTGGTTCTTATAAAAAATGTTGCAATGAGGGGCACCTGGGTGGCTCAGTGGGTTAAGGCCTCTGCCTTCGGCTCGGGTCATGATCCCAGGGTGCTGGGATCGAGCCCCGCATCGGGCTCTCTGCTCAGCAGGGAGCCTGCTTTCTCCTCTCCCTCTCTCTCTCTGCCTGCCTCTTTGCCTACTTGTGATCTCTATCTGTCAAATAAATAAATAAAATCTTTTAAAAAAAATGTTGCAATGAACATAGAAGTATACATATCTTTTCTAATTAGTTCTTTCTTTTTCTTTGGGTAAATACCCAGTAGTGAAATTACTGGATCATATGATAGTTCTTTTTTTAATTTCTTAAGGAACCTCCATGCTAATTTCCAGAGTGACTGCACAAATTTACATTCCCACCAACAGCACACAAGGGTTCCTTTTTCTCCACGTTCTCACCAATACTTGTTATTTCTTGTCTTTTTCATTATAGCCATTCTGATGGGTATAATGTGATATCTCACTGTGATTTTAATTTGTATTTCCCTGGTGATTAGTGGTGCTGAGAATCTTTCCATTTGTCTGTTGGCCATCTGTATGGCTTTTTTGGAAGAGTGTCTATTTAGGTCCTCTGACCATTTTTTAATTGGGTTATTTGGGTTTTTATTCGGTGTAAAGTTGTAGAAGTTCTTGATATATCTAGGATAGTAACCCTTTGCTGATATGTCATTTGCAAATATTTTCTCTGATTCAGTAGGTTGCCTTTTTTTTTCCTTGATGGTTTCCTTCACTGTGCAAAAGCTTTTATTTTGGTGTAGTCCCAGTAATTTTTTTCTTTTATTTCCCTTGCCTGAGGAAACATAACTAGAAAAATGTTTTTGGTGTCAAAGAAATTACTGCCTATGTTTTCTTCTAGGAGTTTTATGATCTCAGGACTCACCTTTATTTTTGTGTATCATGTAAGCTGTCCATTTTCATTCTTTTGCATGTAGCCATCCAGTTTTCCCAGCACCATTTATTAAGAAATTGTCTTTTCCCCATTGTATATTCTTACATTCTTTGTCATAGATTAATTGACCAGGTAAGAGTGGGTTTATTTCTGGGTTTTCTGTTCTGTTCCATTGATCTATTTTTGTGTTGGTACCACGCTGTTTTGATTACTACAGCTTTATAGTGTATCTTGAAATCTGAGAGCTTCCAGCTTTGTTCTTTCTCAAGATAACTTTGGCTATTTGTGTTTTTTTTGTGGCTCCATACAGTAAATTTTAGGACTATTTGTTCTATTTCTGTGAAAAATGCTGTCGATAACTTCATAGGGATTGCTTTAAATCTGTAGGTTGTTTGGATACAATAGACATTTTAACAATATTACTTCTTCCAGTTCATGAGCATGGGAATAATTTATTCTTAGTTGAAATGTTGATTTAAACAAATAGTTCTTTGTCTTTTTATTTTATAAGGGTCTACTCTCCATAGTATTCTAAGGAAAAGGGATTTTGGCAAGTTTAATTTAAAGAAACTCCTTCGATTTTAGTATATGTGCTGCCGAAGCGAGCACACTCCTTTGATTTTAATATCTGGATCCTCATATCTCTGGGTCCTGTTGTATTTTTGTTCAGTTATTCCTTCAAGAAATTTGTTCTCCCATGACTCTTTTTTATTATTACTGTACCTTTTCAGAGATGAGCTTCTGGATGCACTTGAACCCATTGGTACCTAGTAGAGTGAGAACAATCACATTTGTGAAGCTATTTATTATCCTATACTTTTAAATATAATATTCTGGCATGGTTTAGGAATTCAGTGTAATTATATACATTACATTGGTTTAAACCAATATCATTTAGATTATTACATAATTTTCAATAAATTTGTTATTTTAATCTCCCTGAAAAAAAATTCTGTATTAATCCCCTTTCTTTTTTTTTTTTTTTTTAAGATTTTATTTATTTGACAGACAGAGATCACAGGTAGGCAGAGAGGCAGGCAGAGAGAGAGGAGGAAGCAGGGTTTCTGCTGAGCAGAGAGCCTGATGCGGGGCTCGAACCCAGGACCCTGGGATCATGACCTGAGCCGAAGGCAGAGGCATTAACCCACTGAGCCACCCAGGCGCCCCAATCCCCTTTCTTATATCCCCACATTATTGTTTCTGACAATACCAACTTCAAATTTTCAATTATTCAGTAGGTTTACTACCAAATAAAGAGATGCTGGGCACCTTGATGTTGTGACTGTAATGAAATTAATTTGTGCAAATTTTCCTCATCAGATTCTTAACTTATGTCATATATAAAAATTATATATGGTACATCATAATTATCTCTAATATATTAGAAACCAATTTATAAGAAAAAATAAATTGTTAAATTGTGTCTAGTTAACTATTTACTTACTAGCACTAAATTTTAAACTTTTTTTTTCCCACCCATTCTTTCAATTTATTTCTTTTTTCAACGTAACAGTATTCATTGTTTTTGCACAATACCCAGTGCTCCATGCAAAACGTGCCCTCCCTATATTACCCACCACCTGTTCCCTCAACCTCCCACCCCTGACCCTTCAAAACCCTCAGGTTGTTTTTCAGAGTCCATAGTCTCTTATGGTTCGCCTCCCCTTCCAATTTTTTTTTTTAAATAAACATATAATGTATTTTTATCCCCAGGGGTACAGGTCTGTGAATAGCCAGGTTTACATACTTCACAGCACTCACGATAGCACATACCCTCCCCAATGTCCATAACCCCCTCCCCCTCTCCCAATCCCAACTCCCCCAGCAACCCCCAGTTTGTTTTGTGAGATTAAGAGTCACTTATGGTTTGTCTCCCTCCCAATCCCATCTTGTTTCATTTATTCTTCTCCTATCCCCCTAACCCCCCATGTTGCATCTCCATGTCCTCCGAAGGGGCATGTGTACCCGAATGTTTATAGCAGCAATGTCTACAATAGCCAAACTATGGAAAGAACCTAGATGTCCATCAACAGATGAATGGATAAAGAAGATGTGGTATATATACACAATGGAATACTATGCAGCCATCAAAAGAAATGAAATCTTGCCATTTGCGACAACATGGATGGAACTAGAGGGTATCATGCTTGTCACTACTTTTTGCCGTTTAAATTACTGTATGTCTTGGTGTGGATCTCCTTGGGTTAATTTTGTTGAACACTCTCTGTGCTTTTTGGATTTGGGTGTTTGCTTTTTCCCCCTCAGATTAAGGAAGTTTTCAGCTATTACTTGCTCAAATAAATTTTCTGTCCCCTATTCTCTTTTCTTTCTGGAATCCCTGTGATGCAAATGTTATGCCTATTGATGTCTCTGAGTTCCCATAACCTATTCTATTATTATTTTTTCTTTTTGTAGCTCATCTTAGTGGCTTTATTTTTTTTTAAAGACTTTATTTATTTATTTGACAGGCAGAGATCTCAAGTAGGCAGAGAGGCAGACAGAGCCGGGGTGGGGGGAGCAGGCTCTCTGCTGAGCAGGGAGTCTGATGCAGGGGTCAATCCCAGGACCCTGAGATCATGACCTGAGCCAAAGGTAGAGGCTTAACCCACTGAGCCACCCAGGTGCCCCTCTTAGTTGCTTTCTATTACTCTGTTTTCCCAGTTAGCTTGTCCATTTTTCTGCTTCCTCTAGTCTACTATTTATTCCCTTTACTGTATTTTTAATTTCAGTTATTGAATTCTTTATCTATGATTGGTTCTTTTTAATATTTTCTATCTCTTTGTTGAAACTTTCACTGAGATCCTCCAATATTTTCTCAAGCCCAGTATCTTTATGACCATTACTTTGAGTTCTGTATCAGGCATATGGTTTATTTCCACTTCATTTAGCTCTAGTATGATTTTTGTCTTTTTTTTTTTCTTCCGTTGGGAATAATTCCTCTGTCTCCTTATTTTGTCCAGCTCACTGTGTTTGTTTCTGTGTATTGGGAAAGTCAGCTATGCTTCCTGGTCTTGATAGTAGTGACCTTATGAAGAAGAGCTCCTATAGCACAATGTTCCCTGTTCACCAGACCCTGGAGCTTGAGGGGTATCTCCTGCATGTGTTGCATATGCACTATTGTTGTGGTTGACTTGCACTTGCCTTTAGTCCAGTCAACTGCAATGGCCCTCTTTGTTTCTTATGGGCAAGGTTTGGTTTCTGTGCTGTTAAGGGGTCTGGGACCACCTTGGCTTGTAACTGGGTCAGACCAGATGCCTGGGGCCACCTTGGCTTATAACTGGGTCAGACCAGAAGCCTGCCCTCAGTCTCTTTGTTGGAAATGCAGTTATACTCAACTGCAAGGCACTTGCTGTATTATTCTTTGAGAGGCTTTCATTGGTGGGTAGGGCCCACAGTTAGATCCAGTGTCTGTCCTCAGTCTGTCTGTGACTCCAAACTACAGGGGTCTTTATTCTGCCCCCTGTGAGGTTTTTGTTGGTGGGTGGGACTGGCAGTCAAATCATATACGTGCCCCCAGCCTACTGTTAGGGCTAGAGTTGAGCCAGTGTGTGTGGTTATCTTCCTCTTTCCTCAAGGTGAAAGTCACTTTTGGTGCTGGCCACTACTGGGGCTGCTTACAGAATGAGAGACATCAGACACCACTTTGGAGGTACTACTGAACAGTGGGTCAGGTTGGATGAGGCAAATCCATAGGAGAGTGTTTGAGCGGGGGATGTGGTGTTAGTAAGCTAGGTGGCAAGTGTTCACTGGTTTCTGTAGGTGTCCTAGTATCTAGGCTAGGGATGGGGACTTGGGGATTGGGGGAAGAGAAATGGTGATCATCAACGCTGTAGTTCTTGGAAAGGTCTCCAAAGGTTTCTGTGCTATATCTCAATGAGGTTGTTTGTTATGCTACCTCTTTAATGGTAAGGACTCAGTTTCCCATCACCCTCCAGTCTCCCAGAGCCCATCCTGATGATTTTCAAAGTACCCAGATTTAAGCCCCACTGATTGTAAAAACTCATGACTTTAAGGCCCACTGGTTTGCAAAGCCAAAGTTATGGGAACTTGTCTTCCCAGTGCAGGTTCTTAGTGCCTTGGGTGCCTGGTATGGTGTCTGTTTCTCTCCCTTCTCCATGTTGTGGTGTTCCTCCTATTTGTGGTTAATCTTACAGGGAGTTTGATTCCTGAGTTTCTGCCTTTCCTGTCATTTTCCGTGTGGCCTCCTCTCTAGGTTAAATGTGGAGAGTCTCTCCTGCCAGTTTTTGAGTATTTCCTGTGTTAGTTGCATTGTTGTGGCAGTTTTCTAGGTGTATTCATGAGACAAGATGCACTTAGGGTCCTCCTATTCTGGCATCTACTCAGGCCCCAAACGAAGAAAGAAGGTTTTGTACATCTAGAGTCAGAAGGTTTTCTTATAGTTTATATATGAAAGTAACTTCCTAGAGGTTTTCCCTAAATTTGATAGTAATCTTAAACACAGATATTACCAATGATGAGTTGTGGCCCTTAAAGGATACCTTTTTAAAGATAAATTATCAATAATAAGACTCAAACTAGAGAACAAACAGTAGGAACAAAATCTTCTCTTCTAGGTTCTTTGGCCGGTCTAATAATTAAATTGACATAACTATAGAGTAACAGGGGGAAAAAACCCAAACTTAATTGCACACATACAGGAGCCAATAAAAATACGAGACTCCCCAAAGTGACCAAAGCAGGCAGCTTTCAAAATTTTTGGACAAGGAAACAATAAATTTATTGTTTTAAGGAAACAATAAATTTACAAAAAATTGACAAAACAATGGGGTTTGGGCTTAGGGTAGCAAACTAGTGAAGCAACAGTTCTGTTTATACACTTTTTTCAGCTGTGGATTCCCTCTCTCTAGTGATAAGAATGCCCTTTACCTTGGTGGTATAGGGAGGTTACCCTCACATGGGAGATTTATTTCCTGCTTTTAAGGAAACAAAGGAGAGTCAGAGTGTCAGTTTTTACACTCATTGAGTAATGAGTTGTTTACAAACAACCTCATTGAGATATAGCTGTTTCTTAAATAACTTTAATTCAGAATAATGAATGTACCGAAGTGGCGTATTTTGGGGGTAGAATATATTGCTGTCTTTCAAGCCCAAAATATCTATTTCCTCAACTGAAAAAAAATATGATATAATTATTGTCATGGAAGAATATGCACCCAAAAATGAAGGAGAAAACAGGTATTATGGAAGTACTCCATCAGTTAATATACAAACTATATACTTTTAGAGTATGTTTTATTTATAGCATTTATTTCAATATACTTGTTTCAATTTGTAATTCGTGTTTTATCTTTCTCATTCAAAAAATTTATTTCGTGTCTAATTTTCTATTCCTATTTTTATTCTTCCTTTATTATTTTTTAAAGATTTATTTTGTTTATTTTAGAGACAGAGTGCAAACAGGGTAGGGGACAGAGGGAGAGAATCTTAGAGCAGACTCCCTGCCGAACACAGAGCCAATGTGGGCCTCTAGACCATGACTCTGAGATCATGGCCTGACCCAAAACCAAGAGTCAGATGCTTAACTCACTGAGCCACCCAGACATCCCTTATAGCCATCCTTTAAAAAACTCCCAGATTTTGTAAGTTGTAGGTTCTCAAAAGCCTGGATATGTCCATAGAAGTAGGAAAGACAAGTTGAGCTATGGAAAATAAAATGAGAGATTATAGTTTAATAAGTAAAATTCAAATGGAAAGAATAGAAGAATTTGGAAGAGGCAATAAAGATACATGTTAGAGAATTTCCCCAAATTGCAAGAAAATTTTCCAATACCTTAACAGTACTTTGAGTTAGGAACAGCACAAGGAAAACCAAAACCTTCACTAAATACACTGTAGTGAAACTACAGATTATCCAAAAAAAAAAAAAAAAGAAAAAGAAACAATTTTAAAAACTACCAGAGAAAAAAAGAAAGAAAATTTATAAGGATTCCAATCAGAATAAAAGTAGACTTGGAATTGGTGACAACTGATAAAGACCCCAAATTGTGGGGGGGAGAAAGGGGATAAAAAGAGGTTCAGAAAAAAAAAAGAAAAAAATTTAAAAAATAAAACAAATAAAGAAAAAATATAAAAAAGGAAGAATATATATATATATATATGGGGCGCCTGGGTGGCTCAGTGGTTTAAGCCGCTGCCTTCGGCTCAGGTCATGATCTCAGGGTCCTGGGATCGAGTCCCGCATCGGGCTCTCTGCTTGGCAGGGAGCCTGCTTCCCTCTCACTCTCTCTGCCTGCCTCTCTGCCTGCTTGTGATCTCTCTCTGTCAAATAAATAAATAAAATCTTAAAAAAAAAAAAAGAATATATATATGTATATATATATATATATATATATATATATATATTTAGATAAACTAGTCAAAAAACGTTAAAAAAGAAAAGGGTAAAAGTTTTAAAAAATTTAGCAGAAGAAGAAAAAAGAAAAAAGAAAAAAAATTGAAAAAAGAAAAAAAAATTGAATTAGCCGCAAGACTAAAGAATCATGGGGAGAAAGCCATGAGTTCCGTGCTTTGCTTTCTCCTCCTCTGGAATTGCTCTGCTGTCTTAGGAATTGAACCTGCTTTCCCTGATAGATGAACTTCGTCCTGGCTGGATATTTTGTTGATCTTCTGGGGGAGGGGCCTGTTGTACTGACTCTCAAGTGTCTTTGCCCGAGGCGGGATTGCCTCCTTACCGGGGGCCGGACTAAGTAATCCGCTCCGGTTTGCTTTTGGGAGCTTCTGTTCCTTGAACGCTTTCCGTAGAGTTCCGGAGGACGGGAATGAAAATGGCGGCCTCCTAGTCTCCGGCCCGGAGGAGCCGTGAGCCTGGGGCCCCACTCCTCAGTGCGCCCCCAGAGGACAGCACCCAATCACTCCCGTATCCCCAGCCTCTAGCCGTGCTCCGAGCTCACCCAGCCCGCGACCAGTTCAAGGTAACCCCGAGCTGAGAGTTCAGTCCTCGGCTCTGTCTCTGCAGCCGGCTTCTCTGTTCTAATACCTGCGAGCTCTGCGACACTCCGACACCCACAATCCTTCTGTGACTCTGTGGGACCTGGGGCCACGCTGACCACGCGTGGGCTTCACCCTGGTTTAGCCTCTGGAGCAATGTCCCTCAGTGAAACAGACTTTTAAAAGTCCTGATTTTGTGCTCCGTTCCTCCGCCGCTTGCCGGGAGCTGGCCCCTCCCCCCGCGGTCTATCTTCCCGTCGTTTTAGATTCACTTCTCCGCCAGTCCTACCTTTCAGAAAGTGGTTGATTTTTTGTTTCTAGAGTTGCTGTTCTTCTTCTCTTCACTCTCCCGTTGGATTTGTAGGTGTTTGCAATGTTTAGATAAGCTATCGAGCTGATCTCCTGCTACCTGATGTAGTCTCAGCCTGCTAATTCTCCGCCATCTTGACTCCTCCAATTTTAAACTTTTAAGAAGTGATTGCATGTAGTAGTGGAAAACTTTTTTTAATTGTAATTGAGAAATAAAAAATGAAAAATGTTAAAATGAACCAATTGATGTTTTATACTACAAAAATATAAAAATTGCAAACATTAGAGCATATGGTTTTGATCCATTTTCGATGCCACAACACTGCTGAAATTTGAATCAAAATATTAATATGAATTCTGTATATTAAGATCCAACAAAAGGAATTTACCAATAAGTTTACTTTTACTATATATTTAAAGTGGGCATTGCCTTCAAAATGAGAAAAGTCTCAGTCCTTCTCTTTTTCTCTCCTTCTCTTCTTCCATCCCCATCTGTTTATACAGAAAGGCTGGCTGGGTTTATTTGATACCTCTTAGAAGACTCATGACCATCATTTATTTAATTAAATAAATCCTGAGAGTTTTAACCCTGAAAATACTCTATAGAGTTTCCAATGCAAAACACATCTCAATGAAATATTGTCACCTGAAATTTGTAGCATCGTTTGGTCAGTTTTGATTTGGGGCTCATACTTCATATTATGTGTTTTTCTTATTTATCCTGTTTTGTATATGTGGCATGTCTTACTCCATCTACAGTCAGCAGTCTTTAATGTTGATATTAAAGACTTTTTAAAAAAAGGTTTATTTATTTGAGGGGCACCTGGGTGATTCATTCAGTCAAGCATCTGCTTACTGCTCAGGTCATGATCCTGTGGTCCTGGGATTGAGTTCCACATTGGGCTCTCTGCTCAGCACAGAGCCTGCTTCTCCCTCTCCTGTTCCCCCTGCTTGTTAGCATGGGAGTGGTGAAGGGGCAGAGGAAGAGGGGGAGGGAGAGAATCTCAAGCAGATGCCCCACTGAGCAAAGAACCCAACACAGGTCTCGATCCCAGGACCTTGAGATCATGACATGAGCTGAAATCTAGATTTGGGCACTCAGCCAACTGAGGCACCCAGGCCTCCCTGATATTTTAGTTTTAGAGTTGATTTGCCCATTTCTCTAAAGTGCCTATTAGAGTACCTATGATGAATTCTGGGGTTGGTGCATAGCTTAAGTCAGCTAATTCAAAACATACTCTTCAAATTCAGTCAGTCTATTCAGATACTTCTTTTGTGATTTTTACTGGTCGGTTTGATTTCTATTATAGGTAAGATAACGGGCTTTATTAGAAAATATTGTATAATTGTATAAAAGGATTTTAATGTACTGATCTAATTTAAGTGTTTGATTTATCTTACGTAGTTCAAAAGTAACAAAATGATTAAAAGATTATATGCATGTTTTTATGATTAGGTGTTATATACAAGAGTTTGTCAAAAGTTTAGACCACACTTCTAGAAAGGAATTTTATTTTATTTTATTTTTTTAAGATTTTATTTATTTATTTGACAGAGAGAGATCACAAGTCGGTGGAGAGACAGGCAGAGTGAGAGCGGGGAAGCAGGCTGGCTGCTGAGCAGAGAGCCTCTATAAAGGAATTTTAAAATCAATAGTGTATCTGGCCACAAAGAATCTGTTCCTGGCTCCAACATTATTAAATACGTAAGACTGGATGTGTGTGTGTGTGTGTGTGTGTGTGTAAAAATCAGAGGCTGAACTAGCAGGAGAGAGAAATTATCAATAAAAAGTGAAATAAGAAGATGTTAACTGTTTTTTTTTAAGATTTTATTTATTTATTTGACAGAGAGAGAGAGAGAGAGAGAGCGCTCCAGACAGCCAAAGAGCCAGAGAGCAGGGGGAGAAGCAGAAGCAGGGAGCTTGAGGTGGGGCTCTATCCCTAGACCCTGGGGTCAGAGCCGAAGGCAGATGCTTAACCAATTGAGCCATGTAGGTACCCCTGTAATTCTTTTCTTAAGCTTTTTTTTTTTCTCTTAATATCATTTAAGTTTCTAAAGTAATTACTTCCCAAGAAATGTAGCAATGAAAACATAGGGTTAGGGAATTGGGAAAATTCACTTATAAGTGAACAAATTGTGTGACTTGATTTTTGGTTTTGATTTAAACAGGACAGATTCAGCTGGTTCCTCCTCCTCCCCTTCTGCCCTACTAAAGTAAAGTTTTCAAAAGGTTAAATATTTATGACTCTCAGGCAAATATAATGTAAACACATGTCAAAGATTTTATTTAACTCAATGAGGGAAGAAATAAGATGATGAACATGTCTAAAGCACATTTGAGAATTTATACACACACACACATAAAGGGATATTAGGATAAGATTACTCAGTTAGAAAAAAATTGTTACCTTCAACCAGACGATTTATTTACATTTCTATGAGATAAAAACCTATAGGATACCTTTGACCAGACAGAGTTGTAAAATAGTCCAGTCAATAGAAAGTCAAGCCCAGTACTGCACAGAGAGAACAACTTTCTTTTTCCTATTTTTAAGTTCTGAATAATTTTTATGATACCCATACTCTTAATACTCATAATTTTGGTGTGTCCATAGTCCTCTATCTACACTCACTCTCTTGGTGATCTCATTCAGTCATGTGGCTACAAATAACATCAATATTCTGATGACTCCCATGTTTCTATCTACAGCTCAGACCTGTTTTCTGAACTCCAGACTCATTATCCAACTGCCTATGGTACAATGTCCTTCAGATACCTAGTGGGTAGTTTAAAATTAATATATCTAAAACTGATCACCTGGTCTTCCTTTCTGTAAAAAGTCCACTTCAACTACAACCCCCATCTCTGAATAATGGCTACTCTATTCTTTCAGATGATCAGAACTTATCAGTACCTTATTTTCTCATACTCCATAGACAATCCTGCAGGAAACACTAAGCCGTCTTCAAAATATATCAGAATCTAATTACTTCTCACCACCTCCACTGCTACCACCTTTTATATTGTTAGCTATGTCCCTGCAGGGGGCTGAACTCCAGAGAGACAACTTTCCCAAATAAAGCAGGGCTTTGATTTGTCCAAGGGTAAATTAGTAGTTCTCTAAACTTGAATATACAAACCAGAAAAGCTCTCCAGAGAATCCATTCTGCTGAGAAGTTCAATAAGTGGTGTTATTGAGAAGAACATTATTTCTTTGATTTATAATTACTGTGTAACTATTCCTAATATCCCTAGGCACATATAACAACAACTTCCTCTGTTTAAGTATGTTGTGACTTTTATTTTTTTTTTTAGTCTCAATTTTTTTTCTTTTCATTTACGTAAGTGATAATGGTCACTGTTCAAAATAATTGGTTTCTCTGATGTACAGGTCATTCTGAAGGAAACAGAAATATTCTGATGCTATATGTATGTATGTATGTATGTATGTATGTATTTATGCAGAAAAGCTCTGTGTTAGTTTGCTGGGACTGCCATAGGGAAGTACCACAAAATGGGTAGCTTCAACAACGGACATTTATTTTCTCATAATTCTGGAGGCTAGATATCTGAGTTCAAGATGTTGGTAGTGTTGGTTTCTTCTAGAGGCCGCTATTCTGGGGTTAGAGGGCCATCTTCTCTCTGTGTTTTCACATGGTCTTTTCCCTGTGTCCTTTCCCTTCTTATAAGGACATCTGTCATGTTGGAGTAGGGCCCACCCACAAGACTTCATTGTACCTTAACGACCCCTTTAAAGCCCCACCTGCAATACAGTCACATTTTCAGGTACTGTGGGCTAGAACTTCAACAAATGAGTTTGGAGAAGGGGGAGCACAGTTCACTGTGTCATAACACTCTCATTTTGACAATGGGCACAAATTTCCTGCTCACTTGGGTATCTGGCACAAATGCACTAACTAACGTGAATTATCAAGATTCCAAAATAAGAGATTTCCAGGCCCAGCCTGAGGCATTCTTTCCCTGCCAGTACCCGTTGGATCTGAAGTATGTACTAATCTCGGTCAAGCAAATGAGTACAGTACATGTTTGTACCTTTCTTGATTCAACAGAGGTTAAATGACATTGAAAAACAGAGATGACGTTGCATGAAGAGGTCATATCTTTCACAAGTGGTAGTGAAAGACGATCTTTAGCACTTGTGAAAACTATTGCTTTGTTTCCATAATAATTGTAGATACCAGTTCATTCCCAGATATTTCAGCAAATAATTAACATAAAATTGAGATTTTCCATTCTTAAGTAGTCAGTTCCTCTGTTGTTAAGCAGAAAATCTAGGGGAATTCTGTAGTTAGAGATAATAGACTAAATCAAAGAAGGAGAAAATAGTTATGATTTTTTAAAACCACTAATTGAAGCTTTAAGTGTCTGGCAGTGTTCTACTGCTTTGGGGCTGAAATCTGCTCAGTTCCTTATTTTCCTTTGTCAGCCGTGTTCACCATGATAACTTCAATAAAACTCCCCTCCTAAATGTTTTTCTTCTGAAGTGCAAAGCACCTTCTTAAAGAAGAAGGCTGGCAACCTGGTAGGAGTAGGTGTTTGAAAAATAAATGAAAAGTATTCTGCTCTCTTCACGATTGCTGTGGGTGGAAGGAGGTGAGGAAATTATTGAGGGGATAAGATTGGGTGAAAGAAACATTTTGTTTTGGGCTAAGAATCTGATTATTGAGGTAGAGAATTTATTTAAAATATGCTAGAGAAATTTTTCCTGTTCCTAACATTTCCTTATTTCTCATCTTAGAATTTGGACAAACTTTGTCCATACAAATTCATGATCCATTTTGGAATATGGATTTTGTATGGGACACATTTAGCCAAAACCTGATTCCGTAAATTCTGCTTGGTTCCAGATTAGCTTTCTTAGGACTGCTTTGGCGTACTTAACTAATGTGGGACTTTGAGCACGCCATCGGCTCTCTGTGGGTTTCCTCCAGTTCCTCTCCATAAAAAATGGAGGCAGTAGAAACCCGAGTTCTCAGCCTTACTCACACATTAGAATCAGCTAGAGATGTTTAGAAAATGCCAGTATCAGGGCCTTATCCAGAGATTTAAGGTCTGGGGTGATATCCAGATATGATTCTTTTCTCATGTACCCAAGGCAATTTCAATGTCTAGCAAAGTTAAGAATCACTGTATTTGTTGATTTCAAAGGGTGCTTCCAACTCCACCATTTTTTTTTTTTAAAGAAAGTGTAAGTGCATAGGAGTGTGCGGGGGTAGGGAAAGGGGAAGAGAGAGAGAGAACCCCGCAGAATCAATGCTGAGTGTGAAGCTTGACATAGAGTCCAATTCCAAGATCCTGAGACCACTACCTGAGCTGAAACCAAGGGTTGGTCACCCAACCAACTGTGCCACCCAGGCGCCCCCGGACTCTACCATTCTAAGGTAGTCATATACAAATTGATTTTAGCAGGGCTTGACTCTCACAGGAGTATTAATTAGGTACCTTTATTTCAAATTTGTTATATTTCTTTCTATTCAGGCTCCAGGAAAGAAAGGCATTAACTTTTAATTTAGGAACTTAGCATCTTTATTTCTTTTTATCCACTTATTTTCCAGATAAGCCTAAATCTTGTCAGTGTTCAGTGCAGAAGTAACACCTTCACTTTCGAAACACCTTGGTTTTCAAAGAGTTTTATTGTTTAAAGATGGCTCAAAAAGCATTAACTTGATTCAATATTATTTTTTTGTGTGAAAAACTGGCCAAAACAAAGTCAACAATGGTTTCTCAGATGACTCTACAGCTTGAGGCATAGTGGATAATTTTCCTCTTTAGAACAGTGGTTCTCATTCCCGATGGCACTTTAGGATTGCCTGGGAAGACTTTTAAAAATCCTCATGCCCAGGCTACATCCTAGACCAAATCAAGCTTCCCAGGTAATTCCAAAATGGAGCCATGGTTGAGAATCACTTGCTCTAGAATGAGGCTGTGTAGGCAAATGGTAACAAGCAACTGGTCAATGATGAAATGCTAATGTGTTAGATACCTCCTCCGTTAGAAACACCTTCTTTTGCCTCATAGCACTGTCAGAAACGATTATTCTTTTGCTGAAGCTACCACGTGAACTGTTACTTTAAAGGATCGGCATTGTTAGACTCCAACTATTTCTACTGAAGAGGGCAAACGAAACACTTCCTTCTTAAACTGATGAATAAAATCTAGAGTGGTCTTCTCACAGACCCTTTTGAAGATGATTTAAATAGTGGATTAAAGAAGAACAAAACAAAGACATATTTAAAGAAATGAATTTGTCAGGTTAAATTACAACTCAAAAAGACTCAGGGATGTACTGTTATTATGTTTTCGTTTATTGTTTCCTGGTAAGTAAAAATGCATTTCACCTCTGTGATTATGTATATTGTGATATTCACTGCAAACTGAAGGAGCCCAGAGTGTCAACACTGTAGTATCAAATGTGTGCTTAATTATCATTCTGGAACTTGGTTCTGGGGTCTCCCCAAAGCCTATAAATCATTATCAAACAAGAAAATCAAGTAATTAAGCTCTCTGGCCTGAATCTGATCTATACTCTCTAAATATATGCTCAGCATAAAAAAGTATTCACTCATATGGCTAGTTAAACTCCTGTTAATGAACTTGCCTCAGGAAATGATTTGCTAATGCCTTCTCAAACACAAGGAGTAAAGGAGCTGATTTCCTCCCAATCAAACATGCCAAATCCACTATTGTTTTCAGTGGCCTGAACAGAAAGCCAAGACTGACGTACATGAAAAAGGATGGTAGATATATTAATAGGAGTTAGTAAAAATAAACAAAAAAGTTGCCTTCACAAATAACATCTGAGCTCTTCTTGAGATGACTCCAAGTCATGCTGCAAATTCATTAATTTGTCTTTCATTTTTAAAATCACACAAAACAAGCAATTATTTAGAATGAAACAATTGGTTTAATATTTATGGGCTTGAGGAAACTTGAATTTAAATTCAGTCTGGGATCTGAATTAGCACCATCTAAGTACAGAAAGAATTCAATACACATGCACAAATTAGGTTTAATAACAGATATAGGTAAGATACATTTGTTTTACTTGATATACTTGAAGGACCTTTCTTGGAGTTAAACTTATTTGTCTAGTTGACCGGGCATGATACAGGTTGAACACCCCACAGCTCCAGGGCCTTGGCAAAATTGACCTCCAGAGGCTTGCCCATGCCTTTGGTGAGCCTCAGAGATCGGATGCAACCTCGAAACCTAACGTTGGTTGTCAGACCGAACTGGTTGAGGCCATCTGAAAAAAATGAGAAATGGGCTCAGTTTTAAAATGTAGCTTCCATGTTAAAGGTATTTTTTAAAAGATTTTATTTTTTTATTTGACAGAGACACAGTGAGAGAGGGAACACAAGCAGGGAGACGGGTAGAGTGAGAAACAGGCTTCCCTCCAAGCACAGAGCCCTACGTGGGCCTCCATCCCAGGACCCTGGGATCATGATCTGAGCAGAAGGAGACCCTTAAAGACTGAGCCACTCAGGCGCCTCTGTGTTAATGGAATTTTTTAAAAATTTAAAAATTTTAAATCTCTAGTGTAAACATATAGTGTTGCATTGTTTTCAGGTGTACAACCTAGTGATTCAAGAATCCCATATATAACTCTGTGCTCATTGAGATAAGTGTACCCTTAATCCTGTTCATCTGTTTTGCCCATCCCCCTACCCACATCCTCTCTGATAACCATCTGTTTGTTCTCTATATTTAAGAATCTGCATTTTGCTTTTTGACTTGTCTTTTTTCCCTTCTTCTGTGCATTTGTTTTGTTTCTTAAATTCTACATATGAGTGGAATTATATGGTCGTCTTTCTCTGGCTGGCTTATTTTGTTTAGCATTATACTATCTAGATCTATCCATGTTGCTGCAAATGGCAGGATTTCATTCTTTTTTAATGGCTGAGTAATATTCCAGTGTATGTGATATATATATGTAATATGTATATACACACATACATATTACATGTTCTGGCCTCCTTTGTTAAATATTAATTGACCATAAAAAGGTGGGTTTATTTCTAGGCTTTCCATTCTGTTCCATTGATCAGTGGGTCTATTTTTGTGCCAGTATCATGTTGTTTTGATTACTATAACTTTGTAATATGACTTGAAATCTGAAATTGTGATACCTCCAGCTTTGTGTTTCTTTTTCAAGATTGCTTTCACTATTTGGAATCTTTTGTGGTTTTATATAAATTTGAGGATTGTACAAGTTCTGTGAAAAATGCAGTTGGCATTTTGATGGGGATTGCATTAAATCAGAAGATTGCTTTGGGTATTATGGAAATTTTAACAATATTTGTGTTTCCAATCTATGAGCATGGGATGTTTGTGTCATTTTCAATTTCTTAATGTTTTGTAGTTTTCAGAATATATGTCTTTCATCCCATTGGTTAAAGTTATTCCTAGGTATTTGATTTTTTGTGCAATTATAAGTGGGGTTGTTTTCTCATTTTCTCTTTTGGCCACTTCATTATTAGTGTACAGAAATGCAATGGATTTCTGTACATTGATTTTGCATTGTGACCTTACTGAATTCCTTATCCATTCTAGTAGTTTTTTGGTGGAGTTTATCGTTTTCTATATATAGGTATCTGTCATCTTCAGATAGTGCAAATTTTACTTCTTCCTTATCAATTTGGATTGCTTTCATTCCTTTTATCTTACCTGAATGCTATGGCTAGGACTTTTAGTACCATGTTGAATAAAAACGATGAGAGTGGACATTCTTTTCTTGTTTTTTTACCTTAGTGGAAAGCTCTCAGTTTTTCACCATTGAGCATGATGTTAGCTGTGGGTTTTTTACATATGGCTTTTATTATGTTGCTGTATATTCCCTCTAAACCTATTTGTTGAGGATTTTTATCATACATGGATGTTGTACTTTGTCAAATGCTTTTTCTGTACCTATTGAAATGATTTTACAGTTTTTATCCTTTCTCTTGTTGATGTAATGTATTATACTGGTTGACTTGTGGTTATTATATCAAAATTGCATCCTGGGAATAAACCCTCTTGATAGAGGTGATTTTATAAAAATATATTGTTGGATTCAGATTCCTAGTATTTTGTTGAGGATTTTTTTTTTATCATTTTCATAAGCAATACTGGTCTGCAGTTCTCTTTTTTGGTAGAGTCTTATTCTGGTTTTGGTAATTCTGGCCTCATAGCATGAATCTGGAAGTTTTTCTTCCTCTTCTATTTTTTGGAATAGTTTTTTTGTTTTTTGTTTCCTTTTTGTTTGTTGTTGTTGTTTGTTTGTTTTTGGAATAGTTTGAGGAGAGTAGGCATTAACTCTTTAAATGTTTAAATTTTTGGTAGAATTCACTTGTGAAGCTATCTGGTCCTGGATTTCTGTTTGTTGGGAGTTTTTTGTTTACTCATTCAATTTTATTCCTAGTAATTGGTCTGTTCAAATTTTCTATTTCTTCCTGACTCAGTTTTAGGAGGTTATATGTTTCTAGGAATTTATCCATTTCCTCTAGGTTGTTCAATTGCTGGGATATAGTTTTTCATAATATTCTCTTAAAATCCTTGGTATCTCTGTGGTATAAAAATCACTTCTGATTTTGAGTCTTTTTAAAAAACTAATGGTTTATTAATTTTCAAAGAACCAGCTCTTGGTTTCATTGATCTGTTATATATGTTTTTAAAGTTTCTATTTCATTTATTTCTATGATAATCTTTATCACTTCTTCTACTGGTTTTGCGTTTGTTGTTCTTTTTCAAGTTCCTTTAGGTTTAAGGTTATGTTGTTTATTTGAGATATTTCTTGATTCTTGAGACAGGACTATATCGCTATATACTTCCTTCTTAGGACCACTGTATCCCAAAGATTGTATCTGTATCCCAAAGATTCTGGACCATAGTGTTTTCATTTTCATTTGTCTCCATGTATTTTTTTTTTATTTCTTGTTTAATTTCTTGGTTGATTTATTCATTGTTTAATAGCACGCTATTTAACCTCCATGTATTTGTGGTCTTTTCAGACTTTTTCTTGTGGTTGATTTCTAGTTTCAGTGCATTTTGGTCAGAAAAGATGCATGATATGACTGGGATTTTTCTAAATTTGTTGAGACTTGTTTTGTGGCCCAATATGTGATCTATTCTGGAGAATGTCTATGTGCACTTGAAAAGAATGCGTATCCTACTGTTCTGGGATGGAATGTTCTGATTATATCTGTTAAATCCACCAGGTCCCCTATGTCATTCAAACCCACTTTTTACCTTGTTGATTTTCTACTTAGACAACCTGTCCATTGATGTAAGTGGAATGTTAAAGTCCCCCCACTGTTACTGCATTATTATTGATTATTTCCTTTATATTTGTTATTAACTTTTAATGTATTTGGGTATATAAATATTTACCATTGTTATATCTTATTGTTGGATTGTCCCTTTAGTATCATAGAGTGCCCTTCTTTATCTCTTGTTACAGTCTTTGTTTTAAAGTCTATTTTGTCGAATATAAGTATTGCTACCCTAGCTTTCTTTTCACATCCATTTGCATGATAAATGTTTCTCCATCCCCTTACTTTTGATCTGCAGGTGTCTCTAGGTCTCAGATGAATTTCTTATAGACAGCATATAAATATTGTTTTTTTATCTTGCTTTTTATTTTTTTAATTTTTTCAGCATAACAGTATTCATATCTTTTTTTTTTTAATCCATCCTGTTACCCAATGTCTTTTGATTGGAGCATTTAGTCCATTTACATTCAAAGTAATTATTATCTGATAGGTATGTATTTATTGCTATTTTGTTATTTGTTTTGTGGTTGTTTTTGCAGCTCTCTGTTCATTTCTTCCTCTTTTCTCACCATAAGGTGGCTTTCTTTAGTGATACACTTGGATTCCTTTCTTTTTTTGTTTTGCGTATCACTGGTATTTGATTTGATTACTATAGGTTTGAACATAACATCTGCATATGGCAATCTATATTAAATTGATAGTCACTTAATTTTAAACCCATTTTTTATTCGTCTCCTCCCTACATTTTAGGCATATGGTGTCATACTTCACACCTTTTTATTTTGTGAGTCCCTTGACTGATTTTTTTTTTTTTTAAGATTTTATTTATTAGACAGAGAGAGAGATCACAAGTAGGCAGAGAGGCAGGCAGAGAGAGAGGAGGAAGCAGGCTCCCTTCGGAGCAGAGAGCCCAATGCGGGGCTCAGTCCCAGGACCCTGAGATCATGACCTGAGCCGAAGGCAGTGGCTTAATCCACTGAGCCACCCAGGCGCCCCCCCTTGACTGATTTTTACAGATATATGTATTTTTAACTGCTTTGTACTTCCTACTTTTCTTACTCTTACTTATGGTCATTCCCTTCCACTCAGAGTCTCATTTAACATTTCTTGGAGGGCTGATTTTGTGGTCAGGAACTCCTTTAACCTGTGTTTGTCTGAGAAACTCTCTCCTATTCTGAATAATAGCCTTACTGGATAGAAAATTCTTAGATGCAGATTTCTTTCCTTTTAGCACTTTGAATATATTATTCACTGCCTTCTGGCTTGCAAAGTTCCTGCTGAAAAATCTGATAGCCTTATGGGATTTCCTTTTGTATAACTATTTTCTTTTCTCATGCTTCTTTTAAATTTCTCTTTTTATCACTATGTGTTTTGATGTGCACCACTTGGGTTGATTTTGTTGAGGACATTTGTGCTTCCTGGTCTGAATTTCTGTTTTTTTCCCCAGGTTTGGAAAGTTTTCAACTATTATTTCTTCAAATAAATGTTCTGCCCCCTTTTATCTCTGTTCTTCTGAGATCCCTATATTGCAAATGTCCTTACCCTTGATGGAGTCACTGAGTTCTCTAAGTCTATTCTCATTTTGCATAATTTTTTTTCTCTCACCTGCGTAGGTTGTTTACTTTCCATTACTCGGTCCTCCAGGTTTCTGATGTGTTCTTCTGCATCTGCTAATCTGCTATTTATTCCATCTAGGGTACTTTTAATTTCAATTATTGTGTTCCTCATGTCTGGTTCTTTTTTTAATCTTTGTTAAGGGTCTCATTGATGTTCTCCAGTCTTCTCTCAAGTCCAGTGAGTACCTTTATGATCATTACTGTAAATTCTCTATCAGGCATATTCTATATTTCACTTAGGTCTCTTGCTATAATTTTGTCCTGTTCTTTCATTTGGGACATTTTCCTCTGTCTCCTTATTTTGTCTAACTCTCTGTATCTCTGTGTTAGGAAAGTCAGCTAAGTCTCTTGCTCTCAAAAGTAGTGGGTGAGTATGTCCTTTTAACAAGGCAGAGCTGGTCACCTGCCAGAAGGAATGTGCCTCTGTGGCTGTGACCAGGCCAATCTGCCAAATGCAGGTAAGCAGGGTGCAGAGTTTTAACACATCACATATGCCCTCTGTGGGAGGTGACTGGCCACTGCTGCTGGCATGGAGGCCCTGCAAAGCATGAGGTTGGGAGATGCAGTGTTGGCAATGTTTGTGGTGGTCTTTGGAGGTAGGGAGGTCACAGAGCCAAGACTGAAGCAGGCCAGGCTGAAGTGTATGGGGCTTGGTGTAAGTAAGTTAGGTAATGAATGTTGGGTCTGCACTGGTTCCTGCCGGTGGCGGTGTGTTTGTGGTGGGCGGCAGGGGAGAGAAATGGCATCTGCTGGCTTCTTTGTTCCTGGAATAGTCTCCTAGCAATCTCTGTCTCTCTGGGACAGTAAATAACTCCCTCCTCTATGTCCCAGGTGTTTTTTAAATTGCTGCTTCTTTGCTGTTTTTTTTTTTTACAGGCTGTTTGTTGTGCTCTCTCTTTATGGGTGGGGACTTCTTACCATCCTTCTGGCTCTCCCAGAGTCAGGTTTGCTGATTTTTAACATTCCAGGCTTTACGTCCTACTGGTGGTTGTTAAGAACTGACAAAATTTGACCTCTCTGATTTTCAAAGCCAGGTATTATAAGGATTTGTCTTTCCTATGCAGACTCCCCAGTGTGATAGTCTACTCTCTCCTCTCTCCACACCTGTAGCTCCCTCCCTCCCTTCTGCCAATGGCAAACCCAGCTCCTCACTGGGTTTGTGCCCTTCCAACCCTCTTCAATGTGGCCTCTTCTTCACATTTAGTTGTGGAATTTTTCCTTCCTGTCTTCAGTTCATTTTCTGGGTTATTTACACTGATGTGTATGTTATCTAGTGTGTCTGTGGGACAAGGTGAACTTAGAGTCCTTTCTGCCATCTTCCCTGAAGGTTTTTTAAGGGAATTTTTTTTTTTTAAAGATTTTATTTATTTGACAGAGAGAGGTCACAAGTAGGCAGAGAGGCAGGCAGAGGGAGAGGGTGAAGCAGGCTCCTCGCGGAGCAGAGAGCCCGATGCGGGGCTCGATCCCAGAACCCTGGGATCATGACCTGAGCCGAAGCAGAGGCTTAACCCACTGAGCCACCCAGGCGCCCCATTAAGGGAATGTTTTAAAGTCAGCTGTTAGCTTCAGATTAAATTGGAAGGACATTTTAGGTAAAGTTAGTGATTTTGTTCTTTAGCTTTGCTCACAGTTAAACTTATAGCATTTCTATAGTTATGTATTCTGAAATCTGGAGACCTATAGAATTATGTATTTTTTTTGAGAGACTATTCATTTATTTCTTATTTTTTTTTATAAACATATAATGTATTTTTATCCCCAGAGGTACAGGTCTGTGAATCACCAGGTTTACACACTTCACAGCACTCACTATAGCACATACCCTCCCCAATGTCCATAACGTCCCTCCCCCTCTCCCAACCCCACCTCCCCCCAGCAACCCCCAGTTTGTTTTGTGAGATTAAGAGTCACTTATGGTTTGTCTCCCTCCCAATCCCATCTTGTTTCATTTATTATTCTCCTATCCCCCTAACCCCCCATGTTGCATCTCCACGTCCTCATATCAGGGAGATCATATGGTAGTTGTCTTTCTCTGATTGACTTATTTCATTAAGCATGATACCCTATGTATTTTAAGATAGCAATTTGGTTTGGAATGAACAAATTTATAGCTGTGATATATTATGGGATTTAATGAAAGAATTCAATCGACCAAATACTTTACTGAATTAGGATATGGGCTTTTAATGGTGACTTTATTAGTTTTTTACATTGTAAAAATACTAAAGGTTAAGTTGGTTGAAAACTCACAGATTTTGTTTTTGTTGCTAAGAAGACACTCCATTCTTTCAGCAGGCCTTGCAGATGCTAACTAGGATCCCGTTTCATAGACCGTGAATGGAGAAATACACTGTCTCCTTCATAGTATTTGGGGGTTATCCTGATTGAAGCGGAAGTAGGTTCTTTTCAAACTTAGAAGCAATTTTGGAAAAAGGAATTGTGAACTGGTCCCCATTGCTCCTGTATCTTTTTCTCCATTAACCACTGCTGAATATACATTTTGCTTGTTTTGTTAAGTAGAGGAGCTTTACCTAAATAGGAATTTATGTAAAGAGAAACCATTTTTCTCTTGCCAAAATGCTGAAAGACCATTCCAAGAATGTGTTATTACTGTTTGTAAAGAAGCAGTTGGGTTATTTCTCATCAAGTTGGGCACTCTTGTTTATGGGCAATTTTGGTAACTCTCTGTGGTTTCAATGTTATACTTCATGTGCTGGTTAGGGATTTTGAATGCAGATTTATTACTTGGGTTTCTTTGTAATATAAACTCTATAATAACCTAAGGGGGAAATTAGCTGGTTTAACCCAATGATTTCCAGAACTTGAGGAAATACGTTCCATTATATTTTATGATTCCTTTGGTATATTAATTTTCAAAAAATCAGAAAGAACACCAAGTCTGGCCTTCATTGCTGTTAAATGCCTCATATCTTTTATAAGCCAAATTCATTTCCTCTAGCCCCCATTTCCCCATGAATGAAACTTCGGGGGCTATCATGTAAAGTTTAGTCCCATGTGGTTTATATAAGTAATATGCTCATTTTACACACTGGAAATTTCAGGTAAGGTGTTATTTATGGGAGTAGATTCTAAAGCTAGGAAGTGTACTTAAGCACACATTCTTGGACATATTTACAGAAAAATAAATATTTTAAATCCAGTACAGCAAAGAAATTCTTGCTGGAGTAGATGGAACTCACCTGGGAAACCACCAACAAACACAGGGTCATTTGTATCAGCTGATGTAGAGGCTTGGTTTGGGCTCTGGGCTTCCACTTGATTCCCATCTACTGTAAGCTCAATGCGGTGTTTGATTTTGTTGGCTGTGACTTTATGCCACTTTCCATCACACAAATGCCCTGGGATCCCAGCATCATAGACAGCAGTGAATCGGCCGGCGCCATTGTCCACATGAAACATAAGCTAGAAGGTAGGAAAGCAAACAGTCACAGATGGTATCATTAGAAAGGTATCATGATGGTTCACATAGCAAAAATTGTTATGATTCTAGGAGAGTCATCAGCCGGAGAGTTAGAAATGAATATATCTGGGGCATTTTAAAACTTAAAAAAAAAGTTAACCGAAGTTAAAATACAAATTTAATAACCAGGAGTCACAAAGTATGTTTTTTGCTTCTGGGCATTGTTGGGAGCAATAGGCAAGATGTGTGAGACTCATAATAATTCTGCTTTCAGAAAATGTGACATATAATTTGAGGGTAGCCGACCAAAAAAAAAAGGACCTCATATGCACAGGGACAAATCCTACCATAGATCTTTACAGAGTGTGAGAGTTCTTAATGAACCTTACAAAATTTCTTAAAAGATGTTTAGAGTGATTCATTCATTCGATTTACAAATTCATTTTAGAGGATTATTTTTTTTAATGTAAGCTTTTGATGTTTTAATTGCATATATTCTTTTTTCCTTCATGGATTCCATTTTATATGCAGGATTGAGAATAACATCAATTACTTTCCTGGGCAGGCTTCATGTCACGGTGCCAAAAACTTTGAGCCAGGAGGCCAGTTAAATTCTTAACAATGAAAAATTTAGATTGGAAGTTCATGTCTAAATAAGAAAAATCTGTTTTCAGTAACATGGCACAGTCCCTGAAATTTGAGATGACAGAATTCTTTTGAAGCTGATGAAGGAAAGAAACATATTGAAACATTAAAAACAGTCAGTCTGGCAACACATTTGACAAGGTAAAAGAAAGACACAAGGGTTTTAAAAAGATGACAAACTGCAATAGGTGAAAAGTTTGTAAATTAAATGGTAATGTAAAGATTAAGATTTTACTACATTGGGTAGAGTTTGTAATAGCAGGACTTGGTGAGAAATACACGTGCATTGTATTGGAACTTGTTACTCCAACAAATTGATAATAACAGTGGTTGTAAGCAGGTGATGAAATGAAGCTTACTCTAAGATGTAGTGAACGTGTTTGAAAATCTGCAAAGCTATTAGCTCCCCCTCCCCCCCTTTTTTTTTTGCCTCTGATGATGGTTTAAAGACAGGAGGGGGAGAGGAGGCAACGGAAAGCATATTTGAGGTTACCATGTGGTCTTTCTTCTTGGGAGGCCACAATACTCTATGAGTGGAAATATGACCGGAGATGTAGTATGATTCCTATTTAAGAACCAGATAGAAAACTTGGGTAACTTCTTGCTTTGTCTGCCTCTTTACCTGCTGCCTGTACAAAGTATATACACATTGCATATATTGCAGGATGCTATTCATAGGCAGCCAGGGATTGGAGAGGTGTTTAGAATTAGCTTACCCATTGTAAGCAAATTGACAAAATTTATTATACTAATATAAATTTAGTATAAATCTGCATTCTTTTTGAAATAGTATCAAGATGATTTTAAACAACCACTAAGAAAGTGGTATGTCAGTTGACCCCCTTGACTTCTTAGAAGTGCCTACTGGGTTAGAAGAGGCAAAGACTGATTTTAGACAATCCAGGCCCCCTCCTCTTTTTTTCACTGGAATCTATAGTTTTACATACAGGGTATTCATGTACCTTTAACAACACAGTAAGAGCCAGAGATCTCAAACCATCTGGCCCATTATTCGTTAACACACGGTTGGCTTACTGTAGAATTAGCACATCAAGAGTTTACACTGGTCTACAGAGTAAGTACGCTGAAAACACACATTAGAGATAATCTAGAGGGGTGGAAAGATATAATCTAGTTTTTCCCAACAAAGAACACAGTAGGGCCTCACAAAGAGGTTCTTATATATGAACAACACTGCTGTAAGGAAATCAGAAACAGTTCGAAAACTGACACTCACCTTTTCATCAACCATTTCAATACCCATTCCATCCATTTTCTGACTGCTGATTCCCAGAAGAACTCCAGTGGTTCTAGTTGTGCGGAATTCAAATTCTACAAGAAGGTCCAATCCCACTTTGAACCCACCAACTGTAAAATGAAGATTTTTTTTTTTAAATCATGAATTATAGTTTAGGGATTGTTAACTCAAATTTGTACAAAGCCATGGTTTAGATTTCAGTTCAGATGTTAGTCAATTATAATAAGTTCCAGACTCTTATGGCCCATACTTCCAACCACTGTATCATATGACACCCTTTATAGTTATTGCTTATTTTCTTGGTTGCCTTCCCTCCTAGCATGTAAGTTCTGGGAGGGCAATTTTATTTTTGTGCCTACCAAAGTATCTGGCACATAGGGAGGTTTAATACATAGTTGTTGAATAAATAAATGGATGAACCCACACTGAGATTAACTCAAAGAATCTCACAGCACTGTATGGTTATGTTGGAAGTCCTACTGTTAGATTAAGTCAAGCATTTCAGTGATTATTCAGTAAAATTTTACCAGGTCACTCTAACATTACTGTGCCACAGTGATCTGAAAGGGTTCAAACTTTCCCATTTTATTAATAAAGAAAGGAATTATAAGCACAATTTTGAAGGAATAGAATCTGCAACACAAATAGATGTTTCCAGTTCATCCAGGGCAAGAATTTTCTATAATTTCTTATATTTGATACATTATTTAATCTTTTAGAGAATATTTAAGACCTGCCTCTTAGAAACAAAATCATTCATTAAGAGCAGGCTAGATCACATGAACTGCATGGAGTGCTAGGGAAGAACTCATGGAAATTTTCTGCATGTCTTTTATTTGTTAGGCAAGAAATAAGTGCTGTGTGTAACCACAGTTGTCTCTCATGAAGGGCAGTGTCGCTTATGTGAAAAACTTGTTCTACTCAGAACCTTGATGGCTTTGCAATGTGCACAGGCGGATTTGGAACAGATTTCAAGAGAAAAAGAAGCAATTGTTCTGCAAAATAAAACAGAAAGTGCTTGTTTTTGTCCCTGAAAGGGAGAAGTAAGGAACAACATGAAGCAGTTCAGCTGACGACAGAGAGAGTGAAATGGCCAGCAAAAGCCACAGTGATCGGGTAGCTGAAAAGTTTTTAAAGGTTTACTTGAAGTTGCATCTTTCCAGTGACATAAGCTTTTCTAACTGTCCAAGTCTTATATAAATCGTAGTACACTGTCTGTTGAGGGGATGGCAGGAGTTGTTGGAAATTGGGGAAGCGCCTCACTTTTTGGTCCAGTTTGATCCAGAACCAAAAGAGCCCAGGCAAAATGGCAAGTCAGTATATCAACTGCTGAAACTTGCCATCAAATTTGACTAAGAGAATGCCAGCCACCTGTGAGTTTGCAGAAATCTTGGGGAAGACTGGATTTTCACTGCACGGGCAACATTGGACCCATCATTACCCCGGTGTTTTAATGTTTAACATATCCTTTGTTTATCTCTTTTCTGCTTCTGCTATTGGTGAAATGTCCCTGCCCCCCATCTCTGAAAACTTTTGCATGTGAGTATTCATCTCACTTTTAGAGCCTAACTCAAATGTCAATTCCTGATTTCCCCAACCAAGATTAATTTTTCTTCTAAATATCCACATAAAATTTCTTGTATGTCTTTTATAGTTTTAAATATTTTTTTTATTTGACTTATGATTTCTGAACAGACCAATACTTACCTATTGATAGGATATTTTTGAAGGAAGGAACAATACCTTATTTACTTCCGTTTCCCATGATAACTTCTATATATTATGTGTGCATTAATTCTTTTCTAAAAATAAATGCATGTATCTATGGTAACCCTAGGACTAAATAGTCTATGTTAATAGTCTATGTTAATGTCTTTTTTGGTTATTATATAGAATTTATTTTCTTTCCTTTTTTCCAAATTGTGCATTTAATATTAGAGATCCAGACTTGGTCTGGAAATGCTCACTAGAAGGGGCAGATCCTTAAAGTCAGGGGAAAAGTACGAGCCATCATCACCATCAATGAGACATAGACACTAGTATGTGTGTATTGGATGTGTGAGTGGGTGATTATGACATGAAGCTTCACAAAGAATTGAAGAGAGGAAGAAAGAAAAATCCTATCTCATTTTCAGAAAGGTAGACAGGGAAACCTGGAAAGTAGATAAATTACATGTATAAACATATAGACCTTCTTGTAGAATTAAATTTATTTTGATATTGATCTCTAGGGAAGAAGATGAAATAAACTTTCCAAATAGCCTTTTATTTTCTTTTTCCTATTAGTTTGTCTAAGAATAAGATATCTTAATGTTTGACATTTTTATTATTTCTATACATTTTTATTTCTGGTTTAGGTATACTAATTTAAGAAATCCAGGGCTTTTATTTTCCCCTATAAGCAAGAAGTTAGTATTGGTACATACTTAATATTCAACAGGAAGAAAATGGGGGTGCCTCACCTGCTTTGGCAAAACCTGTTCCATCAAAATATGTTCCTTTCTGAGCATTAGCAAAACATGTTCCAACATGGAAGCTGGAGGTTGGCTGTTCGAGGTCAGCAGGGGCCTCCACCATCTGAAAATTCCTGATGCAGCCATCAATGCTATAGGTCACCTAAATATTCAGGTCAGAAAAAAACAAATATCAGGTTTTACCAGAACTTTGCCTTTATATGGAATGCAGCAATTTGTGGGGATGCTGTGTGCTTGCAGTCATTGGCCAGTTGTCTTAAGATAGCCCCCAAACTACCTAGAGCTGTACTATCACCCCGAGCTCCCTACAATGGGTGCAGAGAATCCCGTGCTGTCCTTTTCCACTAGGATGAATCTTGCCTGTGTCTAGATTGTTTTGATATTCTAAATAGTGTACACTGTGTCTCTAATGGGACCTCTGGTTTGCAGAACTATGTGCTCCATGTGAATATCATAACTTTTAATTATTCTCTTATGCTGGATCTGGTCCAAGATGGTGTGATGAAGGAAGATCCTGAACTCACTTCCATGGACCCACTAAATCTCTAACTGCTTATGAAGCAATTCCTCCTGTAGAAGAATCAAAGGCTGACTGCATAGCACAACGAAAGGTAGAATGGCAAGAGACATAGCAATGAAGGAAATCTCCACCCCCAACGCTATGAATAGCAGTGGTGAGGGATAGTGCTGAGGGACGGAGAACAGATTCCTCTACAGAAAAAGAGCAACTAGTACCTAAAAGGTTCAGCTCCAGAACCCTGCCAAATGGCTGGGGAGCTGCTGGAACTCTCTGGGTCAGTGGTCTGGTCTAGTGAGAGCCATGATTTATGTTCCCCTCTACCCCCCCCCTTTTTTAAGTTTTTATCTACTTATTTGACAGAGTGAGATGCAGAGGGAAAGGGAGAAGCAGGCTTCCCACTGAGCAGGGAGTCTGATGTGGGGCTTGATCCCAGCACCCTGAAGGCAGACGCTTAACAACTGAGCCACCCTGGTGCCCCTGTCCCCCTTCCATGTTGATAGCATGGAGCACAGCAGGAGCCCTTGCTGGCCTATTGCCTCCATGAAGCCCCAGGCCCATAGATTACACCAGCTTCAGCTGTCCCACCAAGGTGACCCCAGGGTGGTACACACTGGGACACCAGTGGTCAGCACTCCCTCTAGCTCCAGCCATCACACCAAGATTACACAGGAACAAAGCATACTGGAACACTCCAGGCCTGCACTACCTCAGCTCCAGATGGCATGCTAGGGCAATCCCGGCACAGACCTCTCCAAGATCTTCTGACTGATGGCTGACTGAGCACCACCAGGGTGCACCCTGCACTGAGTGCCCCAGGAACCTCCAGGCCATGCTTGATTTAGTTCCAGCTATTCCACCAGGGGACCCCCCCTCCATGGGGAGCATCCCAGGACTCTCCAGACTGCATCCAACTTCAGCTCTAGCCACCCCAGGAGAGCCACCCTCTGCAGAAAGGCCCCCAGCTTATACCTACGTCAGCGGTGTCTTCTGTGTGGAGAGCCCTGGGAACCCCTGAATTGTACATACTTCAGCTTCAGTTGTCCTATCAGAATACCCTCTGTGCATAGAACCTCAGGACCACCCCAGCACATACCCAGTTCAGCTCCAGCACAGAGTGCCTTGTGACACCCCAGCCCATGCCAGCCAGCAAGAGTCACCAGGAACACACAGTCTGCACAGGGGATGACCATACATAAGACCATTCCTTACAATTTAGGAGAAGTAGCTGTTCTGAAACATAAAGTCAAGCAAAATGGGGAAACAGAGAAATATGTTCCAAACAAAAGAACAAGACAAAACTTCAGAAAAAGAACTACATGAAACAGAGATAAGCAATATGCCTAATGAAGAGTTTTAACTAATGATTATAAAGATACTCACTAGACTGGAGAGAAGAGTAGAAGAACTCAGTGAAAACTTCAACAGAGATGGAAAAATATAAAAAGGACAAATCAGTTTTGGAGAATATAATAACTGAAATGAAAAACACATTGGGAATAACAGGAGATAAACAGAGGCAGAAGAATAGATCAGTAATTTGGAAGATGGTAATGGAAAACACATAAGCTAACAAAAAAAAGGAAAAAGAATTTTTAAAAAATAGGATAGATTAAGGGATCTCTTGGACAACATAAAGCAAATAAACATTTGCATTATAGGGGTGGCAGAAAGCTTCCTTAACCAAAGAAAGGAAATAGACTTCCAGGTTCTAGAAACACAGAGAGTTCTAAACAATAATTAAAATGCCAGAGATTAAAGATAAAGAGAGAATTTTTAAGAGGAGCAAGAGAAGCAAAATTATGTACTAGAAAAATCCCACGAGTCTATCTGCTGATTTTTTAGTAGAAATTTTGCAAGCTAGAAGGAAGTGGCATGATATATTCAGTGTGGAAAGAAAAATAAAACTTATAATAAGAATACTCTATCCAGCAAGATTATCATTCAGAATTGAAGGAGAGAAAAAGGAGTTCATCATCACTGAAGTGGCCTTGTAAGAAACGTTAAATGGACTTCTTTAAAGGGTAAGGGCATAATTAGATGTAAGAAAACTATGAATAAAAACAGGTAAAATATGACAGTATAGACATAAAATGTGGAGGAGGGAGTAAATGTGCTCCTTTAGAATGTGTTTGACTTTATTTATTTATTTTTTAAATATTTTATTTATTTGACAGAGAGAAATCACAACTAGGCAGAGAGGCAGGCAGAGAGAGAGGAGGAAGCAGGCTCCCCGCGAAGCAGAGAGCCCGATGTGGGGCTTGATCCCAGGACCCTGGGATCATGACCTGAGCCTGAGCCGAAGGCAGAGGCTTTAACCCACTGAGCCACCCAGGCACCCCATAGAATGTGTTTGACTTTAAATGGTGATCAATAGAGACTGCTATGTACTTGAATATTATATGTGAACCTCATGGTAACCACAAACCCCAAACATATAATAGATACACAAAAATATAAAGAGAAAGCCAACCACGACACTACAAAGAGTCGTCGATCACAAAGAGTGCAATAGAAGAAAGAAATAGAGAACTACGGAAACAATGAGAAAGCAATTAACAAAATGGCATTAAGTACATACTTAATAATAATTATGTTAAATATAAATGACCTAAATGCACAGAGAGTGGTAAAATAAGTTAAAAAAGCAAGACCCATTTATCTGTTATATACAAGACACTCACTTCAGACCTAGAGACACTTATGGACCGAAAGTGAAGAGATGGAAAGAGCTATACGGTGCAAATAGAAGAGGAAAAAAAAGCCAGGGCAGGGGTATCTATAATTAGACAAAATAGACTTTAAAACAAAGACTAACAGGAGACAAAAGGAGGACATCACACAATAATAAGGGATCAACCCAGCAAAAGGATATAACAATTGTGAATATCTATTCACCCAATATCATAGCATCTAAGTACATAAAGCAGATATTAACAGACATAAAAGGAGAATTGAAAGCAATACAATAATAGCAGGAGATTTTCATACCCCACTTATATCAACAAATACATCATCCAGGATGAAAATAGGGAAATAGTGTCTTTGAAGGACACACTCGATCAGATGGACATAACAAATATATACAGAACATTCCATCTCAAAACAGCAGAATACACACCCTCTTTAAGAGCAAATGAAATATTCTCTAGGATAGATCACATGTTAGGCCACAAAATATGACTGAAGAGACTGACATCATTTGCATCTTTTCTGGTCACATGGTACAAAGCTAGAAAGAAGTCACAAGAAAAAATTGAAAAAAAAAAAAAAAAAACACAAGTATGTGGACACTAAACAGTTTGCAACTAAACAACCATCAGGTCACTGAAGGTATTAAAAATGAAGATGAAAATACAATGGACACAGCAAAATCAGTTCTAAGAGGGAAATTTATAGCAATTGATAGGCCTACCTCACAAAAAAAAAAATCTCAAGTAAAAAATCTAACCTTGGGGCACCTGAGTGGCTCAGTGGGTTAAAGCCTCTGCCTTCGGCTCAGGTCGTGATCCCAGGGTCCTGGGATCGAGCCCCGCATTGGGCTCTCTGCTTGGAGGGAAGCCTGCTTCCTCCTCTCTCTCTGCCTGCCTCTCTGCCTACTTGTGATCTCTGTCTGTCAAATAAATAAATAAAAATCTTTAAAAAAAAATCTAACCTTATGTATAAAATAACTAGATAAAGAACAAATAAGAACAAAAGTGAAGAGAAGAAAGGAAATGATAAAGATCTGAGCAGGAATAAATGAAAGAGACAAAACAATAGAAAAGATCATGGGGTGCCTGGGTGTCTCAGTCGGTTAAGTGTCTGCCTTCGGCTTAGGTCATGATCCCAGGGTCCTGGGATAAAGCCTGCATCAGACTCCTTACTCAGTAGGGAGTCTACTTCTCCCCATCCCTCTGCCTGCTGTTCTCCCTGCTTGTGCTCTCTCTCTCTGTCAAATAAATAAATAAAATCTTAAAAAAATAATCAATGAAACCAAGAACTGGTTCTTTGAAAAGGTAAACAAAACTGATAAACCTTTAGCTGGATTCACCAAGAAAAAAAGAGTACCCAAATAAAATCAGAAATGAAAAAGAACAATTGATACTACAGAAATACAAAGGATTATAAGAGACTACTATGAAAAATTATATGCAAACACATTGGACAATTTAGAGAAATGGGCAAATTCCGAGAAATACACAATCTTCCAAAACTGAATTAAGAAGAAACAGACAATCTGGAGAGACCAATTGCTAGTAACAAAATTGAATGTGTAATCAAAAACTACCAACAAAGAAAGTCTTAGACCAGGTGACTTGGCAGGTGAATTCTACCAAACATTTATAAAGAAGAGTTAATACCTATTCCCCTCAAACTATTCTAAAAAGTAGAAGAGGAAGTTTTCAAATACATTCTATGAAGCCAGCATTACCATTATACCTAAACCAGACAAAGATTCCACAGAAAAAAGGAGAACTATAGGCTAATTATCTCTGATGAACATAAAAGCAAAAAATCCTCAGCAAAACATTAACAAACCACATTTCATGGAATATTAAAAATACAATCAAGTAGGACTTATTCTGGGGATGCAAGAATGGTTCAACATTCAAAAATCAACATATGCTACCTTTACCACAATGGAAAATAAAAATCATTTAATCCTCTCAATAGATGCAGAAAAAACATTTGATAAAATTCAACATCTGTTAATAAAAACTCTTAACAAGGTGGGGTAGGAGGGAACATACCTCAACATAATAAAGGTCATATATGAAAAACCCAGAACTAATACTATACACAAGGGTGAAAAACTGAGAGCTTTTCTCTAAGATCAGGATCAAGACCAGGATGCCCATTCTTGACACTTTTATTCGACATAGTACCGAGTATCCTAGCCACCTCAATCAGACAAGAAATAAAAGGTGTCCAAATTGGTAAGGAAGAAGTTAAACGGTTAAACTGTCATTACTTGCAAATCATATACCATACAAAAAAGAAAAAAAACCTTAAAAACTCAGCCAAAAAAATTATTAGAAGAAATGAATACAGTAAAATTAGAGGATACAAAATTAATACCCAGAGATTGATTACATTTTTATATACTAATTAAAAAAAGTAGCAGAAAGAGAATTTAGAGAATGATTCCATTTACAATTGCAATAAAAAGAATGAAATAGGGTGCCTGGGTGGCTCAGTGGGTTAAGCCGCTGCCTTCGGCTCAGGTCATGATCTCAGGGTCCTGGGATTGAGTCCCGCATCCGGCTCTCTGCTCAGCAGGGAGCCTGCTTCCCTCTCTCTCTCTCTCTCTCTGTCTGCCTCTCCATCTACTTGTGATCTCTGTCTGTCAAATAAATAAAATCTTAAAAAAAAAAAAAAAGAATGAAATACCTAGGAATAAAAGTAACTGAGGAGGTAAAAGACCTCTACTCTAAAAACTGTAATGCACTGATAAAAGAAACTAAAGATGACACAAACAAATGGAAAGCTATTCCATGTTCATGGATTGAAGAATTAACACTGTTAAATAAATACTGTTAAATCATCTACAGATTCAAGGCAATCCCTGTCACTTTTCACAAAAGTAGGACAAATAATACTAAAGATTTACTGTATGGGACCACATAAGACTCCAAATAGCCAAAGCATTCTTAAGAAGGAAGCACAAAGCTGTAGGTACCACGTCTAGATTTCAAGGATACTACAAAATTTTAGTAATCAAAACAGTATGACACTGGCACAAAAGTAGACGCGTAGTTCAATGGAAAAGGACAGAGATTCCAGAAATAATCCCACACTTATATGGTCATTTAATCTAAAACAAACAAGAATATACAATGGGGGAAAAGACTGCCTTATTGCTGGGAAAGCTGGAAGTAACATGTGAAAGAATGAAACTGGACCACTTAACACCATACACGTGAATATACTTCAAATGGATTAAAGACCTCAATGTGAGACCTGAAACCATATAACTCCTCGAAGAAAGCATAGGCAGTAATTTCTCTGACATCAGCCACTGCAGTATCTTTCTAGATATGTCTCCTTAAGCAAGGGAAACAAAAACAAAAATAAACTATTAAGACTACACCAAAATAAAAAGCTTTTGCACAGCAAAGGAAACCATCAAGAAAATGACAAGGCAACCTATCGAATGGGTGAAGATACTTGTAAGTGATATAGCCAATAAGGGGTTTATATCCAAAATGTATCAAGAATTTATGCAACTCAACACCAAGAATAATCCAATTAAAAATGGGCAGAGGATATGGGTAGATAGTCTTCCAAAGAAGACATACAGATGGCAAGCACAGACATGAAAAGATGTTGAACATATTAATCATTAGAGAAATATAAATCGAAACCACAATGAGATATCCTCTCACACTCTTAGAGAGGCTAGAATCAAAAAGACAAGAAATAACAAGTTTCTGCAATGATGTAGAGAAAAGGAACCCTTTTACACCACTAACAGAAATGTAAGTTGATAGAGCCACTGTGGAGAACAGTATGGAGGTTCCTCAAAAAAATTAAAAATAGAACTTACCATATGATCCAGTAATTCCACTACTGGGTATTTACCCAAAGAAAACAAAAACACTAATTTTAAAAGATACATGTTCCCCTATGTTTATTGCAGAATTATTTATAACTGCTAAGGCAGGAAAGCAAACTAAGCATTTTTACAGATGAATAAAGAAGATGGTATTTAAATATAATGGAATATTACTGGGTCATAAAAAAGAATGAGATCTTGCCATTTGTGATAACATGGATGGAGCTAGAGGGTTTTATGTAAAAGAAATAAAGTAGAGAAAACAAATATCATATGAATTCTCTTATATGTAAGATCTAAAAAAAGAAAAAAAGAACCCAAAACAAATAAATGAATGAACAAACAAAAAGCAGAAACAGACTCATAATAACAGAGATCAAATTGATGGTTGCCAGAGGGGTGGAGGTTGGAGGAAGGGCAAAATGGGTGAAGAAGAGTAGAAAGTATAGACTTCCAGGAATGGAATGAAGAAGTCATGGGAATAAAAGGTATGGCATAGGGAATACAGTTAGTGATATCACAATAGCCTTGTATAGTGCCAGATGGTTCTATACTTGCTGTGAGCATAGCATAATGCATAAATTTGCCGAAATACATGTGTATTTCACATATATATACATATATATATACATGTACATATATATATGTACATGTATATATATACATATATACACATGTATAAATACACGTGAAACTAATGTAACATTGTGTGTCAACTATACTATTTTTTTTAAAAGATTTTACTTATTTATTTGACAGAAGGAGATCACAAGTAGGCAGAGAGAGAGAAGAGAGAGAGAGGGAAGCAGGCTCCCTGCTGAGCAGAGAGCCCGATGTGGGACTCGATCCCAGCATCCTGAGATCATGACCTGAACCGAAGGCAGAGGCTTAACCCACTGAGCCATCCAGGTGCCCAACTATATAATTAAATAAAATTTTAATTAGCCCCTTATGTTTCTATTAATAGCTTAATAATCTTACTAAATATATATTTTGTCATAATCTAATTTCCAATTCCATTTGGGAAGGAGCATTAAGTTCGGCTTAGTGCTTCTTCCTTAGGAAAATCTAATGAAAGCAGTGAACTCTTTTCTAAGAAAAAGCGCATACACTTAGGACTTGTAAGTTTGTATGAAGCATTTAGAGTTTAGGGGCCATAAAAATAATGCAATCATACTGTGCTCCACTCTATTTCGTCTGGTTTTAGGGACACACGATAATCACTCTTGCCACTCTCCAGAGACTCTTATTTTGATAGGCCTGGGTAGCATATCCAAAAAGTAAGAAAGGAACATACTCCTTATCACCCACAGGGGAGCCAAAGGCTGAGAATTACAACTATGATGAACAGAGGTCTTTGATGAAGAACAGTGCTGCATTATCACATGACCTGAGTATAGAAATGTAGTACATTTCTTTTTAATATATTCTCCCAAAACACCAATTCCCCTGTATTTCTTAAAATCATGCTCTCCAAAGGAAACCAGGACACATGGTCCGACAAAACATTTTGTGAACACTGGTTTATAAAGTGAGAACTTCAAATTTTGAATCCTGTACTGTACTCAAACACTGCAGTGCAATACTGGACAAATGTAGTTTAAGTAACCGCATCTCTCAATATTTGTGAAATCTCTAGTCCTGAAACAATACCATCAACATTATCTTCCTTGTTTTCTAGTATTTCTATATGCTTAGTACTCTCCCAAACACTTTCAGTATATTACCTCATTTAATCTTTAGAGTAACCTTGTTTGTTCGGTACTATTCTCCTAGTTTACAAAAGAGGGAACTGTGTCAAAGGAAGATTAAATAACTTGCTGCAGGTCACAAAGCTAGTTAATAATTAAGTAGGTGTTCAGACCTAGGGAGTCCGGCTGCATGTCTAGAAAACCTGTCACTTCTCAGAAAAGTGACCTCTAATTGGTCAGGGGCCACTATGATCTAATAATTGAACACACATACATGACTCAGGTAGTTATTTAATCCACACACACACAATAAGTAAATTAGATTCTTACTGGACCGATTCTTCGGGTAGTGTAATTGATGGGTAGCCCACCAACATACAGCACTCCCACAACATCCAGGATATCCGCTTTCTTGGGGCTGATGGTTCTGTTGGAGGCATCATCCACGTAAATAATTCCTTCTTGCTTAATTCGCACGATCTTAATCTACAAAAAGAAGAGGAGTCCTTAAAGCCAATCATGGATAAATTTCAATTACGCAGAGTGTAAATGTAGGAACTTTTTGGATCTTTGTCAGGGAAAAAATGAAAGAATTTACTAAGTGCCTAATATGTGTGAAACCCATAAGTGAAATTAAACCAATTTTTACAGACTATTCCATACTCCGTCTTTTCCATGAGTACCATCTCCAAAAGGGTACAAAATCATCCTGGGTGAGTTTTAGATTAAAGACTTTCTGAGAGGTTGCCAAGGGAGCCCATGTATCAGGAGGCATGCGTGTTGCCAGAAGCCTTGCCGATTGGGAGCCCTGTCTTGAATTAAGTGGGTTGCAAAAATCATGTCTGGTTTTAAACATGCATTCGTTTGAGTGAAGTCTGGTCTCCCCCCGTACAATTTCAGACCTGCTACAGCCCTCTGCCTAATAGGCACTTCTCCCTCAGAATGGGATGAACGCATCAAGGCTGCACAGCCGTTTCCACAGCAGCCTCGATCAGTACAAAGGGAGGGAGGAAGATGGCCAGCTCCCTGATGCTGAAATTTCAGTAGTGGGGTGAATTCTCTTTGGGGGCAAGGCGAAATCAAGGGTATCAAGTCTGGCTTGGGTGTAAAAAAAACCTGAATTTGAGTTTAGGGAAAGGAACGGGTGACCCGATCTAATGCTGGAATACAACAATGGTTTAAAATGAATCTACATCAGGATCAGAATAATTAAGACCTCATTTTACACTTACCTATTCTGGTTTGGGAAGCAATTGTTAAAAAAACAAATCTTCAAAAATACATCCCTCTTTTCTTAATCCCACATGAATTGTGGACCAACAATATGTCAGTTTTTCAAGTGTCATGTTTATTCTATTAGCCAGAGAGGAGAATGAGCCTTAATGAGAGCTCCTTCATGAAGATCTGCTATTTGCTACTTATAAGTTCCCAGGCAAATAGGAAGATTCTGTTTCTTATTTCCAAGATAACAAGTTGATTGGCTTTGCATTTTTATTGTATTTTTTCAGGTTCTCTGACTTTCTATAGGCTATGCCAAGGCACAGTATGTTAATATATAAAATCCACCACCTAATAATATCAAACTCTCAAAATTAAACATTGTATTGGTCTGCCGAGGGAAGCTTTACTGAATAGGCGATCACAGGTGCAGAAAGAAATTCTGAGTTTTCATTTTAATCAGGCAGTATATTATCTATTTGCAGTCATGCCAAAGAGGACAGTAAGCTGGCAGATGAGTCTTCTGTGCCCATTATAGTACCAGTTTCTGGGTGTAAGGCCAATGTTTCAAAAGTTGTTCCAAATGGCTATCAGTGGAAATGCAGCCCTAGAGCCCTTTAAACCTGATCCGGCAGATTTTCAGACTCTTGGTTTTCACAGACCCGTATGGAGTATGACAGGGGAGGGGAGCGCAAGTGTTAGGGCCCATTTTTGTTTACCAGCTTTTAAGTTTGTCAAATATTATTTCATAAAAGAGAGGCCATTTTAGCACCTCAAAAGGAAGAAAATGTAATCTCAGAGTAACTATTACTCCTTTACATGGAAGACATAAGAGCTTTAAGATTAACATGCTCCATCGTCCCCCATTTCTCACTGAGAGTAGCAAAAATGTGTTCAATGACCTGGCCCTGGTGGGGGGTGAGGGGGGATGGACAGATGTTTGGGAACCACAGCTGTATAGCAATAATGGCATCCTGTGGTACCATGATGAAGCCTGTGAGTGATTGAACATAAACCTGTCCAGGTCCAATTACACTTCTCAAGGTTGGGCAGTTGTCTGTGGCACCGGCTTTATTTTTAGCCTCAGCCGCATAAGAGTAGCATCGGAGTCAGGATGGCCCTGGCAAAATTGTATCTGCACCAGGGGAATGCCAAAGGCTGCCACCCAGCTTCCCCCTCAGGGGACACTGCCGACCTCCCGCGGGCTATTATTACCTTGTGCCACTGACCGTCGTTGATTTTGGTGGGGATCATGGTGTTGGTGTCCCCACTTCCCAAGTCATAACTGAAATAGGGCAACCCATTTCTCAGCTGAACGGTAGCAAAATCCGCGTGATTGATCCGAGCCATGTAAAAAAGCAGGCCAGATTCAGCTTCAGTTCGCACTTCAAACTCGATTGTGAGGCTGGGAAATGAAAGCGCGCAAAATGAAACAGAGAAACAAAAGCATTCTTATTCTGAGATTAAGTTGCCTCCGTGGGTGAATTTTCTTAAAGGCCAATAAAACGTTCTCTGAGAGGAGGACTTTCCAGGTGATTTCCAAATCCACTTTTCCTGCTGATTTCCAAAACCGAGCTCCTCGGGCTCAGGCCAATAGAATTGGATTCTCTACTGTACTCTATGAATTAAAAGGCTTACCGCGTTAATGAATACGTGTGGTTGATTAAAACTTGAATCAGTGCACATACTCAGTACTTGCATTTATCGGTTCTTTTCCAATATCTCAGAAGAATACATACCGATTTTTTTTTTTTTTTTTTTTTTTTTACATACCGATTTTTAACTTTGGTGTCGTCAAAGGCAATTGCAATGTGGCTGTTTCTCGAAAGCCCAAACTGCTTGCTCCCTATCAAAAGAGCTGGTTCTGATTCTGTTCCACAAGGACCCTGCAAAATTACCCAGGAGAGAAAGAGGAGATTATGGACTCCGCTCTTTAAAAAATTTAATCCTGTTATCTAATTGTTTCTTCTATTTTCGCTTAATGTTCTTGTGTAATCTTACTGAAGCTCCTTAAGAGGAAAACTGGTCTCTTACATATCTCGGTCCTTTACTACATAGTAGGCACTTCCTGTGAAATGCTCAGTGAGTGGGAATCCGTTTTCTTACACTGCACCCTTGATTTGCCAAATCAATGTGCCCCCAAATATTTATGGATCAATTCATGTTTTCATTACCCTCTAAGGAAAAAAAAAAAAAAACCAAACTGTTGATGTTTCTGAAAAAAACTGAAATTTCTTTTTCAGGTTTACTTTACTTACGAAGAGTTATACTCTTTGAAGATGGGACCGGGAAAAGGACAAACTAGCCGCCAAATTAGAAGAGCAGAAAAGTGTGTTCCTTCTGGCCCTCCCCATTTCTGTCTCCCACTGTATTACTTTTTCTCAAAAATTATCCGTCTACTAGAAGGCTTCCATGAATTTAGACTTTCAAGATGGTGTATCTAAACTTGCACGTCAGGCCGTTTGGGCCCTGAGCCAGTCGCTAGGCAACCCAGTACATTTTTAATGTAACCCACCATAGACCGTTTCAACTGTCACTGTTCAAAGAGCCACTTCCTGCGGTTCTCAGGAGGGCGAGCTCGGCGCAGGGCTGGCTTACTTGGCTTAATGCTCTGCTGTCACCATCTTGAGTTTCTTAATACTGTTTTGAAAAAGGGGCCCTGTATTTTCATTTTGCTCCCAGCCCTGCAAATGACATAGCCAGTCCTGGTTGGCTGGACTGTCTTTGGCCAGCGTAACCCTTAGCTCAGTAGATAATCAAGGCTCCTCAAATGACTGAAGTTGTAATTCCTTCCTCTGTTCTCTGCTTTCACAAAAGCACTTGAAGTACAGGCTGTTTCTGCAGGCTTTGAGAACACACCGTACACGAGAAAATAAATAACCTGCATACTCTCAAACAACACATCTGTTTTTAAGATCTGCACTTAATAGCTCAGAATGGGCCAGTGCCCCAGTGAGCGCTGATTCAGCAGAGGTTCCCAAACCGCCCCAGGCAGGCTTTTGATGCAGAATGTTCTGCTCAGATAGAAGGTGAGATGAATCATCAGTGCACAGGACATTCTTACTTGATGAGGAAGGGCCTTGCTCTCTTTTCTCTGGAGCTTAGTCAAACGGAGCACTCTGCCACAGCAGGTAAAAGGCTTTAAGTGTTTGAAATGCTATAAAATTGGTCTTCATGGAAGTATTTCCCTTCTTGCTTCCCCAGGAGATGGTCAGTTATAAAGAGCAGACTGTGGCAGAAATTCACACGGATATGCAAAAACCCAGTGGGTAGAGCAGGAAAATGCTATTTATTCACATAGCTGAATGGCCTCTCTTGGAATCAACATGTGGCCCCTTTCTTATTACACTGCCTGTAAAAAGAGCCCAAATGGAAAGGCTTTGGTAGCTTAATGTCTCAGCTGGCAATGATGTCATTAATAGAATTGGGATCATTTATCAGCCTCTCACCCTATTTCCTGGCACCCACATTAGTGGCCTGCAGTCCTCCTCTGAAATCTCTAACAGAATCCTCCCTGCTGTGAGTCCCTCAGGGGCAAAATTTGGCTAAAACATCTCTAACCTGTCAGCTCTGAAATGTGGGAAATCGGAAAGGTCAGCGGATGCTGAGGAATTAGGGAACCATGACGTGTGGCTGAAAAGAAAGCCACCGGCAGGTTGTTATTGTTAATCATTGTGGTCACCTGTCTCGTTACTACATATAAATATTAATATAACTTTTCTAATAGAATTTCTAATGATTCAAGTGGAATTATGGAGATTAGGTATTTTATTGACAGTAACTGTAGGTCATGGAGAACTTTGGTCTTTATGTATTTTGGACACTGAGGCCCCAATGCCACGAGAAGCTTGCTTGCTGGTGGGCTGGACAGAGATTCCCAACACGGATCCTGAGCCAATCAGCAGTTTTCTGTCACATCCTGTCAGATCTTCTAGATGCTGAAGACCCTACTTATGTTATTTTAGGAAAATCTTTGATGAGGAAAGGACAGGGACTTTGTGAAGGTTCTTTAAGAAGCACTACATGGCATGGCCACTGGAAATTGAGGAAGAAGACTACCGCCCCTAGGGGCCCCAGGCTCATTTTTGTAACAATTAGAGCTTGAGCAGCAGGTAGAAGTGGCGGCTAGTAAAACAGTGTCTTCAGACTCTCCAGTGCTGTAGAAGAGAGTGGTAACAAACAGGTCACGCTACTCCGTAACCTCAAAGTTTAAATCCCACATGCGAAGTGCACTGTATGTTAAGGACACCCAAACTGAGGTTTTCTATAAATTTGCAGTAGGATGAATAATATGGATGTTTCTTGAATAAATCATCTATCATCTTCCTTCATAAAATAGGCAGTTGGAAGAGGACTGAGAAATGCTAGGAGAGGAGAATTTTGTATGTATGCACTTTCGGATTTAAATGGGAAGACAAATTCCCAGCCTCTTTTCTCATCATGTTTTTGGTGCAGGTGTAGCCCTCTCCTCTGACTTGGTTAAAGGCAAAAAGGACTGGATCTTGCCTGCTCTGCCTCACTTTCCCCAGGGTGAGTCTGAAACCAGGCCTGACTTGGGACACAGACCCCTGTGGTTTGCCTGGGACTACTTTCCCCCTACTCTCTAGTGCCCCTCACAAGGTCCAGCTGCTCCTCCTGCTGCTCAAGCATCTTTTTCTCCCCTCTGATATCTTAAAAGAGAATTTGTAAGATGGAACAGAAAGTGCCCCGTGCTTTGCACACGAATAAGGTGATCTTATTTGTTCTATCTGCTTCCTAGCAAAATCCAAGCTAAGGAAGAGGGATATGAGAAGAGGGTCTTCTTCTTCTTCTTCTTCTTCTTCTTCTTTTTTTTTTTAAAGATTTTATTTACTTTTTTGACAGGCAGAGATCACAAGTAGGCAGAGAGGCAGGCAGAGAGAGTGAGAGGGAAGCAGGCTCCCCGCTGAGCAGAGAGCCCACGAGGGACTCTATCCCAGGACCCGGAGATCATGACCTGAGTCGAAGGCAGGGGCTTAACCCACTGAGCCACCCAGGCACCCCAAGAAGAGAGGTCTTCTAATGAGGTAATTCCAAGGAAAATTTTTGTTTTTTAAATTTCTAAAAAGATCTTATATATTTATTTAAGAGAGTACAAGCACGGGGAGGGAGAGGGACAAGCAGACTTTATGGTAAGCAAGAGTCTGTGGGGGAGGGGCGCCTCAATCTCACCACCCCAAGATCACTACCTGAGCCAAAAATCAAGAGTTTGATGCTTAACCAACGGAGCAAAGCAGGTGGCCTTCCAAGGAAGATTTTAAAAAGAATGATGGTTGCAAGACAGATTCCTCCTCCAAGCTAATGTGAGCTTGAGGGAAGGCATCATCTTTACGGAGGTGATACTTTAGCTGTATTATTTTGGAAACACTTATCTTTGAAATGTATTAAAACAACAACAATAAAAAAAAAAAAAACAAACCACAGGCTCATCAATCTCAAGACGTTACAATATTGCCACCTTGTGGCGATTCTTTGAAGTACTGCTAGTGCATAAGGGGGAAAATGTGATCTGGAGAACATGGTGTGCTTGCTTGTACCCGGACAAGTTGTGGGCAGATGGGACTTGCTGGGGGATGGAGGCGGAGTATGATGGTGGCAGTGCGCGTGCTGATCAGAGCAGTGGCAGAGTGGGAGAGGGAATCCGCACGTAGGCAAATGGATAACAGTGAAAATTTTTCACGTCACAGTTACTCCATCTCAGGTCAGAATAAAGCAGTGGTCATTTCTAACTGCTGTTCGTTGGCTGACAACTGGACATGAGTTACTGGCTTCAGGGTAGCCTGTGACTGGTAGGCAAGCGTTCCTTGAGTTCAGATTGGTGAGAACAGGGATTTAAATTGCATTTATCAAAACTGGCATCTTTGTTCTTGAAAGCAACGAGTGATGAATGATCATAAAAACTGCATCATTTTCTCCTTTCACGAGTCAGTAATCCCTCTAACAAATGTGGGCTAAAATCACATCTGAGAAGTTGGAGGTTTCTTTGAGATGCTCCTTTTTATGGATGAATACTAAGTGGAAGACACTTTTTACAGCACTGACTTTAATGTTCTGAAATATAAAATCCCTGCTCAAGCTGTTTATTGAGAAAGTGAATTATGTTACCACCCTGCACGGGAACTCTTTTGGTAAATAGTGGGCATTTGCAGTAATATTTACACACAAATACCCGGACAGAGATTTCTTGTGGTATGGAAAATGGGGGTTTTCCCTTTAAATACGTATCCGTATCCAACTGATTCATCCTTTGGCATGGACCGTGCTTAGCTTTTAAAGTTGTAGTATTAAAGCTGTTAGAGAAATAGCTTTCCTTTGGTCTATTCTTTCCTTCTCTGCCGCTTCTTTCCCCCAACTCTCCAAAGCCCTTCACAGCACAGCGACTCTTCATAGCTATTTTTAGTGTTTACATTTCAGATTTCAAGGTTCAAAATTCAACTTTTCAATGAGCTTCAAGTAAAAAAAATAGAGCCAGTTCACCGTATACAAATCTGCATGGGCCATGCTGGCTCTAAAGCCTTGGTCTAAACACCATATACACCTGCAGATGGTGATCGTAGATGTCCACAGTCCTCTCTAACCCCACCTGCCATCCTCCCTGAGAAATCTCCACAAATACAATATGTAGGCATATTTAATGCAGCTCTAAATGGGCCAAGGAAGAAGAGAAAAGCATAAAGGGAAGATGGGCTACCACACTATCAAATGAGATAATGTACATACAACGCCGTCTGGTGAATGACGTTCTGGCATGTATCATGATGGGGCTGACATGGTCCATTTCACAGGACAGGCCTTTCTCAGGGAACTCTGAAAGGGTGCTGGGGTCTAGCGAATGCCGTGCTCATGGTGTAAGATGCTGGTGGGGAGGGATGTGATGGTGTAAAGGAGAAGAAGAAAGGAACTGAGAATAGGGGATGGTTCCTGTCTGCTCTGCTAGAACAAAGAGACGATAGTTCCTATGTCAGGGATTAACTTGGATGCTTGAGTTCTTAACTACATTCTTACAGTCTAAATTCTGATTTTAAAAAGGGAAGAATGGGCATCTGGATGGCTCAGTGGGTTAAAGCCCCTGCCTTCGGCTCAGGTCATGATCCCAGGGTCCTGGGATCGAGCCCCACATCAGGCTCTCTGCTCCATGGGGAGCCTACTTCCCTCTCTCTCTCTCTCTCTCTCTCTCTCTCTGCCTACTTGTGATCTCTGCCTGTCAAATAAATAAATAAAATCTTTAAAAAAAAGGGAAGAAGATGGTGAGAATGGAAAATGATGTGACACTTGAACTAGAATAGCCATATCCTACTGGAGTCTGAAATGGTTGAAACATGGAATCCTCTCTTTTTTCCCCGGCATTTGCTCTCCCACTAAAAGTGTGACAGGCTAACTATTCCCACAGAAGAATGCTGGGGTGTTACTGTGAGCCATGCAACGCGCTGGTGCTTTGTATCATTTATTCCCTCACGATAATCCTTGCAGGTAGATAGCATCCTCCTTATTTTCCAATGGGTCATCTTACAATTAGAGAGGACAGGTAACCTGCCAGAGTCCACTGAGTAAAAGTAGGTGGGCTACGGCAGGGCAGGCCGGCAGGCCCAGTTCTCAGATCACTGGAGTAAAGGCTCAGTATGCATCCTCAGTAAGCCTCAGTATGCGTCCAACTTGGAGGGGCTGAGGGGGGCCATTCACCACATCGCACTTGCCCAGAGGGGAAATCAGCTATCCAATGGGATGCTGCAGAGGAATAAAGGTTGAAGGCCTTTCCATGTCTTTTTTAAAAAGTTATGAAAACAAAATACATGTAAGAATTTTTTTTTAGATGATGAGAATCATTTCTAGTCCATACTCCATCTGCTGCTAGCATCTGATATATTTCTTGCAAGGGTTTTTTAATGCGTTTTTCTATCTATTGATGTAGATGGGATTATGCATTGTGTATGGTTTTATATCCTGTTTTCTCCATGTCACGTAATGTCGTATGTCATCATCATTTTGTATGTTTCAACGGAAAGATTTTATGCACAAGAGTGTAATGACATATTAAAATTTGCATCTTATAGACCTGTTTTTACACTTCTAGGTACCACTAACCATTTGCTTGAATGGAGTTTAATGGGACACCCTGCCATGTTTCCAATTTTCAATCTTGAAAGCTAGTGGGATGAGTTTGTAGCCCACACTCCACACTTTTCCTGACTGACCTCCACACATACTTGCTCACTCTGTCATTTACATTAATGTCTGATTCCTCAGATCTGCTTCTCCGTCTCTCCCTGGCTAGAATGATGATATCGTATTCATTTTTTCATTTAGGAGGCTCTTAAAAGATTATTTGTTATAAATTGTCAAACCTCTAACTTTTAGTCACCTTTAAAAAGCTGACACTTCTCTCCACACAAAGAACTAAAATAACAGAAAGAAATCAAATTAAAAGATATGTATAGTTCCAGGATCTGAAACTGTAAAAACGTAACTCAATGGGGATGGAAATTCTAAGAAATGTAATTATGACCACATAGCGCAAATAACTATAATGTTCAAGAGAAGGGGAGATACTGTTGGAATTTAGATACCTGGGTTTTAGTGCCAACTCTCAAAAATGTGTGTGATCACAGCCCATAAGGTATGTTCTAGGGCTTTGTTTTCCCATGTGTAAATTAAGAGTCAGAATCTTCAATTTTCTCCTAGCCCTGATGTTCTCTGAGTCTTTGTACATGAGCCCTCAGGACTGTCACTCCATTTCTCTTTTGCTTTTGTCTTGTCTAAGTGCATGCTCTGTTTTGGAGAAGTTAAAACATACACTGCTGAGAGAAAATGGAAATTGGAATTAGAACAGAAGGTTACAGGAAAACTTAAATGAGTTAAAATCTCCAGTCCCAGATGGGAAAGTATCTTTATTTTCAGAAAAAGGGAAAAGATGTGATCTCGAGAAACCACAGAGAGATAGATATGCTTGAGACTCCCTATAAAACAAAGTTTGTGTGGGCCCTTAGAAAAGAAAGGTGATCACTGGAGATCCGCAGGCTTCTCCACCAATTACCTAGACCAAGTCAAGATGGGCTGGCTGAGATACCTGACTCGAGAGAAGTTCGAGTGGTTCAAAGGCCCCCAAGATTGTGGTTGATAGAAGAGGGGACCTGATGATGAGCTAATAGCAGGATTTATCAGTTTAAAACATTGAAGTATTTTCAGGTGTAAAATATGAGGACAGACCAATGGAATGAGAGGTACTGCTGTCCCCTGTACTGGGCACTTTGAAGAGTATAATCTATTCTAGGTGCCGAATTTTGAAAGATATATTTCAAACTTAAGGATATTGATCAGTGCACATATGGGAATTAGAAATCAGGTCACATGAGGGGGTGCCTGGGTGGCTCAGTCAGTTAAGCATCTGCCTTCAGCTCAGGTCATGATCCCAGCATCCTAGGATCGAGCCCCATGTTGGGTTCCCTGCTCAAGGGGGAGTCTACTTCTCCCTCTCCCTCTGCCCCTACCCCCCAACCCATGCTCTCTCTGTCTTTCTCTCTTTCTCAAATAAATAAAATCTTTAAAAAAAATAAAATAAAATATTGAGTTCCTGGATGGCTCAGTTGGTTAAGTGTCTGCCTTCAGCTCAGGTTGTGATCACAGGGTCCTCTGATTGAGTCCCCAACTGGGATCCCTGCTCAGCAAGGAGTCTGCTTCTCCTTCTCCCTCTGCCACTCACCCTGCTTGAGCTCTTTCTCTTGCACTCTCTCTCTCAAATAAATAAAATCTTTAAAAAAATGTAAAAAAAAGAAATTAGGTCACATGAAGAATGCCGATATTATTGACTATTTACCCCGGGGGAAAACATTTTGCTATTTTTTTTCTTTCTTAATTGAAGTATCATTGATATACAATGTCACATTGGTTTCAGGTGGACAACATAGGGATTTGACAAGTCTTTATCTTATGCCGTGCTCACTGAAAGTGTAAGGACTTCGCTATTTTCAAATCCTGGAAGAAATGCTAGAGAAGTCATAAGCTCAAAATATTTCTAGTGACGAGGCACAGATTCCTCTACAGAACAACCAGTTCCATCATGGACACTAAGGAAAAAAATGAGACGTTCAAGGGTTTTCAAAATCTGTGCTCAAGACAGCATGTTCTGCACACCCATTGGCAAGCATGATACATAGGATGCATGTGCCGTTCAGTATATAGAGAGATCCACCCCCTTGGATATATTGGTGGTGGAAATGTAAATTGATGGAAATGTTGGAAAAAGCAATTCAGATATATGTTTTAAGAACCTTAGGTATGTTCATCATTTAGTCTTATAATTATCCATCCAAGGACCTATTTTAAGAACATAAACAATGAGAAAGTTTGGTATAGGGAGGCACTTATCAGAATATGGTTTCTAGAAGCACTCTAAATGGCCCATGATGAGGAAAAAATAGAATAAATTGTAAAGACAGAGCAGTGCAGTGATAAGAAGCCAGACTGTATAGTTAGACCTAATGGATGAAAATCCATTAGGATTCCCATCCTGCCATTTACTGGCTGTGTGGGTAGGTGGGTGACTGAGGCCAGATAATTCTTATCAACTCAACTAAAGATGGGAAGTTGTATCGTTCCCAGAGCCATTATGACAATTACATATAATGTTGAATGCCAGTTGTTTAGGTGGTGGCTGGCACATAGTAAGCACTTAGAAGCAGTCATTGTGATCATCACTATATAGTAATTATGCCATTTATTAAATGTTTTCTGTATACTAGGCATTTAACCAACATTATTTTTAAGTCCTCATGTTAACTCTTAGACTCACATGTTATTAATATTGCACAGATGAGGAAATTGAGGAATGGACTGGTGAAGTAGCTTCCCCAAATTCATACACATGGTAGACTGGAGTGCAGGCATTTCCACCCAGACTGTCTACTCAGGGACCCATGCTCTCATCAATGAAATGATGACCTCCCATACAATGAAATAACCTGTGTGTCTCTTTGTGTGTGTCACACATACACACACTCACACAGACACAGATGTCCTTGAGTTAGGGAAACTGAAGGATTCTATAAAAATCTGCTTTTTGCTCCTTTTTGCTCCTTTGCTCCTCTCTTCTCGCTAAGAACTGTGACCCCCAACCACTTTGCATGTGCCTCAGGATGCAAATAGTCTGTGCCCTCCTTGTACGGGGCAAAGAGTTAATCATTTCTTTAGAATAGATAACATTTAAGGAAGGACCAGGTGGGAACGACCAGACAAAGCTATCATTTTTGTATTGCAGATCACCAGTCTAGACACCTTGATGCCAGGGCCCGCAGACTCCAAGGAGAAACATCTGGGCCTTTGTCTTTGTTCTAACCAGTTCCTGGATGCCTGAGAGGACAGAACATGTACACTGGACCACAATCCTCGGTAAAAAACCCCCAGGCCCGAACAAATGAGACTCATACTCCTTTCCTTTTTGAGTCTCCCAGATGCTCCGAATGTATCTGCTCTCTCTGTATCTCCAATAAACTCTGCTCTCATTGCCTGCTGGTTCAAGTTTGATTTCTGTCCTGTGAGAAGCCAAGGACCCTCTTGGCTGGTCCTGTGAGACCCTCTGGGTCTGTGGACATGACCCGCCAGCATCATAATCAGACACACACATTTGTATGATGTCTAATTATGTATAACCAGTTTTAAAAAACAGAATACCAAACGATATACATGTATGAGATCTATTATTTAAAATGTGAATAAAAAGGACTGAAAATCAATATGGCTGCCTCTGTGCGTTGATATTACACGCGGATCTTGTTTTTGATTCCATAGACGTTTCTGTGCTATGCCAACTTTTCAGCTGAAAACACTTGCCATGTTATAAGGAAGAACTGAAGCAGAACAAATATGTAAATAAGAGTAATCCAAGAAAGATGTAAGGAGGACAGGTTTTTGTAGACCAGTTACCCTCCCTCTGATTCTAGAAGTAGAACATACCAGCTATCCTGAATTATCTTCTCTCTGAAAACAACTAAGAATACAGGTTAAAATTAGAAAGCAATAGAATATAAACACTTACATGTGCCACAATGGGGGTGGGTATAGGGAAGGCGGGGGTGGGAACTGGCTCTGGCTGCGTCACTATTTCAGCAGGAACGGCCCCCTCTTCCTCCTCACGGGGCTTCTGGTGGGCACAATGACCAATGTCTGCATTTTTGAAGGATACAGGCTGTGCAAAGTCCATGGGGCTAGTGGAATAGAATTAAAATTAGGTACTTTTATTTTTCATTGTCTCGTGTCCCTCAGGGCAACTTTTAAAATCTAATGAGAAGTTCTTCATTGTTTCCCACCTTGCCTTGGTTTTAGATAGAGTGTAGACTGATCCTCATACCAAAAAAAGAAAAAAAAAATAATAGCCAACAGGTGTACTTACACAGAGTTTATAACGAGGTTCCATACACAGCCTTCAAAAGAAGGAATATTCCTGAGTGGGGGAGGCTGAAACTCAGGTGGGGCACCCCCAACGAAAAGCTTTTTAACTTCGATTGCCTGTTCTACTGTCAGGTTTTGCATATGCCTTCTGTCTTCATCGACTTGAACCGTAAAGATGCTGATAAATAATGAAAATAAGCAGAATTAAGCACATAACTCCAGTATCCTTGGAAAATCAAATCTTTCCTGCTATGCCTCCCCCCTTCCTCCAGGAGCTTTTAAGGGAGCCAACCTTTGAGAATTAGGAATTCTACACTAAGCTAAAGATACTGTTTCTCAGCATCTTGTCCCTCTGCCTCCTTCGTCAGACCTCCCTGAGAGGTGATGGTAAGAAGCCGATGGTGGGCCTGCAAAGCCCACCTTTGGTGCTGTTGGTGACAGCGGCCCCACACAGAAGCCCGTAGAGCTGAGATTTCTGTACAGTGTGGTTATGTGGATCTGATAAGGCTCAGTGGGTTTAGCACAGCAGGGGGGCATATGCTCTTTGGTTCTTTATTTCTTGGTTTGTGCTAGCTATTATCTCCTTGCTGGGGGACAAACTCTGCTCCTGAGAGTTTGGATTGCAGGACACAACAGCAAACACTTACAGGGCATTTTATAAAAAACATAGCTGCTAGCTTTTTTTTTTTTTTTTTTTTTTTTTTTTAAGAGAGAGGGAGAGCATGGGAGGAGCACACAAGCAGGGGTGGCACAAGCAGGGGTGGGCAGAGGGAAAGGGAGAAGCACACTCCCCACTGAGAGGGGACACTGAGATGGGGCAGATCCCAGGACCTTGCAATCAAGACTTGAGCTAAAGGCAAACAATCAACTGAGCCATCCAGGCATCCAGCCCCAGTTGCTAGCTTTTGGAACAGAAGAGGCAGGCAAAAGCATCACGCTAATTGTTCCTTGATTTTCCTTAGTTAGTGTTTCATTCATTTCCCTAATTTGCTTATGAGAGATAAATCACACACTAGTCATTGAGAATCTCAAGCTACTTATTCACAACAATCCTTGGATCCTGGGGCAAAGAATCAAGGCAGACAAAGAGTTCTGATGATGAAAATGACCAAAGGCATTTTTTCTTTTGTTCTAGAAGAAGGTTTTGAATTTCAGTCCCACGCAAGGAACATGAGGCTATTAGTAAGTGTTAGTCACTAGCCTGAGGATCACGAATGGATTACTGAAAACTTACTACATATCTGGGCAGAAAACCAAAGTACTTAGATGGAAAACTCAGTCCTAAAATGTCATCTCACTTGATTTTATAAAAACCAAAAACCACATGTAGAACTAGAAATAGTAAACCAGGGCAAAGATGTTCTGAAATGGCCCTGAGCAACTGGTCCACTTCGGGATGGCTCAGATGTAAAAGAATGAAGAAAAAACAAAACAAAACAAAAAACAAAAGGATGTCATCGGTGCTCAAAATGTCATTGTTCAAGGGATGTAGAGGGAGCAGGTTGGATTTATTCTCAAAGGAAACATGGGGGGAAATGACATATTGGTTTTTTACCAGACTCTGGAAGAGTGTGTTGGTAAAAATCAGAAGGTTCAAACATTATTGCTAAGAATGTGAGTGGTTTTATGAGACTTTCAGAAAAACACTCACTTCTGGGCATGTGTGACTCACTGAGAAGTAGCCCTGCAACCCCCACACTTTTTTTTTTTTTCTTTCCCTAAAAGCAATTTCTTACTAACATGACATAGCAATGTTTAAGAGTTTTAATGAGGGGTTTGAGCCACTATAAAAGAATGTTCAGGAAGAGCAAATCTCTGCTCTTGATTAGGTTTTAGAGAGGCAGAGGCCCTCATGGTTCTGATGTAGACTCTCTGATCCGGTTCTGCCCCCAGGACCATTACAGTGATCCTTTCTTACTAGATCACAGGGTGGAGATAGAGAATGAGAATGAGCTTTCGGAAGGAAGAGACTGGAATTAAGTATTAGTGTAGAAGCTTACTAACCATGTGACCTGGGCCAGTTATTTAATCTTGCTCAATCTCACTTCATTCATTTCTAAAATGAGGATAAAAATACCTACTTTAAGCCATGGAAAACATTAATTAAAGAATTGCACAGAAGCTATATTACTTAATAAAGGCATTGCTGGAAGACTATAGCTAAATCCTGCTTGTATTTTACATTCTAGGAGCATCAAACTAGATCATGCATTTAGTTCTTTTGTAAAGAGGAACATTATTAATGTGTCCATTATGATTCTGGTGTATTTCCTCTTTTTTAAGTATTCATTCTGTAACTCTTTACTGAGGACCTATTATATGCAAAAAGCACTATAAGAAACCATTACTGTTGGGGCACCTGGGTGGCTCAGTGGGTTAAGCCTCTGCCTTCGGCTCAGGTCATGATCCCAGAGAACTGGGATCAAGCCGGGCATCAGGCTCTCTGCTCAGCAGGGAGCCTGCTTCCTCCTCTCTCTCTGCCTGCCTCTCTGCCTACTTGTGATCTTTCTCTCTACCAAATTAAAAAAAAAAAAACAAAAACTAAAAAAAAAATTAAAAATAAAAAAAAAGAAACTTTACTATTAGTATTACGACAAGCTAGCTATATTTTCTTACAACTTCAACAGTTGATTCTTGGAGTTTCATAATTAAACATCTCATTACTAATACTCGGTTTCTTGTTTGTTTGAAATATGGGTCCAAGCGTTTGTTTTCAAATGACCACCAATTGAGTTATATACGTGCAAGAAGATATTAAGAGAAGTAGGTGCCCAGACATTTGTAATTGACATGAAGAACAAAGTCTGCAATCTTTTAAAAAAGCAAGATTTATTTGAGAGAGAGCATGCACATGAGTCTGTGTAAGTGTGCATAAAGGGGAGGAGCAGAGCAAGAGAGAAAGGGAAAGAATCACAAGCAGACTTCCCACTGAGCATGGAGTCTAACACGGAGCTCCATCTCATGACCTTGAGATCATGACTTGAGCTAAAATCAAGATTTAGATGCTTAACTGACTGAGCCACCCAAGGGCCCTTGTAATTTTATCTTGATTGAACATATTTTGGATGGTAAGAAATACTTGGGTTACAGTGTCCTAATCATGATCCCCATTCTGGAAATCCCAGATTATTCCTGAAATATTTGATCTAACTTTGTGGCTTTCAGCCTAATTCTGTACCTGTATGAAGAATGCTCTCATAGAGGCGAATACTTGCCTATGCATCTACTCCAGACTCATAGGGGTTAATGCTTTTGTCCTGTACCGGCCACTTAGGTGGAGTCAGGGTCAGAAGATCAGAAGAGTTAGAGGGCAAAATAGTTACAGAAAGCAGGGATCACTGGATTACCACAGAATTAGACATCAAAGTGACTTAAGTGAGATTTTTACAGAGGAAGGGGTAGAAAAGGAGAGACGGTGAGGGAGGGAGGGAGAGAGGGAGGGAAAAGAGAGGCAGAGGGAGAGAGAATAGCGCAAGAACAATCTTGAAAAGTTTGCCTCTATATTTGATAAAAATCCAATCATTTTATAAGGTGGTATTCAAATTACAGTCTTATCCAGAGCTTTAGGAAAAGAAGCGATAATTGACATTTATGATCTGAATAGTGTTGTGAGAAAGCAAGTATTTCCAAATTAACAAGAGTATCATAATCAACGCGAAATAATACAATCTTTGAGGTCACACAAAAGGGTAAGAGTAGATAGTTGGCGAGCACAGATGGAGGTGTTAAAAAAAAGTGTCTAGTGTTTGACACAGGGAGTGCCATAGAATAGGCATGGGCATTAAAAAACGTTTCTAGGTGAAGTTCTTAGGATTGTTAGCGATCTCTGGTTAATCAGTTAATTGAAGCACTTGCTTAAAGGATAGGTGATGATTGTGTTTTGACCTCAGAGTTTTGAACGAGACATTATGGTAGCAAATGTGTTCTTGCTTTGCCACGGAGTTCAGGGACTACCCACTAATATGTCCAATGCATTATCCTTTCATTAGCATCAAATGGCAAAACTGTTTGTTTATATGGTCAATTAACCGAATGACCAGTTTTCAGGGATGTACTATGCACCGGACTTAATCAAATAAAGGTTGGATTAATGGCCAACAGCTGTGAAGTTGGCATAATAAAATGCCCTTCCTGAAGAGACACCTGTTAAAAGGACACCTTAGCACAACATCATAATGCAGCGGGGGACGGCAGAATCCTTTCTCTGTAAAATAACGTTATTCTGGATGACTTTTTTTGTCAACCATATTTTTCAAATCTGCACTTGTTTGTCGAGATACTCTAAATTTCAAAGATGTTAAAAAGTCCTTCCGACAACGGGAAGGATTAATGTTTTGCAAAGAACCTGAAATCTAGTCTGGGAGACACGTAAAACAATAGTTTAGAGAGGTCGCTAAGATTCAAATGAGAAAATTCAGTCTGCATTCCTCCTCAGAGACCATGAACACAATATCTGGCTATTAGGTTAGAAAAAGTTCTTAGTTTGTCCAAACATCCATCCCTCATTTTTCTTAATCATGGTTTCTAAACATCTCACTTAGTAGACATTCTGCAAGAAAGCTTAGTATCAATTCAGCCCACCACCTAATGCTCTCTATAAAAAAAAAAAAAAAAAAAAAAAAAGGAGCCAAGGAAAGCTTTATCATTTACTTAGAAGATAAAACCTTCTTATTACTTATATAAACTGTTTTACACACAAGAGGATAATTAGAAAATATAGGTCTATATAGAATAGCATCTGCTCACTGAACTATTGCTACACATTCTTATGGCTGTTTTTAAAAAAATATCCTCTGTGTCTTGAGGTTTCTCACATTTGATTTCCAGGTCTTTTCTATGTCTTCAGTCTAATTAAATGGCTTGCTCAAGGTTTCGAGGGCTGAAGTCTCTGGGCTTCTGTTTTCCTTTTCTCTAACTGTCCCTCTAAATTAATTACCTGAGTTGCCATACAACATTTCTATGAAAATACAGACAACTTTCCCAATAAAAGAAATATTAAGTGCCCCAGAATTCTGGAGAAATGAGAGATCAGTTTATAATGCAGTTACTGCCAATTTTGCGACTCAGGGCTGGGAAGCAAGTGCTCTCTTGGCCCCTCAGAAAGGTAGACTCCGTACACCGGGGAGGTGGGACAGCAGCGGCCTGTTCCCGTCTTTCTCTGGGGCTCTGTTCCCTCCTGAAGCCACTCTGCAAGGACCCCAGCACCCGTTGGTCTGGGGGGGGGAGGGTGCAGGGATGAGGCATGCACTCAGTGGCTCTCAGAAGGTCCTGCAGCTGCCTGCCACACTCTGGCTCTGTGACAGGTTTCTAAGCAGCTGCCATAACTGCTTTGGAACCTGAACGAAACAGCAGCTGCCAAAGGCGGCCAGTTCCAGCTGAGCTCTTCTGTGGGCTTCACTCTGCGCATACCTTATTTGAGAGGAGAATATTTGAGAGGTGCGGAGGGAGGGATTTTTCTTATCTATAGCTTCAGAAGATGCAGTCGGTTTCTCCAAAGTGAGAGTGGAGAACGGCACAGAATAAAAACGTGAAGAGAATTCCTAGAGGCCAAGTTAAATGAGGTTCCCAGAGGTACAAAATGTCAAGAAGATGGCATTACGCTGCTCAACAGCTCTGCCATGCACAGTATGACTACACATGCAAAGGTCCAGAGAGTCCTATGAGCAGGGGAGTGGATGGGAAGTTGTCTAGAGCTGTTGTTACCCTTTCGTTCTCTCCACATGAATGGAATGTTCTCTCCCGTCGTGAAACAGACTCGGCTCGGGTTTGATGACAATTTTCCTCATGGTTCGCGTCCCTGTGGAGAGATGCACTTCCAGACGACTCTTGTTCAGGAATATTGCGTAATAGGCCTGCAAGAGCAAGGGGTCATGGAAGGTTAAGGACAGGTGTCAACCGGGACAGCCTTACAGGTTCCCAGACAGAACTGTAGATTCCTTGGCTTGGAGATCTTACCTGGGACCTTAAGACCCAATTTTCTTAGAGCTGGAAATAGCTTTTGAGTCATCGACCATTTTTACTTGTTAGAGGATGTAGAATGCAGATGTGTGATACAGAGGTCTCTGCAAAGCGGATCTGCCACGCTGCAGGTAACGGCTGTGCTTGCACGGGGGTCTCTAACTCACCAAACCCACTGGAAACAAAGGGTGTCAATACCTCCTCTCTGCCTTATATTCGCAAGCGGACACCTCGTGTCCGGACCTTGGATCTGACTTCCCATCTCGTGGCATTCTGAGTATTTAGACTTCAATTTGTTCTCAGAGCTGGTTGAATAGATTGCTATCACCCACGTGTAACCTGTCTCCCACACTTAGAGAGAAGGAAGACAATTTTTCATCCACAAACATGACTGCTTTCCTCTTGCTACCGTTACTATAGCAACCAGGATGGTTTCGAGATCAGATTATGAACCCCAGGGAGCCTGAATGCAGTCCTCATTCCCAAAGCTGAAGCCACGCATGCTCCCTTTCTTGTGGAGCAGGAGGGCACATGCTGCACAATGATCTCTCCGTCCTCCCTGGGTCACCTGAGCTGGTGGAGACCGTTTCAGTCAAACATCAGAATGTTATCAATGACTTACTGAATCATCTAGGCAGCTGTGTGTCCAACACAGAAGGTCCAGAGGATCTGGACTAGTGCTCACCGTCCACCAAAGGGGCAACTAACTGCAAACTACTCACTCCATTAAAATTTGCTGGGCTGGACTGATTGTTCAAGATAATGAACTTCTTAGGCAGAACAGTCACAAATAACCCTATGGGATCAAAACGTTAGCTTTGGAAAAGCAAATAAGTCAATGTAACCAGCATTGGTTCTACAACTATTAACACTATTTAACACTGTTTCCTCTTTTAAATAGCATTGACTCTGAGATTTAAAAAAAAAAAAAAAGAATATTTATTATCATTAAAATGTCAAAACATGAATGTATTATTTCCAATTTGCTTCGCATTACAGTACTTAATATTTTCTTTTTAATTGTTTTAATGGGTCTATTTTAAGACCAATCCTGAAAGCTGGTGATTTAAGTCCATTTTCTTAGTGTCCAGGAGGAGAAATTTGGAGATAGTAGGTGGTGCTTAACCATCTGACAATGACCTAGGAAACACATATCCTTTAGTGAAAATCTACTTCAGAATGTTTGATCTGGTCCTTTTATTTATAACTAGCTTCTCATTTATAATAGTGAGAAAATAATTTTATTTTTCAGGATTTAAAGAGAAGGCATTTAAGAGGAAGTTTAAATATTATGTGTATTCAGTGCTTATTACGTATATTAAGAAATGAGAGAAAATAACACTTTTTCCTCCCTCTCTACTTTAAAGGATATTATTATGACTATTTGATAATTCCTCAAAATATAAGAGACATACATGTAAATCATGAAGCCATGTTCACAACTGTACAATTAAATGAATACCAGTAAAAAACTATATCCAATTTAAGAAACAACCCATTGCATCTCCTGTGAGTTTCCTCTCAAAACCATCCCCCAACTTCACCATCTCAGCAGTAACCACTAACATGGATTTTATGTTTATCATTCCCTTATTTTTTAAAAGTTGTTTTTGAAAACTCACATATATATCTGTGAACAATATGTTGTTTAGTGTTACTTTTTTAGAAGATTGTAAGTAATCTCTACACTCAAAGTGGGGCTCAAATTTACAATCCTGAGATTAAGAGTCACATGCTCTACTGACTGAGCCAGCCAATAGCACCTGTTTGGTGTTACTTGTATTAGAAGTCTATAAAAACGGCATCATATAGTGGGTAGTACATTTTTTTTCATTTCTCTTCAATTTCTAATATTCATCCATGTTGTTATATTGGGTTGTTTACTTGTTTGTTTTAAATGGAATGAGTATTAATTAACTATTATGAGTATTAGTATATGAGTATTAATTAAAAGGAATGAGTATTAATTTTTGCCAAATAGTTTTTTTAACCATCTATTGAGAGGTTTATATAGTTTTTAGATTTTCTGATAATGAAATACTCTTTATTCCTGAGATAACCCAAGTTACTTGTGGTTATACATCTTTGAAATTTATTTTGTTTCGTTTTTATTTTGGGGGGGAAGATAGTAAGATTTATTATATAATACTTTGGATAACATGGTTTTGAACTGTGAGGACCCACTTATATGTGGATTTTTTTTTAGATAAATATAGTATGGTATTGTAAATGTATTTCTCTTTTTTATGATGCTAATAACATTTTTTCCCTTGCGCTTACTTTTAGAGTACAGTGTACAATACAGTATATAATAAATATAACATAAAAAATATATGTTACTCTAGTGAGTATATTATGGGCAAGGCTTCCAGTCAATGGGAGGCTCTTTGCGATTAAGTCACTGGGGAGTCAAGAGTTATATGTGGATTTTTGACCAAGTGAGGGGGTTGTTGTCCCTAATTCCCACATTGTTCAAGGGTCAACCATATTACTGACTACTCAGTTTTAAAGGATAAATGTGATTTTTAAAACACATAAAATCACAAGCAACACAGCCTGGTTTATAAGGATGCATGCATATTTAAGAACATATTTGTAAAGCGTTCTATTCTTTGGTAATGGCAGCCTAGATAATTCCTATGAACTCTTTCACTGAGAAAAACAAGATTAAATGGAATAACACATATACTTAAAAGAAAACATAAGATCGAAAGTGCTGGAGGGATATCAAGGCAGTAAAGAGTTATGATGCCTAAGAGATCGCTTTTAACAGAACCAAATGGCTATGGGGTATGAAAATCGAAGTTCATACCTTACTCTGTGGGCTTTCTCTTCAGGTCATGAGTGAACCTGAGCCTAGGCTACTGTCTCTGCTTGTGTGGGCTGGGCTCTATTTGCCTTCTCCTACCCCAAGTCCATTTTCTCTGTGTCCAGAGAGGCTGGAGTGGGTCAGACTTCAATAGACTGCATCACATTGGCTAGCAAAACTGAGATAACCCTTTATCCTAGGGGATAGGATCCTAGAAGGATCCTAGAAGGAATTCAAATTTGAATTTAAGGGACCTTAGTAGGATATCTACAGATGCAGTAAGTAATTAGACTCTGAGACAAGAGAAGAGTATTAAAATCTGAATATATTTTAAGCTTTCTCTCCTTAAATATGCATATGCTAAGCCCATATGAAATATAGGTGCAAATACAAGTATCTACACACCTAGAGCTGACCAACAAGGAAAATCCTCATGGAGAGAACAGCCGTCAAAAAGACGAGATAAACGACACAAATCTAAAAATACCAAGGCCATTTATACAACCTAAATGTCTCACCAGACTCCTTATAAAATAACTGTTTTATATAAGTACTAGGGAAAATGCAACATCAACGAGGTCTGAGGGTACCTGTCCAGTTTGCCTTCTTTTCCTCCGAGGTTGTACTGGCGTCCCTCCGCTTCCCAAGAGAATGATCCCAGACTCATTCTTGGTGCTGAAGGACAGGTTGATTTCTGTCCCTACGTCAATGGGCACAGGGGGCAGCTCAACGAAACCAGGCTTGGGGAAGCTGACTGTGTAAACATTCTGTGGGTAAAAGGGATAAACAGAAGATAAGGTTAGAAATGAAAATTTAATTTAATTCTCTGTCTCAATTACCCTCCTCCAGGCATTCAGTGTCACCATGAAATACATTGTTTGGGAAAGTATGAAACTCACAGTTACATGGAGAGATGGGAGCAACTGAAAACATACTTCCAGGTGTAACTGAACTTTCTGAGCAGATTGGGTTGCAATAGAAATTCTGGTCTCTGTTTTTTTTGTTGTTGTTGTTGTTGTTGTTTTGTTTTAGGATTTATTTATTTGAGAGAGTGCAAGCAAGCAGGGGAAGGGCAGAGGGAGAGGGAGAAAATCCTCAAGCAGGCTTCCCACTGAGCACAGAGCCCAATATGTGGCTCCATCCCAGGACCCTGAGATCATGACCTGGACGCTCAACCCACTGAGCCACCCAGGTGCCCCAGATCTCTGCTTTTATTTGAGCACTTTTGATTTAAAATACAAACAATTGTCACTGACAGACAACATTTTCTTTTGGTCTAAATCTATCTTTCTAAATCTCTGTGGAAAACACTCTCATAATTCCTTGGATACCATCAATCAACTTATTGTTTATGGAGAGAAAGCAAAAATCACCCCATCTTGAAGCTGTGCAGAAGCATATAGCCTTTTTCTTTTTTTTTTAAAGATTTTATTTATTTATTTGACAGAGAGAGATCACAAGTAGGCAGAGAGGCAGGCAGAGAGAGAGGGGGAAGCAGGCTCCCTGCTAAGCAGAGAGCCTGATGCGGGGCTCGATCCCAGGACCCTGAGATCATGACCTGAGCCGAAGGCAGAGGCTTTAACCCACTGAGCCACCCAGGCGCCCAAGCATATAGCTTTTATCATTCATTCATTCATCTGTCATTACGCACACATTCATTCATTTATTTTTCATAACCTTGCTCTCTTATCCTCTCTTCCCTTCCATATTTAAACGGAATCCTGACAGGCACATTCTTTGGTAAGTTCTTTCTTTCACTGCATATGTAGTAGATATCTCTCTCAGAAAACAGATCTTCTCATCACATTTAATGGCAGGAGGACATTCCATCACAGGAATGCGCTAGGATTTAGTTAAGCAAGCCCATGTTGCTGGGCATTTTGAGGGCTTCAAATGCTCATTTTAAAAGTCCTGGATTTTGCTGGAGTAAAAGCAAGGCCTCCTCTAACAGAGGACATTTCCCCCCCACAGTCTCTCAGGCCCAGTTAAGTGACATAAGTGCTGTAAAATGTATCATCTATTTTCTTTTCCAATTTTCAAATCATTAGACTTTTGGATAGTTTAAATAAAACTACTGTGCAGACTTTTCAATATTTATCCACATCATTTCTGCCTTATATTTCAGTTGTAAAATAATTCCTGGTGACTGAAAAGTGCCTTTACAGAATTATCATTTTCACACATGCAGGCTATTCATTTTCGGGACAGTTTTCCATCCTCCTGCATATATCTTTTGAACATGGATAAAAGTTAGGCTTCAGAAGATTACAAGTCTCGGTAAAACTTTCTTAAAGAAGCCGGCGTGGATCCTTAGTTTCAGTTCTGTATTTCCCTATTTCTTATCCCCAAGCTTCTCACGGTGGATCTCTATGGCTGATTCTAGATTGAAGATTCTAACTATGAAGACCCTGAATGTTCAGTTTCAGTCTTTAACCCTCATGTCTCAGGGATGGATTCACTTTTTCTTTCTCCTCATTCTCCCTTCATTTCCCTGCATTCTATAACCATGCCTTAAAATAATTCCAGTTGGAGAAAACACTAAAATGAATAGTTCTGTCATATCAGGGTAATGTAAAATGTATAAACATGATATATTTAACATTAAAAAAACCCCAAACTTACTACTTTTAGGATGCCCATAAACTTCTTCCTAATATTTCCTGATGACTGTTGGCTCTTGCTTATGGACATTTTAAGAGAGTGGAACTGGACCTGTGTTTCTCTCTCTTGTGAGTCAGCCCCCAGTGAAGAGTCAGGGCAGAAGAATTAAATGGAACTCGGGAGCTGCTTCAGCAACAAAGAAAAGTTACTGAAGATACCTGACAGCAGGGAACTTTGCGGTCCTGTCAAAGATGTTCTTTGTAGATCATTCCTAATCCGTACCATTTTCAAAGAAAAGGAGGTTTGACTTTCAAACTATAGACAAGATGTTATGCACTAATATTTATGGTGTAAATGGCTACTTGTTATTTGTGTGACGCGGGTGTGGAATGTGGAAAAACTGTGGAAAAAAATTTGAGGTCGCTAATAAAGCTACATGGAAGCCACAAAGATAAAATCAATCTGAAAGAGATGACAGAAATGAGGAAAAAGGAAAAGTAATATTGGAAATGAAGAGAGAACCAGAAGAGAGATTAAATTAAAAATGCAGGCTATGAAGTATTACACATGTGGGAAATTGGTTCACAATATTGGGTCTTTATCACACCATTTCCTACGTTTATGTGATTTTGGTAATTTATAGAAGTGCTTCAATCTTGCTTTGTTATTTAAGCATAGCTAAGACTAGGGTTGGTAGGAATTTAAAATATATTAACAAGGGACTGCTCCCTGTAAGAGCACCAAAACTAAGTAGATGAAATCAGAGACAAAAGTGTTAGGAAGCCATTAAAAACAAACTAACCTCTAGTGAACATCCTTTGGTAACACCAACGTAATCAGGGCTACTGAGTATATTATATGGAGTTCTTGAAATTTCAATATCCTTGAGACAGCCAGAATATTTCTTCAAATTTACTTCTGGTCTGTTGAAAAGTTACATGAAAAACAAAAGTAACATCATGAGGGAAATGGCAGTACAGTGTTTGTGACTATGGGACAAAAGCCATAGAGAGCAAACGGCCACACGGGAGACACACATATCTCGAATCATGCACATGTGCCCAGCAAACTGGGCTTCTGTTATGTATTGGTTAGATTAAGGGCATGTTACCCCCATCCTGCAGAAAGAATCTTTATGTAGTTCTTCCTGCTCTCTTTTAAATAATCTCAGCACAGCATTTAAATTCAAGGTACAGGAATTAATGGATTTCTTAAATGTTTCATATGCGTAATGAAATGTATTTTTTTTTTTTTTGGTACCAAGGAGTAGACAATTGTGTAGGCAGCATAATAAAACTACATACCAAAAAAGTTTAAAAAAAATACAAAAAACAAAACCTCGCTCAAAATTTAGGGGAAAAAATCTGGACTCATTTATTTTGAGAAGAAAATATTTTTATCATTCAGACTTTTTTAGGGGGACAAGGAGCAGCTGCAGATTAAGATAATATTGTATTTATCTTTAAAGCTTTTAACTAAAACAAAGCCTAGGAAACATTCTTTGGGATTAAATCGTCCAGAAAAATACTTCAATGTTGGATTTACAGATTGAACCCAAAGTCCTTGTTTTATAGAAGTGCAATAACAAAATGAAGCGACCAAAGGTACAGAACATATATTTTTCCCAATAAGATTGAAAATGGCTTCAATACCCAAATCACATTTGAGAGTTTTCTTTTTATTCTTTACTCCTTAGGAAAAGACAAACACACTAGCACCCAGTAAGTGCTCAATAAACAGTAGCTAGGATAATGTCAGTGATGATAATTCTTTGGCTAGTTGAGAGTAGTCCTGTCCAAGAGAACTTTCTGTGGAGATGGAAATATTCTCTTCTGCATTCTCCAAATTAGTAGTTACTAGTCACATGTGGTTATTGGCACTTGAAATGAAGCTTATGCCAGTGAGAAGCTGAACACTGTTATTTAATTGTATTTAATTGAAACTGAACACTGTGGCTAATGGCTACCCTATTGAATAACAGTACAGGTCTATTGGGTTAAAAATAATACATTTTTTTTCCTGTTAAGAAGCATCTGTAAAACCTGTCCAACCAACATCAAGATAATTATTTGGATAATGATTTATTCTCTCCACATGGTCCCATGATGCCAGGATTCCCTTTTTTGCCTCGATATAGAACACAGGGCAAGAAGAAAAACAGGTGGGAAAGGAACTCAGACCCTGGCAAGTGTAGCAGGTGATTTATGTCAAGCCAGGTATCTGTTCTGCTACTTTTTTTTCTCTGTCTCTGGAACTGCTTCATTTTCTTTGATCATTTCCCTTTATTCCCAAGGTCTTCTCCTGTTCAGTCAGTCGGTTGTTATGAAGAACATGCCCAGCTGGAGGGTGAGTGAGGATGTTGCTTAGAATCTTATTTATAAAGTGAAAGGAATGGGTGAATTTCATTCCAAGTGTTCATTCTTCTCTAGAGGATGAGCAATTTATCACCATTTTTCCAGAGGTCTTATCAATAAAGTAAGTCACTTCTCAAAGTTCTGTACTCCACTGTTTTATGGACATACAAGGAACTGTTTCAAAACATGATGATTTAGTGTCTCGCTGCTAGGAAAAGCACGGGGGATAAGCAATCACATACGGAGATCAGCCTCCTAATGGTAACCACAGGCCTCTGTTTCCTCTGTTTGCCTCAAAGGCAGCATTACAAAGCGACACAGTGTCACTCCAGAGTTTTATATTCTTCCGCTGAAAGCCAGCCTTTGCCTGGGAGCCATCTCAGCAAACAGCATGACTGGGCTCATTGATATGTGGTGATAGAACAACTTGGATTATTTTTTTAACATATATATATTTTCATTTCTGAATATTCTATATTCTGGTACTAGAAGTCTGGCCTTTGCTTGAAAAGTTTCTTGGATAAGTTCAGTTGTATTAGCTCCTTTCCAGAAGGATGACATGGTTTAGGCTCTGAAATACCAAAGCACCAGGCTCTAGCCAGAGTGTGCCAGCCCTGCACATCTCCGGGGTTTGATCAGCTGCTTACAGAGGCCCGCTGCTCATAGCTTTCATGCTACTGCTTAGCTGCAAACAGGAATTACAATGCTCCTGGGAAGCTGGGAGGCCTGTCCACAAATCTCTTCACCATTAAGGCAAACACTTGTTTTAGGCACAGTAGTTCCAGAGGTTCCTTTTTATCTGACTTCATAGCTAATTCTAAATAAACACCATGATAGATAGCAGCTTTGCAAAGTGATGCAAGGGCCCTGTAAACGTGTGCATATTTGCAGGCTGGCAAAAAGCAGCAAGGCAGTGGTGAGCATTTGGGAGCACAGGCTGGTAGTTCAGCAGAAAGCATGGGGCTACAGAGATCGGGGTCCAGGATTCAACCCATCAGGCCACTTTGTTCTGTTCCACGGAACTACGCTGTGCCCCTAAACCTGACCAGCTGCCCTTTGCATGTGTGCTCCTGCGTATCGGTGCCAGGGGGCACTGTGCGCGGGCCACTGAGAAAAGCAGAGCGAATCTGTCCTGGTGGCTGTGGCTGGTGAAACAAGTGAAATTGCAGCCCAGTTGGTGGTGGGTGAGCAGCAGCATCTTTGTAAGTAAAGGACAGCATGAGAACTCTCAGAATGCATTACTTGCTCATGAAATGTACTAAGAATGAAGCTGCACAGGTGCTGCTCTTCTTCTCCACGGCTTTGATCTAAGAAGCCACATTCACCCAACCCATGCACTTGAGGAAGGCATGCATAATTTAAATTTTACCTTGCTTTCATACTAGGTCAAAGGGGAGAGAAAAACAAAACAAAACACAATTTAATCATAATTGCATTTTTGTTTAGTAAAACAATAAACTTTAATCAACAGTCTTCTTAAAAAGTATCTCACAGGGATCTTAAAAGGGAATGTACCAAAACCAATAGAACAGAAGATAGACATACGCCCTTGATCACAGTGAAATGAGAGTCCAATGACCATTATCCATACTATTCTCGTGGGAAAATTTTCATTTTGAAAAACACTAATTTTAATTTTCATTTTGAAAAACACTAATTTTAATCTAGTTTATGAATGAGAAAATGCACACGTTGCTATGCCTAGTATTCATGAGTAGCTGATAAGCATTGCCTCTCAAGGAGCTTGAATGTAATAGATGTAAAAATTATTTCTGTTTACCTCATCTTTTGAACTTCACCATATTAAGATCCTGTTGTGGGCAAAATAACAGCAATCTATGAATGCGTGGCTCTCTGCTTAATCACAGATATATGTTGTAAAGATTCTATTGGAATAATGCGCCATGCCAAAGAAATATTATAAAATGCTGAACTGTGCAAGTAAAAACATCTTAGTGCCAGACTCATTAGATATGTAGTCTGAAAACTAATACATAAACCCACCTCCACGTAGTCAACATATACACCTTCATAGATAATTCCTAAATATCACCTTATGGTAATTAAAACCAAGTCATCACTAGAATACATAAAGCAATACCTTGATAGCCTTATTTTGGCTATATTTAATTCACTTATAGGGAATTTACTTAATGATCTTGCAAAATAGATCTTAGACTTAAGGAACTGTTGGATCCCTCTGATGGACACAGAATAGATATTCAACAAACACTTGTTGAGTGAATACATAGATTTTTGAGCAATCACTACCTCACTATTCAAATATATTTGCTCTGCAATGATTTTTCTGACCAGACACTTTAAGTTTACATTCCTAGTACGTGTGGATGAATGTGGAATCAGTGTATCTACCTCATGAAGTTTATTAATGTAAACCCTGGAAAGACTGGTAATTAGTTGCCTGGTCTTTGAGTTTAGGGACAGGGAGAAGAGTAAAACTGTTTGTATGCTAGCTGTCATAAAATGAGGCTAAAATTCCTCTGCTCATTTGGAAAATAGGAGAACCACCAAGTATGCTAGCTGTCATAAAATGAGGCTAAAATTCCTCCGCTCATTTGGAAAATACTTTTCAATTATTACGACATTCCCTCCAATTGTGGTGTGTCTTTTTAGAGTAGAAACACCAAGATAGGACTTTTATAACCACTAAAAACAAACTAAACTAAAACTTAAAACATGGTAGTCTGTATTTGCAGCAAACTCTTACAGTTTAGTCAAATCAATTCATTCCATTCTAATTAAATTCAATTAACATTTATTGAGCATCAAGTGCTTTATAACTTTTATTTCTTATGAGATGTTTTACAACAAGCTGTAAATTAATTAAATACCATACGAAATATTTTCTGAGATTTTTTGGTTACTTACATTTATTTTTTGAATTAAACTTTGAATTAATTTTATCTCCCCATCCTGCTATCTATAAAACATATGTGAAATTTAAAAAAAACTGTTGGCATGGGTGTAAGAATACCTAATATAGCTTTAGCATTAGATATATGGGAAAGTTCCAACATACCACTAGTATGCTAATGCTTAGCAATAAATAGGTTATACTCACAGTATCCTGGAACACTGACTGATTTTTAGAACACTAAGTAGTGTCAGTGTGCCATTACCTCCAGCGACTGTGCAAGGAGAACGACAATTACAAGATGCACATTCAACTCTAGTTTCCACCTTTAATTACTTTTATAATTCTTTTCATCAGGTGACTATGAGGCAAACAGTGATTTCCATCCATCTCTTCAACAAAGATATCAAATTAATCCTTGGGTTTCTAAATCCTGGTGTTGTTCTAACATGTAACATGTATTGTTTTTTTTTTTTAATTAAGCCTTTCTGCAACTAAAGGTTATGTGACATTCCTGTTGTAATTAAACTTCAGAACTCTAGTGAGCAGAGTGGCCATTTAATTAAAACTTAATCCTGAGCTCTAAATATACACTAAATTACCTCAAGTTTCTCAGTGTTGGCAGACCACCAAAATATATTTTGTCATCTGCTTTCAAGTCAAGACCAAAGTTGTTTCCAGAAGATGAAGTTGCTATGTTCTCCTCCTGGTTAGAATCTATATCTACAATTGATATGTTGGCTGTAAAGGAAAGAAAATGCTTACTTGAGAAAGACCAACCACATCTGTATCATCACTGTTATTTCAAGATAAATTTACTTTCATTCTCAAATTGACATGGATGTTTTCAAGCATCTGTACTACATACATCTGTTTAATAGCTGCAGAAACAATGACATTGATAAAACAAATTATTAAACTAGCCACAAAAAGGGCATAAAAATAACAGCCAGGCAAGGGAAAGAAGAGAGGCATTTCCTTGTTTAAACTGTTTTGTTCAGAAAGCAGAAAGGAACCCCTTAGCTCATTGATTTTCTCCCCTTCATTTTTAAGAGTCGGGCTTGGCTCTTTCTGAACTATGTGCTTTCTCAGCATAATATTTGCTTAGGCCCAGCCTTTAACTGCTTTATATATTTTGGACCCTCGATGAATATTGAGGCATCAGTTCATTAATGTGACAGATTTGGTCTCTAAATCTTTGCCTGGTATTGGATCTGAATTAGCAAGGGTCTGAAAATGGCTATTTGAACCAATGGTTTATGAGGGTATTTCTAAATGTTTATTCTTTGGAACACTAGATTCCTGGATGTTCCTGGTTCAAATAAATATGACAAACATTGGGTTAGGCAAAATTAAGTATGTATTTTAATTTTAAGACTACCCAGATCTTTCAACATACCAATATTGAATGTAATGCTCCAATAGGGGGATATAGAGCAACAAGTATTTCCCAAATTTATTTGACCATGGAGCATTATTTTTTTCCTTAATTAACACATCATCTTTTAGAATCGTGTTCTTTGAAAAACAAAGAAAAATATCAAACTCTAAAATTCCACTGTAATCTGTAGAAAGTATCTTTAATAAAATCAAGCATAATTATCTTATTAGTAAATGACCAAAATAAAATACCAAACCAATGAATACCTCAAATCTTCAAGGTAGAGCTTTGTAAAAACAAACAACAAAAAAAGTTGTTAAATAATTGTTCAATTAAAAAATACTTAGCAAGTCAAGATTTAAAAATTCAATTACTTTAATACATATATTAATTTTATATGCACATGTTTTTGACCAGACCAGTGGCTAAAATTAAACAAAATTATAAAACCATTTTTAAGACTTTTTCAACATATTCCTTTTTATCCAGATCAGCAAAGAAATTTTCATATGGAGCTGTTGAGTGGAACGTGAAAATAGCTTCTTTCTACAGATATGGTGCATATTTTAATGGTGTCTGTGAAAATGAGATTCTGCTCTCTATCACAGGCAAGCCAGTAAGTGGAGGTAGTTTTCCCCCTTATCCCTGAGTGAATATATGCATTTTTAGAAACCATTCTAGGAAAAACTGATTAAAGAGTAGAAATACCTTGAAACTCACTGGCCCAAGTGTTAGCTCCAGCAGAGAGACATGGGATGGCATATTTTTACTGAGTTAAAGGAAGGACTTTTTTCTCTCCTTCGAGAGCGATAGCAACAAAGTGGGTTCTGCTGTGAAATGCTAACAGTTGCTCTTATTTCCTTCCCTGTTTCTTCCCCTTACAGAATAGCTGTTCACATAAAATTTCAGAGTTGACGAGTTCAGACATCATTTATGGGTAAGCAGGGAAATAAGGGTTTTATTAAATACTAGACAAAGAGTAGGATCTTAGCAAGTATTTTATAATCAGTGCTGAGTTATTTTAAGTGAATTGTTACTTTGGTAATTCCTTTCTTTCTCTCAGCTCAGTGAAAATTGAATGATCGTTCTCCATCTTGTGTCCATATTGGTGCACTTGAGGGATACGGCGCACTCCGCGTGACGGCTGTGGACCTACTAACTGACTCTCCGGGAAGATGCCCAATGCCCCCTGATGGAATGTTTCTGAATTTCCAGGGACAGTGCTTCTATAACGCAGTGGAGAACAACTCATATAAAACAACCAACCTGGGCACCAAAAGGAGGAAGGTTCACATGGCTGGAGGCTTATTTGAATTCCTATCCTACTGCTCCGAGCAATCTAATCTTGCTCAAATCTGCAGGGACCTCCCCACATCCAAACCCAGTGGGGTCTTTTGGTCTTTATCTTCATCCTTGTCTATGCAGTATTTGATGTTGTTCACATTTCCTTCCTTCTAGGAAATATCCTCTTTTGGCTTCCATAATGCCAGGTTCTCTGGCTTCTTGTACCTTTCCAGCCTCATTCTCAATTTCCTTCTCTGTGACTTATGTCCTTAAACACTTCTAAAGTGTTCTGTTCTCTAATGTGTCTTCATTTGGCCACTTGTCGGGTTTTAGCCATCCAGATAACCTCCAGTTTATATCTACTTACTATATGTTGTCATTTCAGAAATATTTATGCCTGGACCTGACTTTTGCCTAGAAACCCACATTCAACAGATGAGACAGCATCATCTGTATACCTTCTCAGTACTACAAACTAAACATACTCTAAGTCAAAATGATTATCTTTCTACTCCTGAATTCATATGATTTATTTGGTGACAATATGACACCCACTCAGACTCCTACATTAGAGACTCCTCCCACCTGTCCCCTCACCATTCCACATTTAATCAGACAACAGCCCTAATTTCATCTCCTAACTAACGGATATCTACCCTATTTTTAAAAGGTTTTACCAAACTGTGATTGACATAGTATAAGTTGCTTATGTTTAATGTATACAATTTAACAAATTTTTAGATATGTATACATCCATGAGACCATCACCATATCAAAATACTAAACCTATGCATCATCCCAAAAGTCTTCTAATGCCTCTTTGTCATCCCTCCTTCCTGTGCCTCCCTACATAACCTCATCCTCTGTAGTTTCTATCTGCTTTCTGTGACTCTTGGTTCATTTATGTTTTCTATATACTTGACATAAATGTATTCCTTTATGTCTGCCTTCTTTGGCTAAGATTTTTTTTGATAGTCATCCATTTTGTGTGAATATTAAGAGCTCATTAATTTTTATTGCTTAATAGTATTTCATTGTGACAACATACAATCTATCTACTAACCTGTTAATTGATGTTTTAGTTATTTGTTTTTTTGAATGTCACGAATAAAGACGCTGTGGACATCCTGGTACAAATCTTTGTATGGATATATGCTTCATGTGTCTTGGGTGAATGCTTACGAGTGGAATGGCTGGTTCATACATATATTTAACCTATTAAGAAACTGCTAACCTGGGACGCCTGGGTGGCTCAGTGGGTTAAGCCGCTGCCTTCGGCTCGGGTCATGATCCCAGGGTCCTGGGATCGAGTCCCGCATGGTCTCCTTGCTCGGCAGGGAGCCTGCTTCTCTCTCCACCTCTGCCTGCCTGTGTGCGCTCTCTCTCTCTCTCTCTCTCTCCTTCTCTCTGACAAATAAATAAAATTAAAAAAAAAAAAAAGAAAAGAAACTGCTAACCTATTTTCCAGTGTGACTATACATTTTCCATTCTCATCAGCAGAGTGTAAGAATTCCATTTGCTCCATATCCTTGCCAGCCCTGGGTATGTTCAGTCTTTTTAACTGTTGGCATTCTAGTAACTGTATAGTGGTATCACCTTGTGGATTTATTTTGCCTTTCCCTAGTGTCAAAGCCCATTATAACTCTTACTTCAAGCCATCATTCTTCTCCTGCTTGGACTATTCTTGAACCTAACTGGTCAATCTGCCTTCGGTTTGATCTTCTGAAAATTTAGCTTCCTCATTTCTCCTTTCTCTGATTATTTCTTTACAGCCTCCTTTGCGGGATCTACCTTTACTATACCCCTTCAATACTGCTGTTTGTTGCAGGGCTTTGGATCACCTCACTCTAGAAATGACTGCTTGGTTTTTCTCAGCCCTATCCAGCTCGAACTACTAATGGCATGATAATGATTCTGAACTGTCCATCTCTCCTACAGTTCTGCTAAACCTCAGGTACACACAACTGATCACCTGTCAATTACACAGCTTGCCTACGCTGCTGAAGACATTAAGGGTGCTTTACTACAATATGTCCAAAATAGAACTCAGCATCTTTTCCAGAATACATATTCTATTCTTTTTTATTTTTAATACCATGTGACTACACTAAAATATTTTTGTTCTTTAAAGAAAGGAATTATTCTTGACATCCCCATTTAAAACATTTGTCCTTCACACTGAATATATCACAAATCTCCTTGATTGTAAAATGCTTAATATCTTTCAATTCTACTCTTTACTCTCCATTCTCATGGTTTCCTTCTCCTCACTCTTCACTTGGTTTACTATAGACTTCAGTAGCCCTTGAAATTGTCATAAATCTACCCTCCAAGGTTTTCTAAGGAAACTTGACTAAAGCACAAATCTGATCTTGTCACATCCTTGATTAAAACTCTTAGTAGTTCCCTACAGCTTTCAGGATAACGTTGAAACTTATTAGCTTAGTTCACAACACCCCTTATGAACTGGCCTCTATTATCTCTAGCCTTATCCAATAATTCTTTTGCCAACATTCATCCTGTTAGGCTATGGATTTACCTGTATTAACTATAGAGGCCAGGGGCAGGCTACCCCAAGAAGGACCACTCTGACATGAAGATTATTTTGAGTTAAAAACCAATCAAAACCATTTGCAATGACATGGATGGAGAGAAGATTATACTTAAGCTAAATGAGTCTGTCAGAGAAAGACAAATACCATATGATTTCACTCATATGTGGAATTCAAGAAACAAATGAACATGGCAGGGAGAGGGAAAGACACAAACCAAGAAACAGACTCTTAACTATAGAGAACAATCTGATGGTTACTAGACGGGAAGTGGTGGGGGGATGGGTTAAATAAGTGATGGGTATTAAGGAGGGCACTTGCTGTGATGAGCCCTAGGGTATTGATGTAAGTGATGAATCACTAAGTTCTACACCTGAAACTAATAAATATAAATAACTGTATGTTAACTAGCTGGAATTTAAACAAAATCTTGGAAGGAAGAAAAAGCCATCAAAACCCAGTATTGGGTATGGAAAGAACCTAGATGTGCATCAACAGATGAATGGATAAAGAAGATGTGGTATATATACAATGGAATATTATGCAGCCATCAAAAGAAATGAAATCTTGCCATTTGTGACGACGTGGATGAACTAGAGGGTATTATGTTTAGTGAAATTAGTCAATCAGAGAAAGACAATTATCATATGATCTCCCTGGTATGAGGAAGTTGAGAGACAATGTGGTGGGGTTTGGGGGGTAGGAAAGGAATAAATGAGACAAGATGGGATCGGGAGGGAAACAAACCATAAGAGACTCTTAATCTCACAAAACAAACTGAGGGCTGCCAGGGGGTAGGGGGGTAGGGAGAGGGTGGTTGGGTTATGGACATTGGGGAGGGTATATGCTATGGTGAGTGATGTGAAGTGTGTAAACCTGGCGACTCACAGATCTGTACCACTGGGGCTAATAATATGTTATATGTTAATAAAAAATTAAAAAATTATAAAATAAACAAACAAACAAAAAACCCCCAGTAGGCGCCTGGGTGGCTCAGTGGGTTAAAGCCTCTGCCTTTCGCTCAGGTCATGATCCCAGGGTCCTGGGATCGAGCCCCGCATCGGGCTCTCTGCTTGGCGGGGAGCCTGCTTCCTCCTCTCTCTCTCTCTGCCTGCCTCTCTGCCTACTTGTGATCTCTATCTGTCAAATAAATAAATAAAATCTTAAAAAAAAAAAAAAAAACAAAAACAAAAAAAAAAAAACCCAGTATTGGGGAAGAGCCCTTTACCTCCCCAACTAATGCCTAAAAAGAAAATAGGTAGAGGACCTGCCCTAGGAAGAGCACTATCACCACAGATAACTACAATACTGTGAACAATGGTAGACTGGGAAAAACTTAGCAAGGCCTATTTCACCAAAGGCCCTTTGTCCATTGAATGGCTCAACCAACATTTATTTACCAAACATTTATTCTCTTTTGTTGTTTTTATCTTCCTACAAATTGCATTCTTCCTTTTGAAGTGCCAGACCCCTACCCTCTTCTTAGTTCAGAATGACCTATATACTTCATTTTGTCTGACTGTCTTTTGAATTTCTGTCTGTGTGTGTGTGTGTATTCCCTACCTGCACAAAATTAAATTTGATTTTGTTCTGTTCATCTACCTCATGTCAATTTGATTCTGAATCAGGCTGGAAGGACCCAGAAAGGGATGGGAAATTCTCGCTCCTCAGCATGAATTAAAGCATTTCCCAAAGTGTGTTCAGCAGAATGCTGGTCTTGCAGGAATGGAGAGATTTTGGAGATTGTAAAGTTTGGGAAATGTTGGGTCAAATGGAGTTAAACATTCTTCTTAACTATTCTGCAGAGTATCTCCCAAGCAAATGTGCCTGTGTCTCCCTTATGTGGCCGCAATGTATAAGGCAGTACTCAGCTTTTATAAGTGCTAACTGGTTTTTGTTAAAATGGGAAGAATTTCTCCAAGCCTCCATGTTCCAAGGAAGAACGATTGGAAAATGACAGATGATGCTCTCTGAGGTCTCCTGGATTTCACACAACTTTCAGCCCCTTGAAATGTCCAAAGGTGCTGTCCATCCAGTGAAGCCCTCAACCCTTGCTTGTGCCTCAGGGCCCTTTCTCAGGGAGCTGACCTCTGGGTGTGACTTCAACATCTCTCTCCTGAGATTCCTAGCCTACTGTACCCATTTTGACATAGCCATTTGATTTCTATCCTCTCACCATTGAGTTATTTACTATCTATCTCCCCAGCAGAGGCTCGTTCCTTGAAGAGAATGACTTGTCACAGACCTCACTCAGGTTTGGTGCAATAGTAGGTGGGTGCTTACCGGCTAATTGTTAAATGCAGGAAGTGACCGGTGGTGCAATGTTAAACCGAAATTCTCATGAGATGTCACACTGGCCTGGTCAAAACTAATTAGGTTTAATTTTATAAACAGAAGCATCAAATTTCATTTGCAGATATTGGTAATGATATAGTATACAGAATTAGGGGAATTATACCAAAATAACAGTAGCAGCACACTAAGACCTAACAGATTTGGATTTCTGCCTTGGTTGTAAGGGCTTACATTCATACGTTTTTGACCACATGTAAGTTAGAGCCTATTTTTCCTTTTCTCTAACACCAGAACAAAATACCTGCTTATATCAGCAAATGAAGTAATGTTTGTGAGTATATTTTAATGAGTTCCTGGACTGTAAAAATGTTACATTATTATTATTCAATTCCTTACTTGCACACATAAAAATGTTTGGCATTTTTAAAAAGCAAAGACCTAGTTGCTGTGTTCTACCACCCCTAAAAATTAGACAAGTGGGCCACTCTAAAGGCAACATCTTGGTAAAACAAGATGGAAAGCAAAGCACACAACCTTTTCAAACCTAGTACAGGATATCATTTTACAAGTTGTAGGACTGTTTTATGCTTTCAAATTAAGCTCTCAGTTTTTAAAGAAAATGACAGAGAACCATTTGGCTCTTCAATCAGTCATGTGTAACCCAAGTCACCTATAATCTAAGCTAAAGAAATGACTGGATCCATTTTTCACAGAATTCATGAGTACCTAAAATTACAGACAAGGTCCTCCTCATGATTAGGTACACAGAGTGTTGGATAGCATGATTAAGGTTCACAGTGCATTATTACTATAGAAACTCACCTTGTTTCTGAATTCTTGACAGGGTGAAGGATTTCCACTTCCCATCATTATGGTTTTGCTTGCTGACAACGGAAGCCATTCCTGAGCCCAGATCATAGCTGACTTTTACATGCCCATCAGTGAGCTCTACACTCATGAAATCTTTCTATTAATAGGATAAAAATATACCAGTGATTCAATACACAGAGAAATATCGGTATTCACTTTTTTGGTGTGTGGTTTACAGCAGGGCCTTATGGCTAAGTTACTGAATACGTTGATCTGTAAATGACATCCATTTTGGAAATAGAATTGGTGTTACTACTCTGTGAATGTTTGTGGGTGTGACATTATAGTGCAAATGGTCACAACCACATTACTAGGATGTATCCTTATATGACAGGAGAATAAAGGAGGTTCCTTTGAAAACATATTAAGTCAACTAAAAGGTACATTCTCTGGAAGAATTTACTAAGAAATATTAACCCGGAAAAAACAATGAGGACATTTAGAACCATCTTTCAATTTATGTCTTTAGAAGAAGACTAAGGGAGTAGTTTTGCTGCTGCATGATTCCATACTGAAGGAAACTCTACTGGGTGCTTCTCTTAAAGGATTATATGGGGAGCTGCACTGAAAATAAATAATAATTAAATTGCATCTGTAACTGAATTTATCAATGAAAATATGTAAGTACTTTCTGCATCACCTACTCTTGGCTATCACACAGCATCCTAGAATCCTCTTAATAATAATTGATAATTTAACAATAACTGATAATTGTACTGGAATCCTATGGAAAAGAGGCAAACAATTTTAATCATGGAAGATCAGCCATTCATGTCTTTACCAGATCTCTTGTGGCAAGGTACATAAGAAGAGCACTTGAAGAAAATGTCCTGAACTTGAACATGACAGTTGAGATGTTGGGGTACCAGCGAATGGGGCGGCTGACCAATGCGTACCCTTCTCCATCAAACTGAATAGTCCCTTCACTATCTTCTACCTGAGGACTGAAGAGAGACATTTCACATGAACCAATGTCTGCTTTGTCCATCAATATTAAACACATCAAATTATCTTCTGAGATTTGATTGTGAGCTGTTAGAGGACAGGAACCATCCCAAATAGATCTTCCATCCTTCCATTTCTCTCCATCTCCACTGCCATCATTCTAGACCAAGTAGCAATCATCTCTTACCTGGATTTATTTGATGTTCGATAACTAAGTCACTGATGTTTTAAATGCTTTATATTCTACTGAAATACTTGATGGATAATTACACTGGTATTTAAATATGCCTTAGTGGTGTGAAGCAGTGGGGTTTTGGATGGACTGAGACTGTCTTATTACATTTTGCATATATGTAACATAATGAGGGGGGCTTGGGTGTAATGAGTGAAAGTGGTCAAAAGATACAAACTTCGAGTTGTAAGGAAAAAAAAAAAAACCTAACTGGAATAAAGTCCCTATGCCCTGATTACTTGCTGTTCAATAGATTTTTCTGGGACAAATTAGATTAAGACAATAAAGGATGCCTTTATCTGTTTCAGGGGTTATCTGTTGTTCTTTAAAAGACTGCAAGCTCTATAAGACCCACTAGAGATTATGGGCCGGGCTCTCTGTCAGGCACAAACTCAGCACAAGAGTGGCACATGGCTCATAGTAGATTATGGTTTATACAGAAAGAAGGAGATTTTGGTATAGTAGATTGCCTCACAGAGACTATATGTTCAATCAGTGTTGGTTGAATAATTAAGATCTAAGAAAAATCTTGTAAAAATAACATTTAAGAACATTTCTTTTTCAAATGCAGTTACATATCACCTATCAATCAATCTACCCAATGATGTTATTACAGAGTGAGTCTTAAATTGCGGAGAGTTTTTAAAATTTTAAAAATCTGCATGTTAGCATATACTTGAATCTCTGAAGTCGGAGTGTTGTGTTAACTTGAGGGTAGAGAGGAGATATGGAGAAATATTATAATAATGTCTACGAAGGAAACAAGAACCTAGAATATCATTTGCACGATATCTTGGCTAAATGAGAAAAATGACAGTGTATGAACATTAACAGATTCATGAAGGAAAAACTGTTCCACATTTTAGACAAGTTGGCTTTCTTTCTGTTCCTGGATCAGAGAGAAATAAAACTGAAGACAAAAAAAGAAGGGAAGAGTCTTATTTTGCATCATGCATGGTCAGATCTTTGTAATTTTAAGTTATATCTAATTTGGAATAAGATCAGATGATGTTAGAATTTTTTTCTAATATATACTTAAAAAATGCTTTTCAATATTCCTGCAAAGTGCTAACTGAAATTTCGAGGAACTAAATCAGGCTATTAACTGTATAATTGGTAGTGAGTAAAGTGACTATGATTTGGCCTTTCTTCATTATTACGATAAATCCATTAATTTCTGGGTCACTTCATTAGAGAGAAGAGAATGTTGTGTGGAGTCTACTAAGGAGAAGTTCTCAAATACTAAGGTTTTGCTTTATATGCCGTCACACTATCATTGACAACCTTGAAGATGGTTGTGGAAGTCACTGTTGAGAGTTTTCTGGATGTTTTGACCCAATGCACTATTACTTATAATTTATTTTTTTTATTTTTTTTTAAAGATTTTAATTATTTGAGAGAGAGAGAGTGTGAGAGAGAGAGAACGTGAGAGGGAAGAAGGTCAGAGGGAGAATTAGATTCCCTGCTGAGCAGGGAGCCTGGTAAGGAATTGATCCTGGGACTCCAAGATCGCGACCTGAATGAGCCAAAGGAATTGCTTAACCAACTGAGCCACCCAGGCGCCCCTGTTACTTATAATTTAAACAAACCAACAAACACAAAATCTCACTACACAACTGTTTTGGTATAAGAATTCTGGCATATTTATAACCTGATGTCTTTATGTCCTTAACCTGTTAATTCCTTCAACATGAATAAAAGAATAGCCAAGTAGATGGCAGGTACCCTGAAGTCTGATGTGGAATCTCACTGAGACCCTGCTGCAAGCCACCTAACCTTTTGGGTGTCACCTTGAGATAACAGAGTTAGATCAGTGAATGATTCCTATGGTCTATTCTTACTTCAGCCTTTTACAAGATTCTCCTATTCAAGCAAAAGGCAAATTTTCAGGGAAGGGTTTTGTGCTGGGACCAGCCAAATACACAGATGTTAGATCAGTCTACTTCCCTTAGCTCATTGGCCAAACCCAGGTATGTCTGGCTTTAACTCGGTGACTTTGAGATATGGAAAAAAAATTAGTCCTTCTAGGTGTAGTTTATAATATCTCAATTCTAACATTATATTAGAGTGTTCTTATTCATGTTTGAATACATTTACCAATATACATTTATAATTTTTATAATTAACATTTGCCAAACTTGCCTTTTGTTTCTCTTTTGAAACTTGATGTCCGGTCAAGTTATTAAGGTTTAATTATGTTATATGGAACAGCCACACTCTTCCACATGTAACTTGTTAACTACAGAGCTAGATGTATATTGGGGTTTATGTAGTACATTTCATCATTGTTTCAGTGTTGAGCTAAATATGGTAAACTTGCAATCATTTTTTTTCTATTTTAATTTTAATGTGATTTTTAGAAGTTTAAGAAAAATAAGATGTACTTCTTTTTTATTGTCCTGGCAGATAACTCTTTTTAAAGCATAACAACAATTCTGTCCTTTATTCTGATTGCTGAATAAATGCAAATTTCCAAAATGGACAGTCTAAGATCTACATGTTTTTAGTCTATGTCTTACAGCCTTGTCTTTTACATCCCCCACCTATAATCATTTCTGCTCTAAAACCGGAACGATGGGTCTTTATGTTACAATGTGCTATGTGTTCTCTTGAACACAACCTAACAAACACCAGGAGTTCTATAAAAATTATCCCTACACATATATACCAAGGCTTATGGGAAAACAGTGTTGGTGCTGGTCACTCAAAACTTATGCAACTTTATAATCAGTGCACTCACAGAAACAATCATAATCTTGATCAAAATAGCAGCATAATTCAAAAAGGTACGCTATAAAATTTAAATTGAAGAATTTTTTCAGTAAATATAGAACTTTACCTGCAAATGAATAGGTGAAGGTAACTTGATGGCAAGGAGCTTAAGGAAGGGTTGACAGTGCTGAGTGACAGAGGTGGTAAAATGCACACTCTCTGGGGGAGAACTGAGCAATGAACTTCTAAGACAGGGTACTTGGCCAAGCCAAGGGCAAGTTCATGGGTGAAGAGGCACTGTGTGCAGGCTTGAGCTTGGTATACTCAGCTATGCTGGTAGACTTTACATTCAGGTGCCTTTGTTTAGTGGTGCAAAACCTTTACACACTGCAAAGAACTATATAGAAACCGACCTGACTTCCATACCTGCTGACATCATTCTCCCCTTCACCAATCCTGCCCGAGTGAACTCACCTTTGTGAAGCAGAACAGGTTTTACTTGTCCCTTCCTAAAATACTCTGGCTCTCCAGCCTTCTTACCTTTGCTCTCACTAGTCCCTGGAACTAGAATGCCCTTCACCTTCTATCTGCTAGCCCCTCCTTTGGAGTCTTACTCCATGGCAACATCCACCTCAAAAGCTACCTCCTTCATGAAGCGGATCTAACCCTATGTGCATAATCATAGTATACTCTGAGAGTGCCTTTTTTTTTTTTTAAAAGATTTTATTTATTTATTTGACAGAGAGAGAGACACAGTGAAAGAGAGAATACAAGCAGGGGGAATGGGAGAGGATGAAGCAGGCTTCCCATTGAGCAAGGAGCCCTATGCGGGGCTTAAACCCAGGATCCTGGGATCATTACCTGAGCAGAAGGCAGATGCTTAACCACTAAGCCACCCAGGCGCCCCTGAGAGTGTCTTTTTAAAAGGGATTTTTAATTATCCCTTGTATTTTGACTATTTCAGGGTTTGTTTTTTCCTCCCTGTAAATTACTTGATAGCTAGCCCCAGACTGTATTTATCTCTGTATCAGGAAGTTTTAGGTATGAATCTCTGACACCTGAAAAACATCCTACAAATATGTGTATGTGTGTGTGTATGCACACATATATGCTATTATAATTATATTAATTCATATAATACTTTAGAGACTAAGGTATAAGATCTTTGCAGAATTTATAATTAGCCTGTGATAGTCCTAACACATTATATGCACTGCTGACTGGACATTTAAATCCTTAGATGTTTTGTTCATGATAGGTTTTTGAAAATCCTTTTTACAAATTTACCAAATAAATATTGAGGGGAAAGGTGGCATTAATTTCTGCGTAGGGGGATATTAATGTGAATGAACCTCATCGTCCTTGTTATATTGAAAACATTTTATAGAAAACATTCCATATTAGATTTTGTTGAAGATTATTCACTAAACCTCTCTAAACTACGAATGGGTTAGGCTTTTATTTTTTTATTTTTTATTTTTTTTTAAAGATTTTATTTATTTATCTGACACAGAGAGAGAGAGAGAGATCACAAGCAGGCAGAGAGGCAGGCAGAGAGAGAGGAGGAAGCAGGGTTTCTGCTGAGCAGAGAGCCTGATGCGGGGCTCGATCCCAGAACCCCGGGATCATGACCTGAGCCAAAGGCTCAGAGGCTTTAACCTACTGAGCCACCCAGGCACCCTGGGTTAGGCTTTTAAACTGTCCTTAATGTTGCATTGACAAGTCCATGATGACAGAAATAAAGTGCGGGAAGTTAAACTGGAAGTAAAGTGTTCTCTGCTACCTTGATGGGGAATTTGGGGCCCTGGCAATGTGCATGTGCTCTTTAAATTGGAAATAAAAAATATGATCCACATAGCATCTAATGATTTGGAGTTGCTATGTGTGTCTATTCAGCATCCAGATATTTAATTTAAATTTTAGAGTTTAAATAGGCTTGGTTGATTAGCTGGGCTCAAGTTTTTTATGCTGAGAAATCATTCCCTTCTAGCTAATTGTTTTATATCCTCTCTTTAGGTTGGTCTGCTTGTTAAGTATTTTAGATTCCTAAACTCTAACCTGTATGTAGTAATTGATGATGTGTGTTAGGGCCCTTTCTCCTGGCCTATCTTGGTCCCTTCTTATCCTTCTCCACTTAAGCAGGATCTTCGAGTCCAGTGGGTTTCCACCTGAAGCCCTGCCAAGACCCTACGTGGCATTTGGAAAATTCCGTCGGAGATAAAACTTGCTCTAGGCTTCCATATTTTTTAATAAACATACATGGAGTGAATCCAGGCTCTGTGACACCTGAAGTTTCATCAGTTCAAGGAAAACTCGCTTTAAGAAAAAAGAAATTACAATGACAGCAGAGCTACAGCCATGAAAAACCCCCTGGTTCTGGACATGGAGGGAAACTGGGATGGAAAGAGAGAGTAGTTTCAGCTGATTGAGCAGAACATACCTTTCCTTGCAGATCTTACAGAAACATTGAAACTATGGCCAGGGCACCTCCCAGTGCCTTGGAAAGTTCCTGTACAAATGGGTGGAAGGATCTGAACTTTTATCAGCTTCATGGTAAATCACCCCCCAGACATAGTCCCATCCTTTCCGCTCCATACCACCCACACGATAACAGAATATTGCACAACAAAATGAAAGATTTTTGTGAGGCACAGGCCAGACCTTAGGGGAGTTCTCATTTCAGCTCACCTGACAGTACATCCTTTGCAGTCACCCTCTTTTTCTCGGAAATTCCACAAGCCTATAGGTTTGCTGTCGAAGTATGTTTCTCCCATACAGCCCGTGAACGTAATCACACGAACAGCATCTGCCTTCTGCAGAGAGAAACGTAGTATTTGTTAGAACTTACAATTTCACAAGGAGTCTTAGAGCATCCAGGAGAATTACTAGCAGTGAAATCTGGAGTAGTTATTGTCTATTCTTTGTGATATTCTTGGTTTGCATCTATTCATCTATTAATCATATTCTATCCTCACAGACCCTGATTAATTATATGCTACCCCTGGTAACACCATTTGTAAATAAACACTTCCTAGCTTCTGACTTGAGGTGAGCTGCTTATCCACTCTGAGATTCTATCTTCTTGTCTTGAGTTTGGGATTATTAGTATTAAATTGGGTAATTTATTTATGGAACCACAGCTGGTGCCTAGGCATTTAATTAATGTTAGTCTTCATGTACCATTAAGGAGACATCTCTTCAAAGATCTTGAGAAGGCACACATATTGACTACACAGAGGGAAAAAGCTTATCTGTAGATAAATTAAGGATAGTGGTGTCCCCAATTTTTCATTTCCTCCTATACCGAGGCAGGTTTCTAACGCAGGAGAATGAAAGGAAACAGTGAGTTTTGAAGAGAAGGGACCATATTGTGATTGTCTGCTGATATACACAGCACAGAGCCTATTAGGGCTCAATAAACATTTGTTGAATGACAGCTCTGGTGTCATTTTCACAGGGAAAGGTCTTAAGCTTGATACATAACACAGTCATGAAGGAGGGGAATGACCTTGTCCACTCTAGAGAAACTTGCTGTCATTTAAACAACTATTTTTTTTGGCACTGACACATTACTGATACATTCTATATTTGGGTACCTATAACTTTAGAAATGCTTTCCCAAAGGCCACAATTATCTGAGTAATCGAGGGTTAAGAAAATGAATTGACGAGTTGGGTTCTGGAAGAAATGTGGGAAGATGATCCCTGAACAGCTTAATGTTTGTAGTTACAATATCAGGTTAAACTCAACATGTGCATCTTTCTGTTGCTGTGTTCGAGGGATCTTCCTGCCTTGTAGGAAGCCACTGATATTTACAAGTCCAAACGGCCCTTGGAATTCTCTGTTGTCAGCTGGAGTCTCTTAATTTTCCAGAGGTTGATTACCCTACTTTTGGATTCTCTTGGCTTTTTGCTTTTCCTTCTTGCAGCCTAGAAACTAGACTTAGGATCTTTTCCTGCTCCTTTGAATCTTCATTAGAGTGTTGATTTAGTTACTTGTTTTCAGCTTCTGGTTTCTATTCTGATGCAGCAGGAGTCTTGACTCTCTTGGCCAAAATGATTAAGATTTTCTGTAGATTTCGGGTGTCTGTGTTCTTCTACCCTGAGACTAGCAGAAGAGAGTTTCTTTACACCTGGTGACAACTGAATAATCATAAGAATTATTTGAGATGCGATTTAAGGTGTAACTACCACGTCTTAGGCATTTGTTGTAAATTTTTATGCACATAATCTCTCACCACTCACAGTGGCAGTGAAACGCGGTGACCAAGAGTGGAGGCTTTTGTGCCTGTTGACCTGTGTTCAAATCCCAGCTCTGCCACTAACTGCTGTGTGACCTTTGGTCAAGTCATTTAATTCTTCTCTGACAGATTTCTTAACTGTGAAACGAGGAGGATATTATCTACCTTTTGGAGTTGTAAGTGAATTCATGTAAGTTACTTATAATATTACTTGGCATACCATAGGGTTATAATATGTTATAAGAGTTTATTATTGTATCCTTCACGGCAAGGTAGGTGTATTTTTTTAAAAGATTTTATTTATTTGAGAGAGAAAGATAGAGAGAGCGCCTGAGTGCACACTAACAGGGGAGGGGCAGAGGGACAAGCAGATTCTTTGCTGAACACAGAGCCTGCCATGCAGGGGCTCCATCTCAGGACCTGAGATTGTGACATGAATTGAAACCAAGAGTCAGATGCTCAACCGAGGCACCCCAGGTGCCCCCAAAGCAAGGTAAATAGTTTAACTCCCTTTTCTAGTTGAGAAAACTGAAACCCAAGGGGCTAACTGACTTGCCTAAGGTCATGTTTTATTACGTGAGAGAGCAGGGAATTCAACTTGGATTTGATTTCAAAATTCATGGTTTTCATACTACTCTGTGCTACCCCCATATTTATCTTCCTAGGGAGGAGAGAAAGTTGGTAATATGACTATATATTACTGTGTACCATTGTATATTTACATGCGGTTCTAAGAAATGTGGATGGTTTTAGTGTGTAATTGTAGAATCAATTCCAAGACTTTAGAGTCACATCTCATACACAAAGCAAATAAAACAACCTCACTCTATATGAAGGTTGAGTTCTCATAAATTTGGGGTCACCCTGGCTTTTCACATTTTCTGACTAATCTCATCCCAGGATGATTCTGACAAGCCCAGGATTATCCATCGTATTTGGTTGTGCTCTCGTATCTCACCTACAGGTCCTTTTCCAACACCTAATTTCATTTAATCAACATGAGCTCCTTTAAAATGCAGGCACTTAGCAATTTGAAATGCACAAAGACCTGTCATGAAGCAATTATGAATATTAAGTGCATTGCTCTAGAAGAATAAGGAGAAGAGCAACTTGAAAACTTTAAAAATCAGACCATGATTTGAAAGCTTATGACTCCTGTGGTATTTCCCAAGGTATTCATAAATCTTTTAATTAGATGTGAGTCTGAACTTTATAGCACTTCATATCAATAAATCATAAACTGATTCAGAAAACGGGGTATACTTAAAAAACACTTTGCTCTTGAGGCAACTAAAACAAGACTATTAAAAAAAACTGGTGCCATAGATAAGGGCAAAACAACTGTTTAAGTAAATACACACAGGCTTAAAAACATGGTGCTTGCAGATTGGATACTGAAAGAAGAAAAAATCCTTACTCCAAAGAAATGTATGTTTTCATAAACAAATTAAGTAAAAAGTTGCCGAGTTCTTGGAGAGCTTTATCATGCCTTCCCCCAGAGCAATTATATCAGGAGTTGTAGACAATAAGATGAAAGATGAAATAAACGCGCATAGGAGATGAAATAAACGCGCATAGGAGAGAACACACTACCTTCAGTTTCCCAGTCAAGCCACCAACGAATAGCATAGCATTGGCGTCCACATCAAGAATGGTGTACCCCGGAGGAGATGCCGCGTAGTAAGTACTGGGCACGATGCTGGCTTTTGGTCCATCCAGGGCTCTCACCGAAATGGTCCCATTCCTCCCAGTTCTTGAGGGGTGCGTGTTGAAATGAAGTGAAAGAAAATGCAGAACATAAAACACATACCACGTTTACCGTAACTTTAGTTTTTAAAGGTATGAAATGTAGGGACTTGTGGTGTTGAGCTTCCAAAGATCTGGATTCATTTAAGTTGCAAATCAGACCAAGAGCCTGATCTTTGCTGGCTGTTTCCTGGCAGATCTGGCCAGGACGGGTCAGCCACAGGAGAGTCTGATCCTGCACAGTTGAGTCCAGGTGAAATGACATAGCAGCAGTGAGTGTATGGAACGGACATCCCCTGCTTAAACAGAAGGCCTATTTCCACTGGCTTGCAAAACAATTTACTATTTACCGGCACATGCTCTTTAAACGAGCTGGTGCTACTTCCTTTAGCATTTTGTCTAATTTAATTCAGCAAATGAACCTCAAATGAGCTACCCTTCTGCATGATAAGCTGTATCATTTCTCCTAAAATCCCTTGTTATATCCTGGCTCCAAATTTGCTGAAGTGGTCTTCCTGGAATTGTGCATCTTTTATTGTTGGCATCCCATCTCAGTGTATACGGCGTAACATCTCGTCTTCACAGCTGTGTATACAAAGTGTATGGAAGAACTGCAATCTTACATTCAATTAATAGAATTTTGGAAGCTATTATTATTTCATTTCATTTTCTGAAGTGATTGATGTCTGTGAATTGTTAAATAAGAAAAACTGTTCTGTCTTCTGGGACAGGCAGTCATAACAAAACTTGAGTGTTCCTATCTCTCTCTGCTGCCTCATTTAGGTAATCTTTTTGTCTCTGATGGTGCAGTGTGAACTGAAGCACATGGAAACAAGAGAATGAATTTATCAAATAAGGTTCTTCCTCATCTTACCAGAATGTATCTCTTCTGATCAAAGAATTGGCCCTTGTGAATATAAACGTTCTTAAAGTCACAAAAGTACTTAATCCCTCCCCTACTCTCAGGCATGAAAGCATGTTGTCTGCTGCTTTCTCTCTCTCTCTCTACACACACACACACACACACACACACACACACTCACTCACATTCCCTTACTGAAGATCTTAAAAAGGAACTAAAAATATTGCTTCTCACTAAGTTTCCTTTTAAGCTTTTATGATGAAAAAATGTAAGCGTATACAAACACAGAGTAAAACTCTCTGTACCATCATCTGTATTCAACAACTGCTCTGTCCAGCTCTGGACCCAGGCCCTTAACTATACATACTCTCTCAACAGTTAGCTGCTTCGGGGTTTGTAGGTGTTGAGAATTAGGTAACAAAGAAGAGGAGGAAATGAGGGGAAAGGACTGAGGACAGGAATGGGTTCTCTATGGTATCTACACACTGCTAGAAGTTAATGGAATCAAAGCTTCAGACAGAATGAATCAATATCCTGTGACCATTTTAAGTAGCGTGGATACAACACCTTATATATTCGTGCCAGCATTTAGATATGCACCTGCCTGTAGGCAAGACTGCTGTGTAGACCAGAAGAGGAGCTAAGCACGAGTGGCAGCCCTCCCACATTAGCTTGTGCGTAATAAGGCCAGGCTCAGTGCTCTTTCTTTAGGGAAGATAGCACGTCTGAGGGTATGATAGCACAACTATGAGACAACCAGCTGAATAGTCCAAAAATGTCTACAAAGACACCCACTGAAACACATCTGTACATGTACGTATAATACATAAAATTTGTACACATGCTACCTCCTTGAAATGGAAAGAAGAAAGAAGAGTTTTCTTATAAATTGGGAAGCTACTACCAAATTCTGTCATTTAACTGTCTTATAATGTTTATTGAGTTGGTTACCTTGATGCCTCAATACGGTACCAATAAGAGTCATCAATAGTCAAATCTGGATACTCTACACGTCCAACTCCAGATCCAACATCCCAGAGGAAGCTTACTTTGCCTTTACGCATTTCTATAGCCAGAAAGTCAATCTGGTTCAGAGAAACACAAAAACAACAGATATCAGATGTCAGATAGCCCAGGGAGGTCAACAGAGTTCTTTTCAAAAGGTGCTATTTATAGATATGTGTAATAATTAGAAGTTTCACAATAAAAATTCCCAAACAATACAATCTATTATTAGATATGATTAAGTCATGTTTTATTATTGCATCTCTAAGGCAACACAAGTGTCCGTACTGCTGAGGCGTATGTGTTAATTTAACCAATTCTACTTTCGAAACAAAAGTCTTTTCTCATTCTGGTTCTTCTGGAAGAGACAAAAGAAAATATTTGGAGGTAGAATTCATTATTCTTTTCACCAAGAACACTGACATTTTTAAGGGGTCAGCTGTGATTTTTTTTTTTCTTTAGCTCAAGGTGACCTAAAATGTCTCAAATGAATGACAATTATTGACTTAAACAATGACTGGTCTGTTGAAAATTTTATTCATTTTGGAAGAGTCTCATGCATATGGAGTCAAATGTTCAAATAAAAGGAATGAAAACTTTTGGGGGTGAGTATTGGTAGATACAACTTCTGGTTTTTCAGTTTGAGTCGTAAATTCAGCATGAGTCAAAAGACTTCAGTGGTAGGAAAGAAGTACACGATTTGTAATTTCATTCAACATGAAAGTTCATTGCAATTTTTTAGAGACTTTTTAAAATAAAGCTTTATTCCTCTTAGTCCTCATTCTAAAATAGCCAGATCTGAAAACATAATTGTAAATAAATGCTTGACTACTCATAAATGAAAGCAGATGTGCCTAAATACCGCAAACAGTTTTCTTTTAAATATTCATTTTTCTTCTAACTTAATTTGACACTTCAGAACTTTGTGAGGTAAGATTCAGAGGTTTTCAAATCTGAAAGGCTACATCACACAATTTTGGGACCACGTTATTAGGTTCTATACATTTCCCTCACTATGAAGATTAACCTCTGTGTATTCACATATCCTGGAGACTGAAGAAGCTGAACATCAAACTTACAAATTTGGCACTTCCAAGATAAAAAAGGAGGTTGTCAGCAACAGCTGTCTTTACGTTGACAATGATATTATTGTAGCTTCCTTTCTTGATTTCCGGCTTGTATGTTCGAATGCAGTCACCTCCAGAAGACACAGATACTTTGATCTTCAAGAAAAACAAGGTACAAAGAACCAAGACTAAATCTCTCAGCAAGTTTGAAGTACTTCCCAAACAACCACAAAACCATCATCATCTCTTCTTTGAAGTTATTTTTTTATCATCAAATAGAATCATTAAATGCCCATATGCAGACACCATTATACTCATTAAGGAGGGCACGGACGATCAGCTTTCCACCAGGATTTTGACAATAAGCTGTTCACAGTCCCGTATCTTGTTAGCATGCTCCTCTTTTCGAAGCATGCAACTAACAAATTCTTACCTTCATACCTTCCTCCTTTATGAATGTGGGGACATTTCCCAAAAGGTGATTTTATATGAAGCTAATGATAATGATCTTCATTAAGGTTGTTTAATGAAATTTTACAGTTCAAATTTCAGTGATTCTGGTATCACTTACAGTAGGACACCATTTTTCTTTCCGTTTTCAAGAGGAAATTACCTACCCTCTCATGTTCTTACAGTTGGAAGAGGCCAAATAGATTTTGTTCTAGATGTTCTGACAATACAAAGAATATTAATCATGCCACTCAGGACATACATTTGAGAATAAATTATACCCTTTTATTAAGTTGCCAGGAAATGAAATGGAAATAATTTTCAATGGTTATTCCTACTAATGTATTTAACAGCTCCCTTTTCTCCTGACTAGTATTTTAAAAATTACTATAAATTGCTAAGAAAGGAATTCCTATGTGAATAGAAATGAAACTGTCACATTTGGGGAGCCTTTCTTCAACCACAAATAACACTGGCTGATTATATGATTTAATTTCCTTTGCTTCAGGTATACAATCACAGGGGCATTTTTTTTTTTTTTTTTTTTTTTCACAGGGGCATTTTTCAGGATAGCTTGCACCCCGGAAGAAGCTGCTGCTTTGCTCCATGAGCATGCTCAAAGGAGGAAGCAGAGACAGGGAAAGATGCAAAACTTTCCTTTGCCACTGATTTATAAGCTCAGCTTCAGGAAGCCTCCTCTTGGTTCTCACTAGCAGTGAATTTTCTAGCACTCTGTGCTACTCAAATAGTTTTTGCACTTGGAAGAAAATCTACTGGTTTTATTGCTCCTCCCATGAAGGGCACTTCAGACTCCAGACAAGACTGCCAGTCTCTATATTATGGTGATGTAGGAAGCGTCTCCTAAAGTCTCATGAGGGAATGGGCATAGGCAGCCCCAGGACTCCTCCCCAAGGGTGGTATAGACTACACCGAAGAGGTGCTGGATGAAAAACTCTTTTTTAAATTTAAATTCAATGAGTTAACATATAGTGTATTATTATTTTCAGAGGCAGAGTTTAGGGAGTCATCAGTTGCATGTAACACCTAGTTCTCATTACATCATGTGCCACCCCTTAATGCCCGTCACCCAGTTACCCCATCCCCCTAATGCCCTCCCCTCCAGCAACCCTTGGTTTGTTTCCTATGATTAAGAGTCTCTTGCGGTTCATCTCCCTCCCTGATTTCATCTTATTTTATTTTTCCCTCCTTTCCCCTACGATCCTCTGTTTTGAAAAACAGGTTAAGTTTTAAAAAGAAAGCTAAGGAGGGGTTTATGGTTCTGATGAATATGTAAATTCATATGTGTTTGAAAGCTCTGGGGATGCAGCATATCTGTTGCCTTTCCTGCAGACTCTGCAGATGTCATGCGTTTGTACATTATTGTTTCATCACCTCATCTGCTAACCGAATTGCATCCTCTGCAGAGGAAACACACACAGGAAAGAAACAGGGGCTCAGCCTAATGGAGCCCGGGATGGTGGCCCGGGGCTAGAATAACCTCAAAGTCTACTGTTTAGACTGTTTTCCTTGTCCTTGTCTTCCTCCTAAGGTTGGGACCCAGACTGTAACTCTGGTACCCAGAGTGTTCGCTCTGCATTCTGGGGGAGACAGTCTTCTTGGTAAGTGTGGTTCTCCACCAGGAAGTTAGTTCTTTACTCCACAAACGATGGGATTTTCCTTCCACATAAGGTGCTGAGAGTCGGTGAATCAAAATGAGTTGCAGGAAATGTGCAGCTTGTACTCTGGATGTTCATACTCTAGAGCGTATGTGCAGTGAGGGTTGGCAGAGCATGTTACATGGTAGAGTAGCAGCTATACAAAGGGCTATCCAAGGACCTAGAGATAAAAGTAATAGAGCAGGGGTGCCTGGGTGGCTCATTTGGTTAGGCCTCTGCATTAGGCTCCGGTCATGATCTCGGGGTCCGGTGATCGAGCCCCGCATCGGGCTCTCTGCTCAGCGGGGAGCCTGCTTCCCTTCCTCTCTCTCTGCCTGCCTCTCTGCCTACTTGTGATCTCTGTCTGTCAAATAAATAAATAAAATCTTTAAAAAAAAGTTATAGAGTAAAGCAAGAGAAAGATAATATGGTGGAGGGCAGATAGGGGAAATGCTGCGTTCAAATGTTTTTAATGTTCAGGAAAAGATATAGGATATGGTGAGTTTTAGGAATTGGCAGCAAGCAAACCAAAACCATCATCAGGAAAGACCTTGACACTGAGCAAATTCAGTATCTGAGGCAGAGTATAAACATCACTGACATCATAAGATGATCAAGGAGAAGAAGTCAAGGTCTGCCTGGAATTCATGAGTGAAGCTGAGTAGCACATTGAGCTATAGGAGCTATAGGAAATCATATCCGAATTCCTAGTGGGGCTGGCTTAGTAATCAAAAAGAACTGTGTGTGGGGCCTGTTTTATCTTTATTTCACAAATGCTTTATGGGCTTGGCCATTGAGCTGTATTATGGCTAATTGAATCACAATTAACCTTCACAACTAATTTATTTTTGTTTAAAGAATACAGTATGGGGCACCTGGATGGCTCAGTTGGTTAAGCATCTGCCTTTGGCTCAGGCCATGATCCCAGGGTCCTGTGATCAAGCCCCATATCAGGCTCCTTGTTCAGTGGGGAACCTGCTTCACGCTCTCCTCTCCACTTGTGCTCTCTCTCACTATCTCTGTTGCTATCTCTCTCTCTCTCCAGTAAATAAATAAAATCTTAAAAAAGAAAAAGAATATAATGTAATAATACTTCTTGGTTGCTCTTTAGAGAAGAAATAATGAATGTAGGTGGAATACATGACTCTTTGGTCACAGGGTTGGTTTCTGTCCTTGCTCAGGTACACCTGGTAGAAATGATAGGGACCTACATGACGGTGTGTTGAAAAGGGGATTACCGAAGTGTGGATGACAGAGCACTGAGTACTGAGGCCTAACTGAACTGATGAAACCCTATCTGAGAATTGAAAGTCTAAGAGAGTAGCCATTTTAAAACGAGGGTATTTAATGGCAGTAGGAGTTAAAATTAATCTACTTTATGGCATACTTTACATATCTAAAAAATAGGGTTCTCTGAACAAAATGACGTTGTTATGCCCTAAATGCCAGCACTTGATCTCGTAAAGTAGCCTATTGCTCAACTCTTACACATTTATTTGAAAAACTCTCGACTTTCTGTTTTCTGGCTTGCGGTTTTGAATATACCTTCAGTACTTGAAAAATTCAAGCAGCCCACACTGTTGGTCATCAGTCCATACCTACTAATCTCTCCTTTTAAATACCTGTTTTGATTTCTAATTAGAGACTTCTTAAACAAATTAAAACAGGTAAATCAAAATGCAGTATTTATAAATTTCTCCAGAAGAAGCTGCTAGGTCATTTCCCTCTCATGAAAAGGGAGTAACTTCTGAAACACAAACATGCCTTAGAATGTTTTGTTCTATCAATACTGTTATTTCTAATGTGAGCCCTTTGTAGACTTCTAAACAAAAATCACTAAGCCTTAGTTATCTCTAAGGCATTCCTCATACAACATTACCAATGAATCATTATGAACTCAATTAAACATTATTGAGGATCCCATTATTATATCTATTAGATTTTCACTGCATTTCTCTCATCCCGTAACTAGGTCATTTGTTTAAAAAGAGTATCATCTGCTCCATTTCAGAGTCAACAAACTAAAGAAAGCTACTTTCAGGGGTGCCTGGGCGGCTCAGTGGGTTAAGCCTCTGCCTTCGGCTCAGGTTGTGATCCCAGGGTCCTGGGATCGAGCCCCGCATCGGGCTCTCTGCTCAGCAGGGAGCCTGTTTTCTCCTCTCTCTCTCTGCCTGCCTCTCTGCCTGCTTGTGATCTCTGTCAAAAAAATAAAAATAAAATCTTTAAAAAAAAAAAAGAAAGCTGCTTTCAAAGAAATGTCTTTAATTTCTTGGTCATATTGAATATGTGGCAAGGCCACATACAGACACTACTGCCAGGCTCCAGATATATTTATAAAATCAGGCAAATGTCATCTTCAGTTAGTATAAAACTCACTTGAAAAAAAAATTGCCTTGCTTACATATTTCTAACATCTTATAAAAAATAAGACACTTTGTTGTAACTTCCATTTCAAAATAATGATTGAAAGTTTCCTTGAAAGGCATGGACAAGGGTTACTTTTTTGTATGGTTTCTTTATACCTGTCTTTCATTTTATGTTTTGAGGTAGGTTTTATGTATTTAACATGCCAGAATTTTCTCTTTCTCCCTGGGGGAGGAGAGGGGTAGGAGGGAGCACAGAAAACTGAGGAATATATGGCATATTTTTAGATTTCTTTACAAGAGGAAATAATAAGAATGACCAGATTTCCCCACATGATGACTAAGAAAATATGGCTAAGTGTGTGGTTTTCCAGAGAATATTTACTATTATTGTTTTTTCTTTTTTTAAAGATTTTATTTATTTATTTGACAGAGAGAGATCACAAGTAGGCAGAGAGTCAGGGAGAGAGAGAGAGGAGGAAGCAGGCTCCCCGCCAGGCAGAGAGCCCGATGTGGGGCTCGATCCCAGGACCCTGAGACCATGACCCGAGCCTAAGGCAGAGGCTTTAACGCACTGAGCCACCCAGGCACCCCACTATTATTGTTTTTTTAAATTAACATTGCAAACGATAGGAGTGATATCACAAGCTCTCCCTTTCTCTTGCTACTTCCACCTGCTACAGGTGGGACTCTAATTGAAGTTGTCTTGTTCCCGGTTCCCTCTCATTTATAACCCAAACAACTTCCAAATTCATATTAAAAAAAACACAGCTCTGAGGATATTACATTTCTTCTTTGAGAACTTTCAGCTTCTCCTCACCATTAAGATTCATCTCAGGAACCATTCTGGCTAAATGGAATTGCTTACTTCGCCATCCAAGGCCTAAGAAGACCTGGCCTCCAAGGACATTTCCAGTTCAATGTTCGCTCGACCAGTCATCCTGGAAAACTAGACCATGCTCTCATGAGACGAGCCCAAAACTTCCTTTTCTCTCTGCCTTGGTCATTCTCAGAATGCTCTCCTTCCTTACTCTCCCCACCAAATCCAGCACTTCCCCAGCCACTCAAGGCCTTGCTCAAATTCTTATCTTTGGGGGGGCGCCTGGGTGGCTCAGTGGGTTAAGGCCTCTGCCTTCAGCTCAGGTCATGATCCCAGGGTCCTGGGATCGAGTCCCACATCGGGCTCTCTGCTCAGCGGGGAGCCTGCTTCCTCCTCTCTCTTTGCCTGCCTCTCTGCCTACTTGTGATCTCTGTCTGTCAAATAAATAAATAAAATCTTTAAAAAAAAACCTTCTTATCTTTGGGAAATCTTTTGGCCCCTATTAGAGGAGTTCTTCTCTTCAGAACTTTATAGCATTTCCCATCGGTCAGGCAGTGTAGCGCACTATTTGGCATTACCTTGGAGTTATTTATGTACATGTCTTATTTCTTCTATGGTGTTATAAACTACGTAAGTAGAAGTTGCCTTGAAAGTAGGAGATGCTTTTTCTACACGGGCTAAATCTTAGCCAAAATCCCAAACCTCAAACTAACATCTACTTCTTTTCACTTTGTGCTTCATATGTACAATAATTGTATGTCATCATACTGCCCACTTGGTTTTCAGATTGTAACTCAATATAATTTGTTCTCAACCCTATCTGCTTCTTTCGCTTTGAGCTTATGTACATCATCTTGATGAATTTATCATTTTCTAAATTTCTCCTTAGTCAGGCATAAATTCCTTTTTAAAGTGCACCTTGAACTTATTGTCTTAACCTTGTTTAGAGGTATCAGCTATGTATAAGAAGGAGAAATGATATACTGCTCCTTGGGTCTCATATTCCTGGCCACTACTCAAAAAATTGTAAGTTGATGGATTAAGAAAGGGCATTTTTGGTTATTCTAGTTTCAAAGTTGCTCAGAAAATGGAACTTTTGAGACAGAAAACTTCGATATGTAAAAAGATTTGTATATAAACCTGACATATAAACTGTTATTTTTTTTCTTCTATTTCTAAAGTCATCATGGGATGAATTTATTAGTTTAGATAAAGTTTCACATTGGTACTTAGCAATTCTACCCGGGTTCACCAGGTTGCTATCTTCTAGAAAGTTCTTCTCTCCTACGAGTTTTCTAACTGGGTTAGTAAAGAACCAAATTTTGATACAAGTAAGATATTCACTATTGCTGGTTGGCCATTTTTGCTTTTAACAAAAGCATCCATGCCTTTTAAACATACAATAGTAAGATTTCCATTCTTGCTATTCATGCTACTCTATTCAAACAGTGATAACATATACCAAAATTCCCATTTCTAAAACAATAAGTGGTGATTATTCTTCCTATGAGATGTCTTTTGAAATTTATGGGGAAAAAAAACTAACCTTTTTTTCCTCTCCCCGCATAAAATTGCTTCAGGTTAAAGGAAAATAACCAGTGATCAGTCAACAGGATACACAGGGGGAGGGCATTCTGTCTGGGAATAATACCCCAAATTACAATCAATTACAGATACTGAAAATAAAAAGAGCTTACAGAATTAGCCTGTTTCCGGGCTTGGTTTATCAGTTCTTTTATCTCAGAGATGTTCTTCTTTAGGTTATCCTCAAGTTCCTTGATGGGTTTGAGTTTATCTATCAGACGATCAGCTTCTTGTTCTAGATTTTTCACAGTGGCATCGGCATCTGCAACTGCATTGAAAAAATGAGTGCATACCACACACACACACACACACAGACACACACACACACACACAGAGACACGAAAATAGTAGTATGCTTCATTAAATAATTGAAAGGCTCTCATCTTATCCACATGATAAAGCAGGGCCATGATTGCAGAAGCGCAGTGTGTGATGGCAAATGGAAAATTTCAGTTGGGACTCAGGCAAGCCAAACAGGAGGTGTTAGAGACAGAGGACCAACACTCTGGCTTTGTGATCAAGGTGAAAGTTAGCGTTGAAGGTAAAGAATACGATGACCTTAATTCGATCATTAATTTCTAGCTTCAGGCCCAAAGCTTACCTTTCTAGTAGTTTGGTCACAGAATCAAGGAAATGAAAGTGTTTTAAAATGTCACTTCATCTGTCCAAGCCAGAACCGTATTTAAATTAGGGTTCTCACCCAAAATTGATTTTCTTTCTTTTTCTCACAGTCTATCTTTGTATGTCTTAAAGAGGGAAGCTATCAAAATGTCTTCTGAAAACATTTCAGTGTTGAACAACCCTTAGACTGAAGGCCTATGTTAAACTTTAATTAAATCTTTTATGCTGCAGTTCATTTTCATTTTGAAGAACTGATTATCCTAATCTCTATATTAGGTTGAACCATATTAAATGGCCATTCTTATAGGTTCAAAAAAAGTTTGAATATCAACAATTTCAAAAGGGGTTTAACCCTAAGATAATTGAAGGTTATCATTGATCCACAGACTTTCAGCATGAGCTTTTCATAGGAGGGCAATGACACATGGAAAACAATTACTCTATCTCAAGGAAGCTGGTCATCTTACCTAAACTATGCCGTTTATTATCTGATTGAGCATGTATTGTTCTGATTTCTGTCATTGTGACTCTGATGAAAAAGTGAAACTGCTTAAAGACCAGTGCTGTGCGCTTTGCTCAGCTATGAATGATCAGCACTCTGGTGGCCAATGAACCACTGAGAACTAATCCTCAGGAATGAATCAAAGGTGCTCAAAAGGAAGGACATTATTATTTTCAAAGCTTGCTTGCTTGCTTATTATTTACTTATTTATTTGGCACACACATGCACACACAGGTAGCATGAATGGGAGAGAGAGAGAGAATCTTAAGCAGGCTCTGTGCCCAGAGCAGAGCCCAAGTCAGCGCTTGATCTCACAGACCTGAGATCATGACCTGAGCCAAAATCAAGAGCCAGCTGCTTAATCGAATGACCTACCCAGGAGCCCCGGAAATTATTATTTTTAAACTAGGCTTTGAATTGAGTATTTTGAACTCATGCCCATAAATATGAAAAATACTGTAAGGGTGTTTAAACAGGACATAAGTGTATCATCAAATTTAATTAAAAGAGTTGCTAGATCAAAGCCTGATATGCAGGTTCCTGGGGTCAAAGCTCTTGCTACGTAACTGGATATTCAGCAGACACAGTTGCCCTTTTGTTCTGTATACTTTTAATAGACCATTTGTCCATTTTTTCCTTCCTTTAATTCCCCAATATTATCCTGATATTCTACAAATTATCCTAGAGTTAAGAAAAAATTATTTAGATTTGGATTCGTGGGAAAAAGAAAAAGGGTAAAGCAGACTATTTCAGCTTCATCCAAGAATGCATTCTTTCCTTTGAAAGCTCTCAGATTCTTATCAAATATTTCCAAATGAAATTCAAAGCTTTCCTACCTCCCTTACTCTTTTTTTCCCCCCTTCTATCTTCTGGAGAAGTTGAAGTCTTTAGGAAATTATCTTCTTGATGGTTTTAAAAATAAAACCTCTGTGATACTGAGCCTAATGCTTTCTTAAATAGTGCTTTTTTTTAAAAGTTTGTGACTTTCTTCTATAATTATTTGAGTGTATATATTTTAAAATCACTTCTGAAGATAGATTATGATAATTCAATGTTTTCCTAGAAAATTATCGATCTCTTTTAGGCTCTAAAATTCCCTAGCATAGAGTTTTGAAAACTACTTTCTTTTTTTTTTTTTCCATTTTATTTATTTTTTCAGCGTAACAGTATTCATTCTTTTTGCACAACACCCAGTGCTCCATGCAAAACGTGCCCTCCCCATTACCTGTTCCCCCAACCTCCCACCCTTGACCCTTCAAAACCCTCAGGTTGCCCCAACCTCCCACCCCTGACCCTTCAAAACCCTCAGGTTGTTTTTCAGAGTCCATAGTCTCTTATGGTTCGCCTCCCCTCCCCAATGTCCATAGCCCGCTCCCCCTCTCCCAATCCCACCTCCCCCCAGCAACCCCCAGTTTGTTTTGTGAGATTAAGAGTCATTTATGGTTTGTCTCCCTCCCAATCCCATCTTGTTTCATTTATTCTTCTCCTATCCCCCTACCCCCCCATGTTGCTTCTCCATGTCCTCATATCAGGGAGATCATATGATAGTTGTCTTTCTCCGATTGACTTATTTCACTAAGCATGATACGCTCTAGTTCCATCCACGTCGTCGCAAATGGCAAGATTTCATTTCTTTTGATGGCTGCATAGTATTCCATTGTGTATATATACCACATCTTCTTTATCCATTCATCTGTTGATGGACATCTAGGTTCTTTCCATAGTCTGGCTATTGTAGACATTGCTGCTATAAACATTCGGGTACACGTGCCACTTCGGATCACTATGTTTGTATCTTTAGGGTAAATACCCAGTAGTGCAATTGCTGGGTCATAGGGTAGTTCTATTTTCAACATTTTGAGGAACCTCCATGTTGTTTTCCAGAGTGGTTGCACCAGCTTGCATTCCCACCAACAGTGGAGGAGGGTTCCCCTTTCTCCACATCCTCTCCAGCATCTGTCATTTCCTGACTTGTTAATTTTAGCCATTCTGACTGGTGTGAGGTGATATCTCATTGTGGTTTTGATTTGTATTTCCCTGATGCCGAGTGACATGGAGCACTTTTTCATGTGTCTGTTGGCCATCTGGATGTCTTCTTTGCAGAAATGTCTGTTCATGTCCTCTGCCCATTTCTTGATTGGATTGTTTGTTCTTTGGGTGTTGAGTTTGCTAAGTTCCTTATAAATTTTGGATACTAGCCCTTTATCTGATATGTCGTTTGCAAATATCTTCTCCCATTCTGTCAGTTGTCTTTTGGTTTTGTTAACTGTTTCCTTTGCTGTGCAAAAGCTTTTGATCTTGATGAAATCCCAATAGTTCATTTTTGCCCTTGCTTCCCTTGCCTTTGCCGTTGTTCCTAGGAAGATGTTGCTACGGCTGAGGTCGAAGAGGTTGCTGCCTGCATTCTCCTCAAGGATTTTGATGGATTCCTTTCTCACATTGAGGTCCTTCATCCATTTGGAGTCTATTTTCGTGTGTGGTGTAAGGCAGTGGTCCAATTTCATTTTTCTGCATGTGGCTGTCCAATTTTCCCAGCACCATTTATTGAAGAGGCTGTCTTTTTTCCATTGGACATTCTTTCCTGCTTTGTCGAAGATTAGTTGACCATAGAGTTGAGGGTCGATTTCTGGGCTCTCTATTCTGTTCCACTGATCTATGTGTCTGTTTTTGTGCCAGTACCATGCTGTCTTGATGATGACAGCTTTGTAATAGAGCTTGAAGTCCGGAATTGTGATGCCACCAACTTTGGCTTTGTTCTTCAATATTCCTTTGGCTATTCGAGGTCTTTTCTGGTTCCATATAAATTTTAGGATTGTTTGTTCCATTTCTTTGAAAAAAATGGATGGTATTTTGATAGGGATTGCATTAAATGTGTAGATTGCTTTAGGTAGCATAGACATTTTCACAATATTTATTCTTCCAATCCAGGAGCATGGAACATTTTTCCATTTTTTTGTGTCTTCCTCAATTTCTTTCATGAGTACTTTATAATTTTCTGTGTATAGATTCTTAGTCTCTTTGGTTAGGTTTATTCCTAGGTATCTTATAGTTTTGGGTACAATTTTAAATGGGATTGACTCCTTAATTTCTCTTTCTTCAGTCTTGTTGTTGGTGTACAGAAATGCAACTTATTTCTGTGCATTGATTTTATATCCTGACACTTGACTGAATTCCTGTACAAGTTCTAGCAGTTTTGGAGTGGAGTCTTTTGGGTTTTCCACATATAGTATCATATCATCTGCGAAGAGTGATAGTTTGACTTCTTCTTTACCAATTTGGATGCCGAAAAGTACTTTCTCATGTGTTAAGTTTCCCCCCTGTATCTAATTATAGCTCCTTTAGAACTTTGCCTATTTGTGTTTTATTATTCTCGGGTAAGTCTGCCAGGCATTAAAAATATTTTATCTTTACACTCCTAAGGATTCACCTCTTGTATTTATCAAGTATATTATTTTCCATCTTCTAATTCATCTATTTTTTTTTCTTATTTTTATTTTGTCTCACTTAGTGCTCGCTTTGGCAGCACATATATTTTGTCTCACTTATAGGGTTGATTACCTAAATTGCTCATTTCAGTGCTGGTTTAGTAATGTAATCACACCCATATTCCACTGAAGACAGGCTTGGTTGTATTTCTCAGGTTTCGATATGTTGGATTTTACTATTATTATTTTCCATTCTGAAGTTTAATTTTTGACTTTGAATTTAAACTATGAGATATTTAAGAGAGAATATTATTATATCCCAATAATTGCTCATTTGATAAGACCTAATTTTATTAGTTTTATTTTGTGCTTCTCCAGGTATAATTCTCTAGAAGTTGAGAATAATTATTCAAAAGAGGGAGGGAATTGAGCATGGGGTGGGGGAGGAAGTGATGACAACAACATATACTTAATCTATTTTAATCCTACTGCAAAGAAATCTTTTGAAATTCAGTTGCTGAATCTGTGTTTTCAGAAGAATCACAATTTGATTCAGTCTGAAGAAGAATTCTATTTTCCATTTTTCTTTTGGTATCATAGAGGCATTTCACTGATTTCTATAACATAATTGAAAGCATTTTATATCAACTACATTCATAAGCTAACTTTGTGTAAAAAAAAAGTCTTTTAAAAATATATCTAGTATTAATACTGTGACACTGAAAAGAATAGCTATAAAAGGTTAAAGCAATACCCAAACATGGTAACATGCAAAGCTGAAGCATTTGCAATAGGCAGTCAAGCTTAAAGTTACTGAAAAGTATGCCAGTAAACATATACATACTGATTTCTGCAGGTAATTTCATATGGAAGCAAAACAAAAAGAAATGAGAAAATTTATGAGGAAATAGTTTTATGAGTTTTATAAAGCAGTGATTATCAAAAAATGGTGCTTTTCACAATAGGTGCTAATTACCAATGCATCCTATTTTAAGTCAAACAACTGTGATCAAATAAAAATCCACAAACTTGTCAGTTAGCAGACTATTGTTCATACTGAAAGAAAGTGTACTAAGATGTTCTAATAAGATAGAAAACAGACCCAGTTTAATTACTATTACAGGTAACTATCTCTAGATGGAGGGTAAGATCAAAAAGTTAGAGAAAAATATTATGAAGAGACCACTCTCAGTTGAGAATCAATATGAAATTGAATGAAGTTGTGTCTTCAATTATAAAATAAGAGAATGATATTTACTTTGAAACTTATTTTCACTTGGGGGGGCATACATATTGTGATCTGGCATTCATTGGAACCATTTATTTTGATGGAATCTTTGAAGGACAGACAACAGCTATTTCTGGGCTTATATAAGAAAAAATGAAAAAAAAAAAGATTGTATGGCCTTTTTTTTCTTTTTTTAAGAAATAGCAAAGTATATATCCTCCCTAGCTCTGAAATGAATGCTATCTATGTTTTCACTTTTCCTTGCTCTTTAACGAATCATGCTAGTAGTATTTATTATTTTGTAGCATCATTAGCTTTTGAGGCAATGGTGCTGAAAAATCAGCACCTGAATTACAGAACACCTAATGTCAATAACTGTTTCTGTTATTACATGCTAGCAACATTTGGATACCCAATGGAAATGTTGGTATATAAACAGAGGGCTAGTCTCTTCAGAGTGACAAGTCCAAAAAAATCAAGCATCTCCTTTGGTGAAATCATATACTAAGATAATGTTGCATCACTGCATAGGATGGAAAAAAGATAAAAATCATAATGCTTATTGACTACAGTTAATATTTTAAATTATCATTATATTAAGTTCTACCATATTTTCTCAGTAAATCCTTATTAAGTTGATATAATTGAATGAAATATATAAAAGATGTGAAGAAGTATTCTTGATAAACTAGATACTTTAATTTCCTGCAAATATTTAAATAATTTAAAAATTTACATTTAAATAATAAAATATTAATATCTTTGAATTTTAGTGTGTTTCAGGTTGATGACATTTTAATATCCTGTTCTAACAGGCCTGCTGGTAAGTGTGCTCCTTGACCTCTATGTTCCATGGAACTTCACAAACTCAGAAAATGTAATTTCCCAAACACAACTGTATTTGCAATTACACTGAAGGATTCAAAGAAAATTGTATTTGGCACCCCTATACCAAAAATCATGCAGACTTTGAGAATTCCTGGACAAAATATGGATGAAGAAAGCACTAGTGCATGGCCTGAGGACTTGGATTCTAGCTCTGGAGCTGCAGCCCCTCCATTCCTGAGCCCAGTCTATGAGGAGAGCAGACAACATCACTATGGGGTCTCCTCCCCGTCTAAGTGTTAAGAGTCTAGATTCCTTTTATAGTGTGAAGAAGCACATGACATAATCAAAGTGAAAAAGGAGATCTTACTGTTCTTCGAAGGATCTTTTAACACAGCATTTGTTTTGGCTACACTGTCTGCTAGTTGATCGTAATTTTTCTTCAGGCCATCAAGGTTCCGGTGGAGATCTTTAATCTGTGCCAATACGTCTTTTGCGGTGTTGTTGGCTTGTCTTGCTTTGTCCTTAATGGCTTGCAGTTTAGCAGCTGTGTCTGTTAGCAGGGGAGGGTATGGGGAACAAAGCAAAGGGTCCAGAGTTAGTGGCTTACTCCGTGCCGGTCAAAGGGAGGCTGCGGCTGGCCCGCTTTGGGGACACACGCACAGAGGGAAAGGCTGAACTTTGTCTCACTTGATTATAGCAAATGAAGTAAATTTTTAGCTAAATTAAATTTTCTCAAGGACCTTTGCTATGAATACCTGATTAGTTCTTAAGATAGCAAAGTGATTATTCTAAATGTTCATTGCATAAGGGTATATTGTGATTTGCTGCCAAACATATTACAGAGAGAAATTTATCCACAAGCCATAGTTTCATCAAAAATAGACTTAAGGTTTAACTGCACATTCCAAAAGATGAATGATGAATGAATGTACTTCAACTTAAAGGTAGAGACACTGTTGGGTATTTTAGAACATGTGTTTATGTACTTCTATTAGTTTTCAGCATTGGAAATTTTCTATTATGTCCTTACTACTGAAGGAGATGACAAGCAATCCTGGACAGTTTGTTTTTTTTAATATTAAAAAAAGGAAAAATCATTAATATTTCTGGTGTTATATTATATAAATGCATGCATTAGTTTCCTTGATCATAATTTGTATAAAAACATATACTGAACATATAGGTATCTACTAGTATGTGTAGATTAATGGTTAAAGCCACAGGCTCTGAAGTTAAACTGTGGGGTTCGAATCTCATACATGCCACTTTTAACAATGGCTTTCAGCATTCTGTTTCATTTCTTAAATTTCACATACGAGTAAATCACATGGTATTTTCCTTTCTCTGACTGACTTATTTCCCTTAGCATGATACGGTGTCTCAGCTTGTTCCCTGTAAAATGGGAATAACATTATTAATTCTGTAGGATTACTATAAGGATTACATACACTTAACACACATATTGAGTAAACACTCAATAAACAGCAGATTTTGTTATTATCATTATCACATTATGAAAATATAAAGGATAGTGTTTTCAGGAACTAATACCAAACAATAACTTCAAGTACTTATAATAGGTAAGAAGATATTACAGACATGGTTCGGCTGTTAATGTTTTCAAAGGTGAAACATTTAAGGAACTGAACTTTGCCAAGAAAGATGTGCTAATGGTTGCCAGAGGGGAGGGCTGTGGGGAGAGAGGCAGAATGGGTGAAGGAGGGGTTGGGAGATACAGGCTTCCAGTTACAGAATGAGTAAATCATAGAAATAAATACACAGCATAAGGAATATAGTCAATGATCCTATAATAGTGTTGTATCAGGACAGATGGGAGCTACAACTGTGGTAAGTATAGCATAATCTTATAGACTTGTTTAATCACTGTGTTCAACACTTGAAAATAATGTAACATTGTGTGTCAACCACACTCAACAACAACAAAAAGAAGTAAAGAATGATATGGGGAAAGGCTCTCCTCTGTCATGTAGGTATTATAATCACCTGTGAGTTTGTAGTAGAACAACATTTTAGAGAACGGTACCCATGTGATTTTATACTTTCCCATTAACATGAGATTACAAATAATATTATTTATAATGATGATAAGAACCTTATTATAAAGAAGATTTTCTGGGCTGACACATGGATGAAAAGTATATAAGATGGTTATATTTATTTTCCTTTTTGCAACATCTACCGATGGATGTCAGCTAGGATAACAAAGCATAAGAAAAATCCGAGGAGAGAGAGTATGGCTTAGTTTCTCATTCTCACAAAGAAAAATTCACAAGTAAGAAAACCAATATCTAATTTCCTGACAACGGTCCAAGTGTAATGTCAGAAAAGATGGTAAACGTTAGAACATTCTTTAATAGTTCAGGTCAACTGACACAGTTTGCAGTGTCCCAAATGCTTACCGTTTGGAATGGCTGACAGCTTCCCCAAAGTGTCATTCAAAGCTCTCAGGAGATCCTCATTTCTAACATCTGCATTTTCTAATCTGGTTGTTAAGCCATTCAGATAGTCATTGTTTTCTGTGAATGGAAAACAAATAAGAATGAAACAATTTTAATCATCTCAGAGTTTACACATCTCTGATATGGATACATAATTTCAGATTGTTTTAATATAAGGTTTACAAAATGCAGGATAATTGATTTAATTCCTTTAATTTATTAGCATCTATCACTACATACATTTCAGTCCATAATATAAAATAGTTGCTTATGAAATGACCATTTCACTCTTTAACAGGTTCAATAGCTATGTTTTCCTCTTGGTGTCTGATATGTATGTGACTTAATTTTATGGTTTTTTATGGAGAAAAAAACTGCAAAAGAATCAACCTCTTACTGCATTTGTAATGATGCCCTCTTGACATTATTCCCATTAATGTTACTTATTTTAAAAATTTCATCACCAAAATGGATCACAGGGTTAGCTTTTAAAAATCTCAAATAGATATGATTGTTAAGTGGAATCTCCCAACTATGGTAAATATTGCATTAATACATAGTTGAAAATGAATGAAAAAAACTTCAGTGCATTTCTGATAAATGGTTTTTTTGTTATATATAGAGAACAATATTTTATAAATGGCTCTCAAATAGGCTTTTCAGAGGTTTGTTTTTTTTTCTTGCTACCTTAGCATGATTTCTTTAACGTTAAAAAAAATCACGTACTGGAGATAACTCAATATTACAAGTATAAATATTTCAGCTTCATTCCACTAGTTTTTAATATTGCCCAAACAGATATACCTGTGAAACTACATCAATATGTATCTTCCAGAATGTTCATGAGATCTTTAATTGGAGGTACAGATATGAGAAGAAAAAAAAAGATCCTTAAGATCTTTTTCATGAAAACGAACAAGGGACACAATACATATGGTGATACATAGACAAAAGTTTGTCAGGGTGGGATATGGTGGTGGGCAGGTGGAGAAGAACATATGAGAGAACCCTGATAGTACTTACAGCAGATAAAAACCAGGAACAGAACAAGCAAGGGAGTTTATGGTGGCGTGAGCACCACCATGGTAGTTGTGCTCATTAAATTGCTTCCTCTGGGTAGATAGTTCTATTCTTTTATTTAAAAGAGTGATTGATTGATTCATTGACTGCTTAATCAATCAATAAACAAACATCTAAAGGAACCTGAACTGGGGCAACTTGTTATTGTCAACACTAAGACTGTTGCTCTCATCACTTTCCTGGTACCCAGTTTGGGCAGCAGGAGAGACTAGGTCTCACACAACAGAGCCAGAGTGGTCTTGATTTGCTTGTCTGCATATTCCCTAGAGGCAGTGCACTTGGCTTCTCAGGGGAACTGAGCAGACCACTCTCAGCTAGACAAGCATCCCTGCCTTTATTGGCCTTCATCTGCAAAGAATAGCAAAGGGAAAGGAAGATGGATGAAGGATTCTTAGCTATCAGTATTCTGGATGTGAAAAAGAGGACTGAACATATTAATTAATGATCCACTTCATTTCATAGAAGGCTTTTATAGGCAGACAGATTAAACCACTGTTAAACAATAGTAATGTAAGCACATACTACAGTTTAACACATCTGCCTTTAAGCTCCAAGCCAAAGACCTGACATCATTGAAAAACAAAGCATAAAATATCCTAGCAAGGCATGGTTCAAAAACATCAATATGTCCATTTCAGTGACTAAGATGTTATTATTTTCAGTTCTAAGTGCCTCAAAATATATTTTCCAAGTAATTAGATTTTCTCCTCTGTCAATCATGATTCATCTTTCTTTTAATACTTCTGTTATTCTCAGTGTTTGTACTAAAATAAAATCTTTGGATAGGTTATTGAAAGTCTACTTTCAGAGGGAAAGCCAGTCTGATTATGACTGTGATTGCTATATGAATTCCTTGAGAATAAAGGGCTGTTCTTTTGATATTGCTTTGGACGTCTTCATCAATTAAGGAAAGGGGACAGTACAAATTTTATTTCTTAGCTTCTTGATTGGATTTGATTTTTTAAATAATGAAGCATTCAAAATGGTCTGGCAAGCAAGATCTTCGCGTACAGTGAAAAAAACCCACTTATTTAAAGGGCATTACTTGGTTTATATTATTTTATGCATTCAAGTCGCAAATACTGGCTGAACAGTCAGGCTAATTATTCAGAAGAAAGATTGATCCAAAGAACATTGTTGCTTCTGTCTTTCAAGTTCCAAAGCAGTAATTTTGATCCTCTGCTTTCTGTACTCGGAGGTCAGAATGTGAACATTCTGCCTGCGCTCTGATTTCTAGGTTTCACCTATTAGATGTGGATTCCTTCTTGATGGATCCTCTCCCACACTGTGATGATTTTTTTCTGAAGTAGTTTCTGGAATTTCACAAAACCAAATCTCAACACTTCATAGCTTTGTCAATAGAATTAGGTGAGTAGAAGCCATGTACAGAAACCTACGGCGGATTTCAAAATGGAAAACTTGGGAAACTATAGCAATGAATAGCTCAAAAAAGCAGCCCTCCAAAGTTGGCTTTAAATGAAAAGAGATATGAAGCCCAGCATATCTATAGCTGACATGTAAGGGAGACTGCATTTGGCCTAGTTTGAACTATAACATGACCAAAGAAATGGAATTATTAATAGTTAGAGAACATCCAACCCGATCCTTTAGTTGTAAATTTTGGAGAACAAGAGAAGGATCCGATTTATAATTCATAGCGACATGTTATAGGATTTCCTCTCACTTTTTCAGCTCTCATTCCCAGTAGCTGTAGTTAAGACATTCTCTTTAACTTCTCTCTAGGTATCACACCCACCAAATCTTAAAAGCTACACACACATGCTTTTTCCTCTTTGGTTCTCCCTTTCCCATCCTGTCCTCACACATTAGAACACAAATGTCCATGGGTTTGGCAGACACAGAGCTCGTACAGTACGAGAAAGAAGCAGAGCGGTACGGTCGACTGTGAACATTCCTGGCGATATCAGTTCCTTTTGTTACCTGTGCACTGACTGAGCAGGATAGACAGACTCAAACTGAAACTCAACAGGGTTGTAAGTCACTGCTACTCAGAGTACACATTTACTCATTTACCATCTTCCTGACGCCGTGCTGATTATGAATTACGGTTCAGTTAAATCAGAACTGGTAACTTTGAACTATGTTATGTAATATCTCAAAATAAAGCTGTTGTGTCACTTCTTTCATCATCAATAATGTCTTCTTGTGCAAAATTCTTGTCGTTAAAACTGGTATGGTGCAATGAACTCATCGTTAAGACTCAGAGGTGGAAGACGAGGTGGGCTCAAATGCCATTTCTTTCCCTTTTTACATGTATAAAATAAAGATAGTGCCTCCCTTCATATGACTGATATGAGAAATAAATCTGTGGATGTATGAGAAAATACTGGATTTACAACAGGCAGTAAATGGTAACAAAATAATTCACACTGGCTTGAGGATTGTGCTGGTATATTTACCAGTTTTCAATGATGCTGAAACAGGTTTCTACTAAATATAAGACTGCTTTTTATAGATTTTAATGAAACATTCTCTTGAAACTCATCTAGGGATGCCTGGTGGCTCAGTTGGTTAAGGGTCTGCCTTCAGCTCAGGTCATGATCTCAGGGTCCTGGGATGGAGCCTTGCATTGGGCTCCTTGCTCAGTGGGGAGCCTGCTTCTCCCTCTGCCTACTGCTCCCCCTGCTTGTGCTCTCTCTCACTATCCCTGTCTCTGTCTCTCAAATAAATAAATAAATAAATAAATAAATAAATAAATAAATAAAATATTTAAAAAAGAGGCTTATCTATTAAGTTTTTCAAATGCAATTTTTAGTTTTTGTTTAGGCACAAAACAAATACCTTGAAAGAATTTCTCATTCACAAGGGTGAAATTCATAGAGAGGCTATTAAATGGGTTTGGTTAAATGGAATCTCCTGCCAAGTTGCCATTCAGATAATATTTTGCAGTGAACTCCTTGATTACCGTGACATTTGCCTTATTATGAATTAATACTCTGATGGAATATTTACCACTTTGGATTTGCTTCTTATCAAAAAAAAATGAGGGGTGCCTGGGTGGCTCAGTGGGTTAAAGCCTCTGCCTTCGGCTCAGGTCATGATCCCGGGGTCCTGAGATCGAGCCCCGCATAGAGCCCGCTTCCTCCTCTCTCTCTCTCTCTCTCCCTGCCTCTCTCCCTACTTGTGATCTCTATCTGTCAAATAAATAAATAAAATCTTAAAAAAAAATGAAAGAATATCCTCTGTTTAGGATTTCTTTGTGAAAGAAGAATTTAATCCACATAACTTTCACTTGTTACAAATATATTTCAGATTTTGTTGTTGAGACACCTTTTGAACTAGAGAACAGATTAATCTCTGCAGCATTTCTCTGTGTAGTTCTGAAGCAGGAGGTTTGAAATAGGCAAAGGATTGACATGAAGTCACATAAAGTATCTTGATTGTGACCTTCCTGATAATGAGAGATTTTGGCTACACTTGGTTATTCAACCACTTATTCATTTATCAGGCATTTGTTAGGATCAAGACTATCACTGTGCCACCTTCTGGACTATGGCTGAAGCACAGTTGTTATGCCCAGCAGGAGGTAAAAGTATTAGCTTTGGAGCCAGACTAATGTGGGTTAAAGTGTTGGTCCCACTATACAAATGTGGTGCATTCAGATTCTTGGTGTTTCTTCAAAGCAAATGATTTTGTTTTAGACATGAGGTGGCCAAACTTATCAAATTATGAAATATGTGATTGCTTTACACAATTTTTAATTTTATTGTATTATATTATATATTGTCATTTTTTGATAGTTTAAGAACATAAGAGGTAAAATTTCCCTCAAGTCACTTTATTGTAATTTTTCACCCACCTATGTAGTCCTTTACCTGTTTAATATTTCCAGATTTTTAAATTTCCAAAGAGTCTGTCCCCTAAGTCAACCCCACAACCCAGGACAGGAACCTGGGGCCTTGCTGAAGGAAGGAGTGCTGCTTAAGGAAGGAAGCCAGGCAAAAGTGAGAACTGGATTCTGTACCCAGTCTCCTGTCAATTGACTTGAAGAGACTGTTAAACCCAGTTTGCCACTTTTTTGTATTTCTAGCCTTATTTCATGACTTTACTCCCAAACTTCCCTTTCTCCAGTTGTTGTCACAAGTTTGGGATGTGTCCTATCTCTTACTGACTTTTCTGCCCAGACACATGCACTAGAGTGACCGTGCATGGGAATCTCTGAGATCACTCAGTCGGCAGGTTTATAGGGAGGCGTGTTTCTGAGAAACCTTGTCCTGATCCCAAATGGCCAATTCAGTCTTGTTCCTCCATGAGGACAGTGCTTGATAGGCCCTCAGTAACCATCAGCTGCCACTGAATATACTCTTCCTTCCACTAGAGAGATGGTCATAGTGAGAAGTCTGAGGAGAGGAGGGAAGGGAGGCTTCTCTGGTGCAGGATCTCCAAAGACTTAAGATACCAGAATAGAGGGGAATCCTCTCCTCAACAAGTGTAATGAGAAACCAAAATAGCCAGATGTTGAAACCCACTTATGGTTCCACTAGGATAAGCTCTGAAGCCTGACTGTGGGCCTGCAGACTCATTGTGCTTTGGCCAGCAAGGTATTCTAAAAGAACTTGAAAAGAACCAGACAAGTACTGTCTGGTCCAATCGTTCCTACTTTTCTATGTTTGCCACTACTTTGTCACTTTCCATTTTAACTCCTAAACCAACTCCAATCTGGTTTCATTATTTTGATTTTCTTGATTCACACTCCAAAGGAGGTAGTACAGCTCTGTGTACTGTGAGAAATCAGCAATATCTATGGGGAAAGATTCTTTTGTTCTCCAGACTACGGTCAGCTAGGAGATCCAAGCTTGATTTCATCCATTTAGTCTAACATTATTTCTTGTCCATGAAATAGATATTGTTTGTCTTTCACATACTTATCTTCACAAAGGCTGATTCTGGCAAATGGTAGTATGTGAAGTCAAAAGGAGTCTCTCTTTAATAATGAAAGATGGCTTTGGGCAAAATTTAACTCTTGCATCGTACTTTGTTTTAACATTGAAGTATTCCTGTTTATTTATTTTTTCTAATCTAAAATAATAACAGAATCTTACCAGGTTCATCAATGCTACTGTACTAACATTCACAAAGGCAGAATCTTTCTCATACACTTGCCTGGACTGAATGCCTGCCTGAGTGTTTAGAACAACACAGTATAGAAAGAAAAGCACTGATTAATTTGATAAAAGATAATACGTGGAATAATTTTGGTATTGTTCTTTGTGCTGGACTGTACCTCATGTCATGCAATTCACTGAGTCAATGTCTTTGGGTTTGGAAATTGACCTTACTATTTCTTAGAAGTATCATCCAGTTTATAGAAATGTTATCTATTTGTTCCTAAGTGATTGAATGATTTCACTTATTTTGGCGAAGATAGAAATTAGGGCTAAATTGAGAAGTAAATAATATTGAGAAGTTATTCTATATAAAACAAGGTATAAAACTTTAAAATCTTAGTGTTCTCAGGCTTCTAATATACCAACCTCTGCTTCATTCCTTGCGTTGTACACATTCCGTGAGAACCTCAACTGGCCGTTTGATTGACAAGCTCTCTTGTCAATGGCAAAGGAGCATTAATTCACCTGCTGGTATTAATTCATCTTCTAACTCTCTTGATCATCAGTTTGTCCCAAGTTCCATATCCATCAAGGAAATGATTTTTACCTCCATAGACATTCAATCAGTGCAATGTAGACTGGTTTCAAATTTCAACAGCATACAAGGGCAAATTGACTTTTAACAAATGTATATTCAAAAATTAAAAAGCAAAACAAATTGCTCCTGGCAAGTTCAGACTCCCTCAAGGCAAGGACAGTATAAAAATGTCAGGGAGCAGCACTAAGTCATTCATGACTAAAGCTTGAACTCACCGGATTGTACTGAATTGAACCAAGTAACAAATTAGAAATATGGAGGGTACACTGGCCTCACCATTTTTATTCCTTCTAACTCCAGGCACCAGAGAAAGGGAAATGACTAAATCTCTATTTTAATAGCTGCTGTCAAGAGTTTTGCTCTGTAGGGCCTATTTCAGCAGTTCCTGGTGGTAATATATGGCATTTCCCTGATTAACAGCCATTTTATAACTTGTGTAATTGGCCACAAATCAGGGGAATGTCATAATGTAGCAAGAAAACATTCCCATCTCCGTCAGTCTCTTGGCTTGGATTTTTGGAGAAATTATTACTTGAGTAGTTTGTGGGTTTTCATTACTTTAAATAATGTACTACCTGAAGTACAAAAAAAGACATTTAAACTAATGAACGTTTCTGTCTCCTAACCCTTTCCACCAAGACTGTCTTCAGATTTCTTTCTTGGAAAAAAAAAACCTCTAAAAATGGAATTCTTTCTCCATTTTTATAATGCCAGTATTTTGGGGGGAAACAGAGGTGAGGGCAGAGCAAGGAGTGAGCTGAGGTGACTGAGACATTCACCTCAGGTATAAAATTTAAAGGGGCACCAAAACAGTAATCAAAAATATTTTAATGCAGTATTTAAAAAAATTAAAATGGATTAAAAAAAGATCAATGATGAACAAAATAGTAAACTTTTTTTTTTTTAAAGATTTTATTTATTTATTTGACAGAGAGAGAGATTACAAGTAGGCAGCGAGGCAGACAGAGAGAGAGGAGGAAGCAGGCTCCCTGCGGAGCAGAGAGCCCGATGCGGGGCTCGATCCCAGGACCCTGAGATCATGACCCGAGCCGAAGGCAGCGGCTTAATCCACTGAGCCACCCAGGCTCCCAAAATAGTAAACTTTTAAATAAAATAGGATCTAACCCTGTGCTTGTACAACCTAACCTCACTCACCTCACCTTAATCCTTCCTAGCTCTGGGCAAAGATACTGGATGGGAAGGAGTGGCCCAAAAGTAATGGGAACAACTCAACTTGCCCAGGAGGAAGATAGATTTTGACTCTACAGTGACTCTTCAGTTTAGAATAAGAGCAAGCTCCTGCACAAAATTATGTACATAAGGTTTTTCTTTTTCCCCTCCTGTGACACACAGTCCAAAGCATTTTACTATCCAAATACCATCACACAGACAACAGAAGTAGTAATTTCCCACGAGCTCTATTAGAGACCATAGATAATTAAAGCATGACCTATGTAAATGTTTATAAAACTTCTTTTCTTTCTGAAGTTAGTAAAGACCCATATCATTCCATTCTTCTCAAAAATACACTTCTTGCCTGATTTGAGCCAGTCCCTGTGAAATTAGACACTAGAAAAACAAAGCTAAAAAGAAGACCCTTGGCTCCTGGGTGGCTAGTGGGTTAAAGCCTCTGCCTTTGGCTCAGGTCATGATCCCAGGGTCCTGGGATCAAGCCCCGTATCGGGTTGTCTGCTTGGCAGGGAGCCTGCTTCCCTTCCTCTTTCTCTGCCTGCCTCTCTGCCTCCTTATGATCTCTGTCTGTCAAATAAATAAATAAAATCTTAAAAAAAAAAAAAGAAGACCCTGTGTCTGTCCTCCAGAAGATGGAATCTATGTACAGGCTTGCAGTCGGACAAGTCTGTGAGAAAGGCAGGTAGTGAGAGGGGCATGTAGTTCAGATGGGGTGTCGAGGTTCCTGGAGAAGATGACATCTGAGCTTAACCTTAAAGGTATGCTAAAAGGTAATTATATCAAAAAGAATGAAAGATGGAGAGGCATTCCAAGGAGAAGGATTAACACTCTGAAATATGGAGGCTTGGAATAAGAGTAGTATGTTTTGGAAGGACCATGAATATTTTAGAAAGTTTGGGGAGATGGATGCAAGCCAGAAAATGGTAAGGAGTGAGGCTGCAGAGAGAAACAGGAGATATTTGAATGAAATAATAAATATAATAACACCTAGAGAGCAGCTATAGTGAGTAATACATTTTTAATGCAAAACCCGTAATGGATTAGAGTAGATATTTTATGCACTTTGATGACTGAATTAGGAAGAAAATATAAGAAAAAATGTATTTAAAAAGTGTGAAAACTTTTCAGGAAATGTGACCACTAACAAATTGAAAATTTCATAAGGACATTTATACTATATCTTCCTAATTCATTACTTTGTGACTGTCATTTCTGAAGCCAAAACAAGTGGGGTTTGGTACCCTTAAAAACTTATTAAACTTTAATTTTAAAGTCACTGTACTTTAGCTATAAGTGAAAGATGTTATATAAATTACGTCTAAAAATTATGAAATATTACCCAATGCAAAATGAGATGTGATTTCAAAATGTCATAAAACTGGTGAAATAGTTTACTTGCATTAAATCCTGATAATAAAAACCATCATAAAAACCCTAGTGAAACAATTCCAATTTTCCAATAGTGTACTAAAATATCCTACCAAATAGAACCACAATCAGTTGTGAAAATAGTAACAAAGTGAGATCACACTAACCTTTTACGGCATTTGCCAATTTCTTGGCTTCATTAAGGACCCCAAAGCTTTTCTGAAGAGAGCCTTTGGCACCTTCCCTTAGTGAACCTTGAGGACCTGTTGCCTGTGGACAGAAAAAGAAGTGTCACATATCAAACCCCACAGAATTATGGAGTAGATATATCTGGTGGGCAGCTGATGTAAAGAGCTTACCTTCAGGAAAGCATTCTGGGCTACAGACGTAGACATAAATTATCAGCACATACTGGCGACTAAGTCAGGAGACTGTTTATTGGGAAAGAAGAACTGGAACAGAAACCTTATGAATCTCAATGTTTAAGGGGCAGGTAGAGAAAGAGGCACTGGCAAGGTAACTGAGAGTCTAGAGGGCAAGGAGAAAGCAGGAAAGCTTGATATCATGGAAGCCAAGAGATACAGAAATGTCTCAAAGCATGATGACTGGCAGTGTTGCAAGGACAGAGTTGGTCAGTACTGAATGCTGGAGAATGGTCAAGCAAATTAAGAACTGAACACATCTACTGACTTTATCCCTAAGCACATTTTACTTGAGTTATGTGATAAGTGGAGGAGCAGTTATTGTCCTCTTCTAATGAGGAAGAACATTGCTCCTTTTGAAAACATGTCTCCAAGTATGATGGCAAAACAAAATCTTCTAAATAACAACCTCAGAGCTACAATCATCTCCTAGCTAAGGTGTATCTGTTGGGGTTTGGATTAAAAAAGGTGACACAAAGATAGAAGAATGATATGGGAAAGGGATCGTTTAACTTAATGTCCTGTGATCCATTTTAATAGTGTTTGCTTTCCAGCAATCATCACGTATTACATTGATACAAGAGATAAATCAAATAGGATCTTACATGTACAGTTTAAATTGGAAAAATTATTTCAGGTGCAAGAAGAGCTAGAGAATGCTAAACCTACTGTTGAGGTTATAAAGCTGAATTCAGGTGATCCCAGACATAACACTCCAAATGACACCTGCAATGCCTCTGTCACATTATTTTTTATCAGTCATATTATTTGAGCATTAAACTCGGAGAGATCATAGAATATGTGACTGTTGTGGTAAAATTTACTTTCAGGTGTTATACTAACAGCTTGGCTGTTCACAGAACAGAATGATTGTGTAATATTAAGATATCTAAAAAAGGACATATTGGATACATCTACATGAATAAAAAGGGACATTGTGCATATATAGCTATAGCATTTGCAAAAAGAGCTGACAACCCTAGAAAATCAGTCTATGGAAAATGGACAGTTTCTTCAGCTGAGAATACAGAAATTTTTAGTCCTACAGTTTCCCTTGGAAATTAGATATACTAACAACACAAAGGGTCACTTACCTTAAAAAAAAAAAAAAGGAAAAAAAGAGCATTAGTATAAGTGGCACAAATCCAGTGCACCTTACTAAAACAAACAAACAAACAAACAAACAAGTCTTAGTTATCTACTCAGGTTCTATCTGTTCCAAATCTAAACACCATTCTTACTCCCTTGGTTACAGGTTTTCTGGATCAAAACCAGTCAGAGGAAGGAAATTACAAAGAAAGAAGGGCAAAGATCTCTAAATAGGCACAGGAGAACAGCAGAAGTGATAGCTGACAATCTTACAGTGAGGAAGGAGAAGCGATCAAAGTGAGAAAAAAATTGTAAAGCTCAGGAGTCCAGATCAATTTGGATAGGGATAAAGTAGGTTTCAGTAGATGCCAATGTCACTGCAGTACAATAATTAATGTTGGTATTGATGATCCTGAGTCACCACAGTGATATGGGTCACTCAGAGTACTAGATGAAATTAGGCAAAGATGGGGAAGGAAGGAGGGAAGAAAGAAAGGAGGGAGGGAAGGAAGGAAGGAGGGAGGAAGGAAGGGAAAGGAGAGAGGGAAGGGGAGGGGGAGGGAGGGAGGGAAGAAAGAGAAAAGTGAAGGGAGGGAGGAAGAAAGGAAGGAAGAAAGAAAAACAGCTTTTCCCACAGCCTTGAGATGTGAATGTCTTTCTATAAGAATATAAACTGGCAAGCATTTAACAACCACAATTTTAAAGCTAATCTTGGATATGCAGAGTCATGGGGGTAAAGAAGGGAGAAAAGTTGATTTGATGCAAGGAAGAAAATAATCAAATGAAGTGAGAGGAAAAGAGGAAGAAGGGTCAGACAACATGGAAAGAGGCTAAAGTTTGATGCGGGGAAATTACGGCACAATGGACAATGGTGGCCAATATTAATTTTTTTTATCTGCCTTTTTACACTTTTCAACAATTTTATTGAGGTATAAGTAAACGTCACATATTTAACATTTATAATTTGGTCAGTTTTGGCATATAGACACCCATGAAACCATCAAGACAATTGAGGTCGAGGAACTATCCATTTCTTTTTAATTTCTCCCTTCCAACCTTCCTTCTATCTCTACGCAAACAGTGCTCCTCTTTCCATCATATTAATTTGCATTTTAGAAAATCTTATATAAATTGGCTCATCTAGTTCTCTTTTTTGTCTGTTTTTTTTTTCCACTCAGCATAATTATTTCAACCTTTGTCCACATTGTGTTTGTATCAATATGTGGTCCTTTTTTAATTAAATGGATATGTCCCAATATAGTCATTCACCTCTTGATGGACATTTGGGTCATCTCCAGCATTGACCATTCGAAACTGAGTTGAAGGTGTATGTATGTATAAATCTTTAGATAAACATATGCCTTCATTTACTACTGGAGAGAATATCTAGAAGTGGAGTGGCTAGATGATATAATAGTATGTTTACGTTTTTTAAGAAACTACCAACTTGATTTCTAAATTATTTGTGCTACTTTAAATTCCCCCCAGCAGTGTAGGAGAATTATGTTTTCCTACATCCTTGCAGTACTTGAGGTAGTCAGTCTTGTAAAATTTATACTTGCTCATAGGTGTGTGTAACATTTTGGTTTTAATTTGCAGTTTCCTTGTGACAATCTTGAGCACCTTTTCATGTGCTTATTTTCCATCTGTTTATTGCCCAATTTTTATTTAGTTGTTTGTGGTTACTAAATTTTAAAAGGTATTTGTGCATAATTTGGATACAAATCCTTTATCAGACATGTAATTTGCAAATACATTCCCCTAGTTTGTAGCTTATCTTAATAAATGGTTAGATTTGATCTGTAATGATTTTGCCAAGAGTTTTCACATCTATGAGGGCTATTGATCTATAATTTTCTTTCATAATGTCTTCGGTTTGTATTAGAGTGATACCGGCCTCATAGAATGATAGAATGAGGTGGGACATGTTTTCTTCTTTTCAATTCTCTGAAAAATTTATTACTTCTTAAATGTTTCATGGAATTCACCAGTGAAATCAACTGGGGCTGAATGTGTGTGTGTGTGTGTGTGTGTGTGTGTGTGTGTGTGTGTATACAAAGGTTTTTAAGCACAAATTCAATTCTTTAATGGGCATTCAAGTTATTTTTTTGTGAGTTTTGGTATTTGGAAATTTTCAAAGACTGTCCATTTCATTCAAATTGTTGAATTTCTGGCATAAAGTCATTAATAGTTTTCTACCTTTAAAAATTCTTTATTATCTACAGAAATTGTACTGATTTTACCTCTTTTATTCCTGATATTGGATACTGGATATTAACTTTTTTCTGATTAGTCTGATTACCAACTTATTGATCTTCCATTGGACCTTGGCACCTTTATCCTATAACATGAATGACCCCTAACTGAAGTCCATCTCCTGACAGACTTCCTGCTTCTAATTTCCCATCTTTTTGTATTTATGAATGTCACCTCTCTTTTGCTCCCAAGCGTCTTGTCTTTCCTACTTTTCAGGAAGCCAGTGATTTCTTCCTGGATTTTTTTTTTTAAAGATTTTATTTATTATATGACAGGCAGAGATCTCAAGTAGGCAGCGAGGCAGGCAAAGAGAAAGAGGAGGAAGCAGGCTCCCCACAGAGCAGAGAGTCCAATGTGGGGCTTGATCCCAGGACCCTGGGATCATGACCCGAGCTGAAGGCAGAGGCTCCAACCCACTGAGCCACCCAGGTGCCCCTCTTCCTGGATTTTTGGTCAACCACTCCTTGCTTGGGTAAGAAAAGGAAAGGCAAGGATGCAGGAAAGTTTTTTTTTTAAAGATTTATTTATTATTTATTTGAGAGAAAGAAAGTCAGAGAGCACAAGTTGTGGGAGGGGCAAAGGGAGAGGGAGAGATTCCTCTAGCAGACACCCCACCAAGCGTGGAGTCTGACATGGGACTTGATCCCAGGACCCTGAGATCATGACCCAAGTTGAAATCAAGAGTCAGATGCTCAACAGACTGAGCCACACAGTGCCTCAAGGAGGCAGGAAATTTTGATGTGTGGAGAACAGAACAAGTATTTCAGTTGTAAAGGACTGTACAGTTTACGAAGGGCAGTATGAAGAACTAAGGCTATTATGTAGGTTAGAGTCAATTTCTGGAAAACTTGAATGTCAGGCTAAAAACACTGGGCAATATAAAATATGGAACCATTGAAAGCTTCTGAGTAAGACTGTATGGACAGAGCTTTAATCCAGGAAGATGAATGGGCAGGTGTGTGGGAGAAAAAGGAGACACTAATTATACTATTATAATAGTATACGCTACAAAAAAGAGAGTTGTCATTTCAGGCAAGGGCAGTGGAAATGAGAGGTTTGCGTTCAAGGGATGTGGAGGAATAGACAGGTTTTAAATGTTACAAGAGGCATCCAAAATGTTGAAGTATAGGGCTGATGACATATAAGTGTCAATCATAAACAGTATATCCACAACCCAGGTTTAAAAGACCAGCCTTTCATATGATAACAGAATGAAAACTACTAACACGTTATGGATGAATGGAACTGTTTCAACTCATTGGAATTAGCAGAGTTCCTTTTCCAGCTTTGCTTAGTAAGTCACCGAAGCACATCAACAATATCAGGACAGGTGATGAAGCAGCATTTTCCAAGCTAATTATACTTCATACATATTCATAAGCATCGCATCTGAGTTTCCGAGCTGTGTCTATGGCATATGTGAAATATAAATGAGGTCCTTAGAGTTGCAAGATATGTTATTTCTTGCTTTTTAAAAACTGTATTTTTATAAATAATAAGTTCTTTCTGTGTACATATGTGTATATATAAATTATATTAAAATGTTTATGAAAATATATCATACACAATAAAATACTATACATAGGCTGCTATAGGTTTTTATTACTTAATTATTTATAGAAAGTATGAGATAATTTAAGATATTTTTAGAGAAGGAAAGATACAGAAAAAAATGATATGATTGATAGTCTACAAAGATTTTACAGAGGTTTTGGCATTTAATTAGCTTTTAATATATGTTAGATTCGCCTTCCTACTATTTGTTATATATTCATAGTAACTCTTGTTAAAATATCATGTCATTGATTAATTGATGAAGGAATTAATTGATTTAGCCAACAAAAGTTTTTAGCTGTCTCAAGCACCAAAGTAAGATCTGATTATCCAAAGATGGAGATAATCTGCCTTCCCCACTGAACTGTAGTGAAGAACAAACAGAACAATCCCTTATAAAGAATTCCTCAAACTCAACACCCCCAACACAGATAATCATGTCAAAAAATGGGTAGAAGACATGAACAGACACTTCTCCAGTGAAGACATACAAATGGCTAGCAGACACATGGAAAAATATCCACCATCATTAGCCATCAGGGAGATTCAAATCAAAACCACATTGAGATATCACCTTACACTGGTTAGAATGGCAAAGATTAACAAGTCAGGAAACAACAAATATTGGAAAGGATGTGGAGAGGGGAACCCTCTTACATTGTTGGTGGGAATGCAAGTTGGTGCAGTCATTTTGGAAAACAGTGTGGAGATTCCTCAGAAAATAAAAAATAGAGCTACCCTATGACCCTGCAACAGCACTACTGGGTATTTACCCCAAAGATACAGATGTAGTGAAAAGAAGGGGCACATGCACCCCAGTGTTCATAGCAGCAATGTCCATGATAGCCAGATTGTGGAAAGAGCCAAGATGCCCTTCAACAGACGAATGGATAAAGAAGATGTGGTTTATATATACAATGGAATATTACTCAGCCATCAGAAAAGATGAATACCCAACTTTTGTATCAACATGGACGGGACTGGAGGAAATTATGTGATGGGACTGGAGGAGATTATGTTAAGTGAAATAAGTCAAGCAGAGAGTCAATTATCATATGGTTTCACTTGTGGAACATAAGGAATAACATGGAGGACATTAGGAGAAGGAAAGGAAAAGTGAAGTGGGGGAGATCAGAGGGGAGATGAACCATGAGAGCCTGTGGACTCTGAGAAACAAACTGAGGGTTTTAGAGGGGAGGGAGGTTGGGGAATGGGTGAGTCTGGTGGTGGATATTAAGGAGGGCATAAATTGCATGGAGCACTGGGTGTGCTGCATTAACAATGAATCTTGGAACACTGAAAAAATAAAATTAAATTAAAAAAAACAACAACAAAGAAATTGGTTACACCATAATGGAGCATGGAAATATGGCAGTGTTTTGTTGTCAGAGGAAGATCTATTAGGAGAAGAAGATGTGAATATGAGACCTGAAGTTAAGCTTATCAGGATGGTCTACCTGTCTCCCAGTGATTTATTATATAAAAAAGCAAATTTAAAAGCTATTGTTTAGGGGCAACCAGGGGTGCCCCTGGTGTCTCAGTTTAGGGGTGTCTCAGTTGCTTAAATGTCTGCCTTTGGCTCAAGTCTTGATCCCAGGGTCCTGGGATCGAGCCCTGAATCAGGACTTCTTGCTCCGTGGGGAGTCTACCTCTTCCTCTTCCTCTCCCTCTCCCTCTGTCTGCTGCTCCCCCTGCTTGTGTGCTCTGCCAAATAAATAAAATCTTAAAAAAAAAAAGAATTACAGAACTTATTGTTTATATTACCTTCTATATTATACTTTTATTACTTTTCTAAATGGTCCTCAAATAACTAGTTTATTAGAGACAGAATTTCTGAATTCATTGAAATCTAAGGACAGATATAGAACATTTCTTTTTGCTTTTGTTTTTGTTAGAGAAGTAATTGAAAATTCATCAGCATGGTTTATGACTTATTCTATTGTTCCCTCTTTACGACATAATTTATTTTAGAAGATAAGTCCTGCATATCTCTAAAGGAGATACCGTGCAAAGATATTACATAACCTAAATGATTTTAACTTTAAAATTAACTTAAAAAATTTTTTTAATAAAGAAAATGGTTCAGAATATGCAGGGACACATATAGGGGCTGGTGATTAGATGTAATGTGTTTGTATGAGGTGTTTATCAGAAGAAATTTATATTCAGGTATGTTAGACTATTGTTAAAAATCAGGGAGAAATTTCTTACTCTCATAAAACAAATTCTCAGAAAAATGGTGCAATCTTACCCTATATACATTGTAAAAGATGTAATTTTTGAAAATACTGAAAAAATGTACATGTGATAGTAATTAGATACAATTATATATTAAGCTACAAAACAGTTATGTAAAAATTACCCATTTGCAAAAAAGCTGTTTGTATGGGAAAAAGTTCATGCAGATAAACAACATTATAAAAGTGATCATTTGTGTTTGGTGCACATTTTATATTTTCTCCTTTTGCTTGTATTTTCCACTTTTCTGTAGCAGATAAGAACTGCTTTTGTAACAATTTAAAAATCATTATTTTAAAATAAGGAAATCACTATTCATTGATTTTAAAGCTACTTTAATAGGACCTATATTTTTAAAATACTACAGGATATTAAAATGAAATAGTAAATGAAAAGTGAGGAACAAACAACCCAGGGAGATGGCCTTGGTCAGAAATCTGTGGAAAGGCCGTAGATCCTGACATACTCTGTAGTTCACACACTATGCCCTAAGATGGGAGAGAGAAGAAATGAATCTCCGCAGAAGTCTGACAGCCAGTGAGCATACAGAGGAGACTTGGATGAAATAGGAATCCTTAAAATTGCAAGTTTAGAATTTGTGATTAGGAACTTTCAGCTTGATGAGAACACTGAGTAGGACAATCAAGAGAGAATTTAAAAATATATGACTAAGTGAGAATAGATTTTCACCAGTTACAGCCTGACAGTCACTGCCCCAGCACCTGTGGGTACCACTAGCCTACTGCAATGAGGCAGGAAGTGAACAAGCTGATGGGGGCAGAATGAGCAGAAAGTACAAGAAATCTTGATTTGGAGTCAAGGCAATAGAGAAACATCTATGGAGTTGGAGAACATTCTCAGAGGACCTAATTTTTTTTCCAGTTAATGTCCAAAGTCCAATCCATCATGGCCATTTTACCTCTTGATAACTGCACTTATAGGTGGAAATCCTAAAAATCGAGTCTGAGAGCACAACTGTCTTGAATGAAAATAATTCTCACATACGTTGCCTTATAGCATCACCCCTAGGAGTTGCCGTGTTTTGGACTGATGATACAAACCCTTTAATTTTTAACATTTTATGCCCTGAATTTTTAATATGTCTAAAGCTGGGTCATAAAACAAGTTTTTTTTTGTTTCTAACTTATTTTTTTTTTAATTATTGACTCCAATGAGCATATCATGTACAGAGAGTATCACTAAAATCAGGGTGGCTTAATGAACACTAATTTTACATACTGATTCAATATTTTTCTAGGTGATTTTGATTCTCACTGACTTTTTCGTATTTGCTATTGTATGAATCACTCAGTTGTTAGATAAGTTGCTGAACGGCTGATGGATAAAAAATGTTCACCAATCTTATAGGCAGATTTAATTGTCATATCAATTACGGGCTTATGTTATTTTCCCATTAATACTACACAGATATAAATTTTAAATTCCAATTATTGTAGGCATATTTTTAAAAAGATTTTATTTATTTATTTGAAAGAGAGAGAGAACCAGAGAGCACAAGGGATGGGGGGGAATGGCAGAGGCAGAGGGAGAAGCAGGCTTCCCGCTGAGCAGGGAACCTGACGTGAGGCTCGATCCCAGAACCCTGGGATCATGACCAGAGCCAAAGGAAGACATTTAACCAACTAAGCCACCCAGGCACCCTCAATGATTGTAGGTATTAATAAGAAGTTAAAATGACTATTTGACTAAATGACTATTTGACTAAAATGACTTTTAAACAGTGGCTGACACAATAAAATACAAAGTATATGTGATTTAAAGTGTACAACTTGACTAACACATTTTATTGAGTCTTTTGAATGCAATATGTACTCTGCTAATATTTGCACAGTCCTTTATGGAGGAAATAAAAACTCAAAAATGACCTGGCAAGTATTCTTTATGTATTTTGGTTCATCCAATTATACAAAGCAAATACTAAATAAGACAGACTGAAGAGAAGATATGTCCACATTTCTAAACAAACACTCATTAGAAATGCCTTAATGTTTAATCATACTATTGCAAGATTCATAGTGTTTACCCTTATGATTTATACACCAACAGCAATGATGTCAAGGAATCTTGCTACTATAAGGCCTCAAAAACTAATAAATAAAAAGAAATTATTAGGAATAATATTAATAATATTAAAGGTCAGAATAATAGTAAGAAAGAAAGGAAACCTTTTAATAAAGGAAAATAAATTATCTAGGTAAAAGTCAGAATGTATTATTTTTACTAGCATGACAAATTAAAACATGTAATGATTATTGCTAGCTTGTGGACAGGTAAGAATTCTAATTATCTCTAATTACCCTGTGTGTTGTGTTTTGTAATGCTATTTACACATTAAATATACGGTCACAATTTTTAAAAATTTAAAGAGAAAATGTAAAACGTGGATAAGTAGCTCATGAGTACCTCTTATAAGTACCATAAGTAGGCCAAAGAGGAGTAAGCAATGATCTTACATATTTGGAGATTAAATATTAAATCAGATGAAAGGATTTGGGCTCTATGGACTATATTTACCGTAACAATCAAGTCACAGGAGGGATCTGAATAGATCCTACAAAGCACTCAATTTGAAGGCAGATCTTCTAATTCCCAAATTCTATCCTGCTATCTTTTTCCCCAGCCTGATCGAGAAATTCTAGCACACCAGTGGAACCTAATTCCAACCCATTAAAAAAAAATCTCACATGACATGTACATTCAAACAGATATTCAGACATTCCCTCAAACTAAATAGGGAAAGAAAGTAATTTTATTTTTCCTTTGAAACAGTCTCCTCTCTTCAACTTTCCTACATCTCGTGACCATACAAATATCTTGTGAATTCTGAAACTCCGACGCATCCTGGCCATTCTAGATTTCTGACATTAGTGTTTGAAGATGGGAGGGTTGACAATCTACATTTAGTGAGCAGCTCCTGTGTATCGGTGTTACGTGTATGAAAATCACCAGATCCTGGGTGAGAAATAGAGAAGAGCAGAATACTCAGGGGGCCAGCTGTGGTGCTACACCTTTCTGTCCACTAGGGGGTCTACTATCAGCTTACCTTTTAATTCCGGGAACATTGTTTTCTGGAAAAAGCAAGTAGGAAAAAAACAAAACATCACAGTGAAATAGCATGGGAGTTCACCGTGCACAGCAGAGGGCAATCAGAGAGACTAGGCAGCTTCCAAAGGCGGATCTTGGGGCTGTGAGGACTGCGTCTGACCCAAAGGTTTGAACAGTGGGGCATGGGAACTGGCCTGCTTACTGCTCGCCACACTGTGGCCTGGTGTATCTCACCCACTGGGGATGACTTCTTCTGACTCTTCTAACCGCTGCATGGGTGAGGGGAGACCCTCAATCATACCCCTCCCACGACGAAGTAAAATAGAGGAAGAGAGCAAAAGACTCCTCAGACATATGAATTACTTTGTTTAAAATCTGAACTTTCACTCAATTCTACCTCTGAGACGAAAACTACACCATAGGTGAACAACCTTGAATTTAAATAAAATTTTGAAAAAGAAAAAAAAAATGGACATCTGAATTTTGAGCAAAAGACACTGCTTTCAGAAAACAATACCAAGAGACTAGATAAAACGGAATAACTGTGCCAGGGAGATGGTGGGAATTCAAAATATAATGTAAAGAAAAGGAGGTAAGAGAAAGTGTGACTTTAGCAGAGGAATCTTCACTTTAGCAGGATAGACACGCCTCCCTCACCACATCAACATGGGTCATTAGACACTTAGTCCCTCTCGACCCACTGTAGTCACTGGGCCTCACCTGACTCAGGAGCGGAGAACCCAGGAAAGAGGCACATAGAACCTGAAGGCAGCCCAGCTCAAAAACCACAGGTTAGGCAGAGAATGAAAGTCAGTCGTGAGAATGAAAACAGAGAATGCCCTAAAGTAATAAATCACATGACAGCATGATAATGATAATACCAAGAGAGCCAGAAGGAGAAGAAATCGTTGGAAGATTTAGCAATGGTTATCCCTGGGGGTGTGAGTTTAGAGGTGAGCAAAGTTAGGTCAGGGGATTGATCATTGCTTGAAATTTCCTGCTTCTCTTTTCAATTTAAAAGGAAATAAAATATGCATGTGTCATGAATTTGAAAAGAAAGAGAGAAATGTAGGACCTCTTGTTGGTGTGAAGGATGAGAGTTGCTCTTTAGTGGTTCTTTAAGAACCACCTTCTTTATATTTTTCAGGGCAGCTCTTCCTGCAGAACTGATGTTCAATTTCCTCTTTCAGTTTAGTTAAGACACTTAACTAGGAAATAATTTAATTATACTGATAGGAACAGAAATTAATATAGACACCTGTATCCCCATCATCCATATTTGACTAATATTAACTTTTTTACTGTATTTGTCAAGATCTTTAAAAATATAGATTTCGACTTGGTTTGATAATATTTTATTTTAAGTTTCACATCTCCATTTTTTATTAACTTACAGTTTTGCTGTTTGATCCTATCTCATACAGCTTTCTGCCATCAAGATTATATCAGACGCATAAAATAAGCCAAGGAATATTTGTTTTTCTGTTCTATAGAATGTTTTGGATATTGAATCCTTGAAATTTTGGTAGACATTATTATTTTGTTATGGGTAGATTAACAACTGACTCAACTCATTGAATGACTAGACTTCTACTCAGGTTTACTCTGAGTACATTTACATTTATTTTCTACTTCATCAAGCACTCAAATTTATTTTTTAAAAAGTTGCTCATGTACTCGAGTATACCCATATTAAATCTATATTATCTCTCTTGTTATGTCCCACTCTTCATTCCTAATCCTGTCCATATGTGTAAATAATGTGTGAACTCTGCTTACTTAGTCCTGTTTTTCCTTCTAAGAATCAGCTTCCTAATAATATTTTCCTTAGGCTGTTAATTTCTGTTTTTATTTTGATTCCTTTCTTTATATGTTATTTTGAACTTCTTGAGCAGAAACTTTAGATAATTGGGTTCAGTTCTCACCCTTTCCTAATAACTGCATTTCAAACTTCCACTTGCCTTTTTAGTGCCCCTGGATGTGATGCGTAGTTTTATTTCCATTTTGTTACAACATATTTTGTACTTGTAATTTCAAGCTATATTTTTCTTTGACCCATAAATTACTTTAAAGTATGATTTTTATTTAAAACACTTTTGGGGAACAATAAGCATAATTTTTTAATTTTATTGCACTGCAATCAGAGACTACAAGCTATGTGCTATTGGAGCGTTGGGATTTACTTATACATGCTTTGTGGTCTAGTTCATGGTTCTTTTTTTTTAAGTTTCATGAGTCCTTTATCTAATGGGGCATATAGAATTATCTATTCGATACAGAGTTCTGTAAGACCATTAACACAACTTGTGTAGTGGACTTTCCATATCTGCACCCTTACATCTCTTCACTTGACCTATCAATTTTTAAGAGAGAAATGACAAAATCTTCCTCTATTATTATAGATATGTTGATTTCCTCATTCTGAAATTTGCCCTTATTCATTCTTAGGCTTTGTAGTTACAACTCCGTGGGTTCAATTTTTTTTAAAATCTTCCTGCTAACTTGATCCTTTTATTAAATTGTGATGATGTTATCTCTCATAATTCTTTTAAAAAATATCTAAAGCCTGGGGCGCCTGGGTGGCTCAGTGGGTTGAGCCGCTGCCTTCAGCTCAGGTCATGATCTCGGGGTCCTGGGATCGAGTCCCGCATCGGGCTCTCTGCTCAGCGGGGAGCCTGCTTCCCTCTCTCTCTCTCTCTGCCTGCCTCTCTATCTACTTGTGATCTCTCTCTGTCAAATAAATAAAGTCTTTAAAAAAATAAAATAAAATAAAAAATATCTAAAGCCTATTTTGATTATTTAATATTAGTACACCAGCTTTCTTCTGATTAGTGTTAGCCTGGTTTATCTCTTTGCCTCCCTCTTTTTCAGTCCTCTGTACCTTTAGAGTTAGTGGTATATTTTGTATACACCATATATTGATGGCTGCATTTGTTCAACATTTTTAAACCAATATAAATATTATTGTCATCTAACTAGTAATTTTAATGTTTGCATTTATTATGAAGGCAACTTGAAAGAGAGACAGTTAAAGTTCATCAAAAATTCTATGTGCCTGGGGCGCCTGGGTGGCTCAGTGGGTTAAAGCCTCTGCCTTCGGCTCGGGTCATGATCCCAGAGTCCTGGGATCGAGCTCTGCATCGGGCTCTCTGCTCAGCAGTGTATCAAAACTGCTTCCCTTCCTCTCTTTCTGGCTGCTTCTCTGCCTACCTGTGATCTCTGTCAAATAAATAAATAAAATCTTAAAAAAAAAAATTCTATGTGCCTATTTTTCCCAGTCTCTCTTACAGTTAGATCGAGGTGTGTGACCATTCTTGATCAACAGACCAGATACGGTCAAGGCCAAGGCAGGGAAGAGTAGGCATGTCTCTTTTGTCTTTCTCTTTCCCTGCCTCAGAGGCTCCACGGTATGGTGTAGCTATGAGATGGAGAAGGGTTTTCTGATACACTAGGTAGGATATGAGACAGAAATTTGGATTGTGGTAAGCACAATAATTGATTTTTCAGGGCTTATTTCTTGAGGCAGCTAGTCATAATTACTCTGCCTGCTGTATTTTGATTAATATATTTCATGTTTTATATTTACCTTTTTTTTGGCCTTTTATAAAATTGATAGAAAATTCCACTCTCGGGTGCCTGGGTGGCTTGGTGGGTTAAGCCGCTGCCTTCGGCTCAGGTCATGATCTCAGGGGTCCTGGGATCGAGTCCCACATCAGGCTCTCTGCTTGGCAGGGAGCCTGCTACCCTCTCTCTCTCTCTCTGCCTGCCTCTCTGCCTACTTGTGATCTCTCTCTGTCAAATAAATAAATAAAATCTTTAAAAAAAAAAAGAAAATTCCACTTTCCACATTTTTTTCTCTTCGCTTATTTGGAAAGTATGGTTGTTTGTTATGGTTAAATTTTTTTTTTAATTTGTTTATTTTTTTCAGCATAACAGTATTCATTGTTTTTGCACAACACCCAGTGCTCCATGCAATATGTGCCCTCCCTATTACCCACCACCTATTCCCCCAACCTCCCACCCCCGACCCTTCAAAACCCTCAGGTTGTTTTTCAGAGTCCATAGACTCTTATGGTTTGCCTCCCCTTCCAATTTTTTTTTTTATAAACATATAATGTATTTTTATCCCTAGGGGTACAGGTTTGTGAATTATGAGGCCAGCATCACCTTGATCCCCAAACCAGACAAGGATCCCACCAAAAAAAAAAAAAAAGAGAACTACAGACCAATATCCTTGATGAACACAGATGCAAAAATTCTCACCAAAATACTAGCCAATAGGATTCAACAGTACATTAAAAGGATTATTCACCACGATCAAGTGGGATTTATTCCAGGGCTGCAGGGTTGGTTCAACATCCGCAAATCAATCAATGTGATAGAATACATTAATAAAAGAAAGAACAAGAACCATATGATACTCTCCATAGATGCTGAAAAAGCATTTGACAAAGTACAGCATCCCTTCCTGATCAAAACTCTTCAAAGTGTAGGGATAGAGGGCACATACCTCAATATTATCAAAGCCATCTATGAAAAACCCACCGCAAATATCATTCTCAATGGAGAAAAACTGAAAGCTTTTCCGCTAAGGTCAGGAACACGGCAGGGATGTCCATTATCACCACTGCTATTCAACATAGTACTAGAAGTCCTAGCCTCAGCAATCAGACAACAAAAAGAAATTAAAGGCATCCAAATTGGCAAAGAAGAAGTCAAATTATCACTCTTCACAGATGATATGATACTATATGTGGAAAACCCAAAAGACTCCACTCCAAAACTGCTAGAACTTGTACAGGAATTCAGTCAAGTGTCAGGATATAAAATCAATGCACAGAAATCTGTACACCAACAACAAGGCAGAAGAAAGAGAAATTAAGGAGTCAATCCCATTTACAATTGCACCCAAAACTATAAGGTACCTAGGAATAAACCCAACCAAAGAGGCTAAGAATCTATACGCAGAAAATTATAAAGTACTCATGAAAGAAATTGAGGAAGACACAAAGAAATGGAAAAATGTCCATGCTCCTGGATTGGAAGAATAAATATTGTGAAAATGTCTATGCTACCTAAAGCAATCTACACATTTAATGCAATCCCTATCAAAATACCATCCATTTGTTATGGTTAAATTTATGTGTCAGTTTGGCTAGGCTATGTCTACAGGTTTTGGTCAAGCAAGTATCACTTAGATGTAATTACCATTTGAATCAGTAGGCTTTGAGTAAAGTAAAGTACTTTCCATAATGTAGGTAGACCTCCTCTAATCAGTTGATGGCCTTAGGCGAAAAGACTGAAATCCTCCCAAAAAGAAAGAATTGTGCTTCCAGACTGTCTCTGAACTTGATACATCAATCCTTCATTGGTTCTCCATCCTGCTGGCTTGTCCTGCAGAACTCAGAGTTGACAGCCCCCCCAGTGGTGTGAGTCAATTCCTTAAAACGAATTTCAAAAACTTTCTAGATATATATATATCTCCTATTGGTTGTTTCTCTGGAAAACTCTGATTAACATTGTTATTTTTATTTCTCTATGATTATCCTCAATGTTTAATACATATACTTAACAAAGTTTAAATCTAATCAGTTGTGTTTTTTTTTTAACTCTCCTCCCAAAATTTCAGAGTTGAAAAACTTCTAACTCTGACCATCTGTCCATTTTCCTTGCTTTCTTGTTCTTTTGACTCAACTATTTAAAACAATTACATACATTTAGTAATTATCTTCATTATAATTTTCACTATGCTTAAGTTGTACACATTTACTATTTCTCTGTTCACTTAGTCTCTTTAATCTCCAATTTCCTTGATTTTGTTGACATCCCTTTTGAAGTTATTTTATAGTAGCTCAATAGGAGTCTATAGTCAGTAAACCCTCAGTTTTTCTCTGAAGATGCCATTATTTTGTCCTCAGAATTCTGAGTTGAGTGGCATATCATATCATATAATTATATAATATATGATGAGCATATTAGTGCATTGTCTGACTTCCATTGTGACTTCAATGGGAAGTATGCTAACTGTAAAATCTTATTCCTTTGTAGATAATCTGCATTTTCTCTCCAGATTATTTTAAGATTTTGTTTTCTTTTTCTTTTTGGTTTCTGTAAATTTAACAGTTATCTTTTTATGTGCAGACTTATTTTTATTTAACATAATGGTTTTCCTTACTTTGTGGAATCATGTTTTTCACCAGTATTTGAAAATTTTCAGTATCTCTTTGACCATTACTACTCCCTATTTTCACTCTTTTAATTTCTGGAACTCCTCATAGACTTACTTTTTTTTTTTATTTGACAGACAGAGATCACAAGTAGGCAGAGAGGCAGGCAGAGAGAGAGGGGGAAGCAGGTTCCCTGCTGAGCAGAGAGCCGGATGTGGGACTCGATTCCAGGACCCTGAGATCATGACCTGAGCCAAAGGCAGAGGCTTAACGCACTGAGCCACCCAGGCATCCCTGGACTTAAATTTTTATAATCTGCATTCCTTGCCTCCTAAACTCCTTTTATAGTTTACCATGTTTGTTACATTCTGGACAAGTCAACTCTAACTTATTCTCTTTTCATCTGTTACTAATGTGCTGTTTGGCCCTCCCCTTCAATTTTTAATTTTAATTCCTATATTTTTCATTTTTAGAAATTGTATTTGCTTCTTTTACAAATTTCCATAGTCTTTATTCCCTTTTCCATCTCTCTTTTCTATTCATTAATATTTTAATAATTTAAACAATTTTATATTCTCTTTAGATTTTTCAGTAATCTCAGGATCATGTTAAGTACTTTGCCTGCCTACCCTGACTTCTACTTGATTATTTATAGTGTATCAAAACAGAGTAGTTTTTTGTATCTTCCTAGATGCTCTAGCCATTAATTTCTCAGCTTGAAAAATCTTGTACCATATGCTCATCAATGAAGATAATCATTAATGAAGATAATCATTCTAGAGTCCCACGCTTTTGTATACTTCAATTAGAGACTTCTCTTAGAGGTTCAAGGTGATGTCTGTGATATCTTCTCTCCCTGCCTGGACTTTAAAATCCCAGCCCCTAGATACTATAATGCATATTTATGTTCCAAATTCATTGAGCCACTAAAGTGGCAGCTTTAGACTGTGCCATTTTATTTTAACGTCCCTCTGTATTTTTAGATTTTCTTTTGTTTCTTCTTTCTTATATGAAGTATGCATTAAATTTGGGGAGTTATAATTTATTTAGCATTTCTACGAATTTCTAACATCAGGATGGACCTGAATTAACTCAGGCTGCATGTTGTCAGAAATCTCTGGCTTTTCTTTCTAGTGTCCTTGCTTCCTATCAGGGTTTTTCTCCCCACTGACGTGCCACATAACAGTAAATTTACAAAAATCTAGTTCATTCCTTAGACTCTGACCCTAAAAGCAGTAAAAAATTTCTTTTGAGGTTTCTATAGATTTCTACTCTCTTCATGTTAAAGGAATAAACACTAAAAAATCACTTACAACAGCAGTTCCTGTATTTATTAGAATCAAGGCTTTAAACTTACTTAATTCCTAGGTATACTTCCTTCTATAAAATATATATTTTTTAGTCTTCTCCCTCATCTCTGTAGTTTATCTAAAGCCTACATCTTGCTTATACAGCACTGTTCTTTACTACCTCACTCTTCTTGTTTCTATGAAAAAAAAAGTGTCACTTACAAATTGCTTTCATTTTCTTCTGTATTATATATATATTTTTTAGAAATATCTGGAAAATACCACACTAAAGATTTTTAGAATTATGGCTCCCTCAAATGATGAGTAATTGTAGCAAGTAATAGAACTTGCATTTGGAAACTAAAAAGAAAGAACACAGTGTACTAGAGTTGAAACATAGTATAAATTCTTCTATTTCTAATGCTCATTCTGGTGAAGATCAGACTAAACACTGACACTATTTGAGAAGGGGGAACCTGGGCTAGAGGGTATTAGTGAATATTGCTGGTGTGTATGGGTGTGTGTGTGTGTGAGAGAGAGAGAGAGAAGCAAGAGAGAGAGAGAGAGAGAGTGAGAGATCTTAGAGAACCAGAACTATGGAATTCACTCTATATAACCCTTCTTTTCACTGTTGTTGCTGTTTGTTATTGGAAGGCACCAGATTCAAGCACACAGTACCTAAGATCTTTCCAGTGGAAAATGCAAAGGACCTCATGTGCCAGAGCCACTGAAGCCTGTTGCCTCTGCTGGTGATTCCAAGCATCCAATAGCATACGAGATCTATTTGTCTGATCTATTTACTTCTAAAACCTGATTTGGCTGATAACATAGGTTTTAAGTTCACCTATCTGGAATTTTTTTAAAAAAAGTTTTAATTTTCTGTTGTTTCAGCATCAGAGGACTCTTTATAGCCCCAAAGCAATTAAGATTAGAACAAAATAATCTTCATATTCTCTTTTCTAAGTGACACATTTCCCTTCTCCTTTCCTTGCACCCACCAATGAGAAGTACTAAACGGGATGTTATCTTGGAGATTGTGTGTCAGAAAACAGATGCTTTATAGTATTTATTCCACCTGACACTAACAGAAAAATAGTATTTGTTTCTTCATAATGTCTACATTTCCAAAATACTTTATTTTGATATGTAAATAAATGATGTATGCAAGACACGTACCTGTTACTCTTTATATAAGAATGCTCTAAAACAGTCTTTAATTGCATAAAACCTCCACCTGCTTATTATTTATTTAAGTGACCAACTTTCTCTCACTCGTATTTTCCTTTCAAAGACCTTCTTGATTTTGCGTGTGTGTTTATAAATAGGTAGACTTAAGCAGATTTTTTAAAATGGAAGTTCCTTTAAAAATGCTGTCAACTCATGAACAGACATTTCTGTAAAGAAGACATCCAGATGGCCAACAGACACATGAAAAAGTGCTCCACGTCACTTGGCATCAGGGAAATACAAATCAAAACCACAATGAGATATCACCTCACACCAGTCAGAATGGCTAAAATTAACAAGTCAGGAAATGACAGATGCTGGCGAGGATGTGGAGAAAGGGGAACACTCCTCCACTGTTGGTGGGAATGCAAGCTGGTGCAACCACTCTGGAAAACAGCATGGAGGTTCCTCAAAATGTTGAAAATAGAACTACCCTATGACCCAGCAATTGCACTACTGGGTATTTACCCTAAAGATACAAACATAGTGATCCGAAGGGGCACGTGTACCCGAATGTTTATAGCAGCAATGTCTACAATAGCCAGACTATGGAAAGAACCTAGATGTCCATCAACAGATGAATGGATCAAGAAGATGTGGTATATATACACAATGGAATACTATGCAGCCATCAAAAGAAATGAAATCTTGCCATTTGCGACGACGTGGATGGAACTAGAGCGTATCATGCTTAGTGAAATAAGTCAATCGGAGAAAGACAACTATCATATGATCTCCCTGATATGAGGACATGGAGAAGCAACATGGGGGGGTAGGGGGATAGGAGAAGAATAAATGAAACAAGATGGGATTGGGAGGGAGACAAACCATAAATGACTCTTAATCTCACAAAACAAACTGGGGGTTGCTGGGGGGAGGTGGGATTGGGAGAGGGGGAGCGGGCTATGGACATTGGGGAGGGGAGGCGAACCATAAGAGACTATGGACTCTGAAAAACAACCTGAGGGTTTTGAAGGGTCAGGGGTGGGAGGTTGGGGGAACAGGTGGTGGGTAATGGGGAGGGCACGTTTTGCATGGAGCACTGGGTGTTGTGCAAAAAGAATGAATACTGTTACGCTGAAAAAATAAATAAAATGGAAAAAAAAAATGCTGTCAACTATACTTTGAGGTTATTTCTATCATTCATTTATTTTTGTCCTTAGTTTATTCTCAATACTTTTTTTTTCTTCTCACATTATTTCATGTCCATTTTCTTCACAATAGTAATTGGCTGTTTTATTGTTTGTCTAACAGGTCTTAGCTCCCCTCATGTAAATTCCTGCTTTGTTTCTTTGTCGCTTCTTTCTGATCCACTGAAAACATTTTTCCTTCTTTTTAGGGAGAGATTCAAATCAGTAAAGGACTTTTCTGTATTTTTATCTTGAATTCTTTCATACATAAATAATGAACTTAGTCTCATTGTTCTACGTTTATCCATCAGTAATACCAGATAATACGTATACAAAATGCTAGTCCTAGCTATGTAATTGCTCAACTTAATGACTGGCAAATATATTTACTTTCTAGTAAAACAGAACTATATTATCATGACATTAAAATTAAAACTTTATTTATTCTGTTCAGAAAGTTTCAACAAACTTTCTGTTCAGCCCAATAAACTTTCTGGGACAAATCAGTCTTTGAGTTTGCAGATAGCCATTTAATCAATAGGTGACCCTCTTTAGGATTTCGTTTGCACTTTTTCAGATATTTAATTATTATTTATGTTGCATATGGAAAAAAGAGAAGGAATGATGATAACAAGAGGACATATGGCAATGTATTACAGTTCATCCCAGCTCTATGCTTGAGGCTGACTAGACTGTCATGTATAAGCATCAGTGTTAAGGAAAGAGAACATTTCCTGTCTGTATAAAAATGACAGCATTCTACATATAAAGTGACAGTATTATATTTGGGTGAAATTAAACAGCTCTATAACAAAAAATGTTAGAAGCTTATGAAGATGAAGCAGTAACAATAGTGAGGTTTTGACTGGTACAAGTGATTATAGATAGACTTGAGAGATATTACTTAGAATAACATTCATTCATTCATTCCCTCATGAGTGCCTAGTATCTGCCAGGCACAGTGCTAGATGCTAAAAATGGTCCTACAATAAAGCGGATGTCAGATAAAAATGATGAACTTGGAGATCTCAGTCTTTAAAATAGAAGATGAGAAGATAAAGAATTTAGATTTGAAAAATCTATTTTGAAAAGATAACCAGGCGTAAGGAAGTTTCTGCAATAACCGTATCACGCTTTTGAATAAGGAATAAACCCAACATATGGTATTATCACATATTCCAGAGGAACCAAAACAGTAGTAACTGCTGATGGAATATGACCTTTTCACTATGACCACACTATAAACTTTTTAAGAGTGTGGTAAATATCTTTATTATCCCTGAGATCAAAAAACAAAACAAAACAAAACACCCATTTGTGTCCAATACCGAAGCAGAGAAAACATTGATCTGTTTCTTTAACACTAATTCTTTATGTATACTTCATTTGCAAAGGTCCAATCTAGTTTTTTTTTTTCCCTGAAATTCTGATGCAAAGACCAAAGGAGTTCAGAACATTTTAACTCAGCATGTGCTTCCCATGAAATATTTTTTTAGCCTCAAATAGTATTATGAGGGTGTATCACATAACTTATTTACAAAATGTTGCTCTACATGGAAAGAATGAAGATTTTTCAATACTAAAGATACTCGGATAAGGTGCTATACTCAGAGCCCCCGAATTCTGAAATATTATTTCCAAATGTATTTTGAAGAATGACAGCAGCCAAACATTCCTTTGAAGGTACCCAGTTCCAATTGATACAAATGATATAAATAGTTCAGAAGCATAGGATCTCATGTGTTTTGTAGCATGCAACCAATTTGTGGGTGAGTATAAGCAGTGGTGTTAATTTTCAGGGCACTTTCTTTTTGATGATGTTTGGAACAATAGCAATAAATGTCCCTGTCTGGAGTCTTATGTTGCACTGTTTTTCTTCTGTGAGTTGGTGGCAAAACACTGCGGGGGCAGCTGCAGTAATTTCAAGGACCCTCATGAGTAGTGGGAAGCAGCGAGAGACTGAGAAAAGAGTTCTAGCATCACAGCACACTGAAAGTTATTTGGATACGATTTTAAAGGACCCTCTGAAAAGAATTCAAAGTGAAAATTCCAATTTGCTGGGATTTTTCCTGAGCTCATTTAAATTTGAGCAATTTTTTTCAGACCCTTATTTCAAAAGAATTGACCTGCATTCTTAATACATAACACTATTCAGTTCTTACCAGTTTTGTAGCTTCGTGCGCAAGACGTTTAGCTTCTTGGGCAATTTTCTCAGCTTCATCAATAGAGTCCTTAATATGGCTGTAGGCATTGAAGGCTGCAGTGGCATTGAAGGAGATGTTTTTAGCCTCATCAAGGATTCTGTTGGGATTGCCCCCAAAAAAGAACATCAGAGCAGTTGGTACTCAAATGAAGAACATTCCACTTATAACCAATATGGCTTCCAAATAATCACAGCCAAGATCACTATGATTCCAAGTCATAATGAGGTAGCTACTTATTGTATTATAGTTTTCAATTTAAACTCATATTCCTAAATAATTCAGCTATGAAATATGACCAACATATTTTTAAACACCCATAATGTCCTTCAAAAATTTCTGCAACCACATGTACGAGGCAACTGTGAGCAGGGAGATGAGCCTTTAGGTCATCTGTAAAGCATGCTGTATGTTTGAGAGCACCTATACTATAGTACTGGAATGAACTTCACACAATCTCTTTAGGGGTGTACTGACCAGATGAAGACAAATGAATCTCAGAAGGTTAAATAGCTTGTCCCAGATTACATGACCAACACATCCTTGACTAAGGACCTGGAGCCTGCGTCTGTGGACTTTTAGCTTACATGCTCAATTGGCAAAAGTCTACTATAAAATGAGTTGTGCCTAAATTGTGGCCAGGGTCTTCAAACATCAATATTCTCCTTTGTATCAATGATATCGAGTCTTGGAATAGAACCTTTACACATGTTATATATTAAATAATAGATCTGAGGCAATTATTCTTGGGGTTTATAGGACCGATATTTATTATGACAATCCCAAAATTGTAGCGGAAGCATACCAGTTAGACCTAGGAGGCGATTTATAGGTCAAACACACTTTGCCACTTGACCCTCCCTCCTCTGACCCATTAAGAGTCCCAGCTACAGTGAGCTGTTACTTCACAGGGGAATATGTAGTGTTTCCATGGAATTTGAAAGAGGAAAAAAAAAGACTTAAATGCTATTTATGGGACCACATTGTCAAAAGCCACTCTTTTAGCAACAGTTTTGATTTCATTAAAAATATAAAACTAGAATTTGAAGCAGAATGGGTGTTTATATATTATTATTTAAAATGCTAATAAAGCAACCGTTGTGCTCTCTTTAATAAAGAACAGAAAATATTTTTTAATAAAGAACAGAAAATCTATGTTCCCTCCCTACCCAGCCTTATTTGAATCCACTTTTAACTCAGACTTTTGATGCTGCCTTCAGTGGAGCTTTGCCCAGACCCTCCTAATTAGGCTCTCCCACAGAAAGGCCATGTAGCTCGTATGTTCCTAATTAGAGAAATCAAGATTTGAAAGAAATGCTCTACCATTTCTGCTCGTCACAACTTTTGGACAAGTGTCAAGATACACAGACATTTCCAACAACAAATGACATACCCATCAAGGACAGCAGATGAGTCATTCAACTGAGCCGCATGGCTCTCAGCCCGGGATACCTTCTCAGCCAGGTTCCTGTCCTTTATTTCCTGGGCAAGGTCATCAATTTTATCTTTAAGCTCTTCAGACATGGGTGGCAATTTAGTCTGAATGTCTTCAACATACTGATATATAAGAAGAGAGGGCATTTTAAGTAAGTGAATCCAAGCTTCCTCTCCGTTACTAATTTCTCTAGGAGATATATTTACACACTTTTTTTTAATGAAACTTCAATTTTACTAATATAGCAAAAAGAGAATATAGAATCAAAGCTGTTATTTAATGAGAGAGATTAGGAAATACATGGAGCCAATTTACACCAAGAAGAACCTATCTTTTTCTAAGAAAATGCTTCTTCTTAGGTATAAATGCATAAATGATAGTCATTAGAATTTTTTAGACCATATGTGTTTCTATTGCCATACAGTACAGTGTCTACTGCATTACACACTGTACTGAAAGTCTGCTTACAGGTTTACATTTCTCTTTTAACCAATGTTATAAAAATATCAAAGCAGATTTTAAGAGCTATCCTGGGAACAAGAAATGCCCTTCATCACTGTGGAGAAAAAATAAAGGTTTCTAGGAGTGTTGTGAATACTCTCATACAGGCACTCATGTCTGTTGGGAGAACAACGTGGAGTTTTAACTGTTGCCAAGAGCTTGCACGGTCACAAGGCAATCAAGCAGAAACGATCTGACACCCAGAAGAAAACAAAATAGTATTTGGTTATGTTGCTGAGATTTATCACTGCTTCCCACTTATGAAAGCTTATGCCATTATTATTTTCTTTTAACTTTGGCTTTTATGAAATACTCACATCTATGACTGAGTTGATTTCGCCTGCAAGACGGTTGGCTTCATCAAGTATGTCATTGCCTTCTTTTAAAGTGTTCTCAGTTTGTTGTTTGCCACGTTCAATAGCCTCCTTCTTTTTCTGTAGTACAGTATGAACAAAACATTAAAATGCCCTTTGGACGAAACCCTATCCCGCCCGGTATTCCTTCCTCTGACTTCCCTGAGGGGACTGAATACAGGATTTGCAAACAAGGCATGTTGGGTTGAGATGAGGCTGGATGAGAATGATTTCAACTACCTGGCCGGTCCTTCAAGAATTATTTTATTTATATGCCTATCTAGATACTTTCTTCCTCTCAGTGTGAGGAAGTCATCCAAGAGAAGAAAAGTTATGTGATGTTAGTTGAGGAATGAAGAACTATTTCTGAAGCAAGATGGACACCCATTATAAACTCAAGTGTAAGTGCCAGATATGAATTCCCGAGCATGTGGCAGCACCCTGAATTACACGGGAACTAGACATTACATTCCAGAATCAAGGCCCAAATGAGTACTTTGTGAGCATAAACATAAGCAGATTTAGTCTAGGGGAGTTCTGTAAAAATTGGAAGAAGTGAGACTTTTAAGGGAACTTAAGGGAAGTGCTTTTCAAAAAAAGAGAAATGAACACATGGAAGAATAAATTTAATGGACTGTTCCAGAAAAAGAGAGCAAGCTCTGGTTTTTCCTTGATGCTGAGAGCTTGTCTCAAAACTACATGGAACTCATTCCTAGCCTAGAAAGGCAAAATCAGTGAGAGAGAAATATTGTTATTTTTCTTTTGGAGTGTACCTTGGCCTCTTCTCTTGTTTTTTTTTCCTTGATACATCTCACTCATTCTCTCAATCACTTGTGCATTTAACAGCATCCATTTTAAACCACTGTCATTTTATGTTTTTATATAGATAATAATGTTAGTTTCATATTCATTTATATCTCAAGATGTGCCAGGTCATTTATCAGGTTTTCTCATTAAATTCTACAATAACTCATCAGGTCCTGTGTTTACCACCTTTTCAAATAACAGGAAACTGAACAAACGATTTGCTCAAGGTCACACTAACTATGCAGTAGAGGCTTGGGCCCTGGTCTAGCTAATGATAAAGCCTGGGTCTTGGTGTATCAAAGCACGGTCTCTCCTATTATGGAAATCACTTGTCTTATTTGTGCTGGGACAGCACTGATTTCATACCTTCTTTTCCCGTCTCTTCACCAACCACCGCAATGGGCTAAGAGCACACACATCTGGGTCTGACCTGTGACCCTCGTGGTGGCAGTTCCCTCCCCCATGAGCTCTCCCCCAGTCCTTTGTCTTGTTTCTTCCTCCACACTCCGTTCCTGGTCACTTCTCTGACTACCTCTCTAAAATAGCAGTCATCCTCATCCCAATTATTTTCTACATGCTGCAGCACAGTGATTACAAACTAGATGCCTGCACTAACCTGCCTGAGACCGCATCCCAGCTCTGCCCTATCCACAAGCTATGCAAAACTGGGGTGAGTTATTTAGCTTCATGTAAAACACTTAGTCTCTCCTTTCTCCAATGTGGCCCATTGTCCAGCAGGAGCAGCAACACCTGGAAGGGTATTAGAAATACACAATCTGTCTTTTCAAGAACTACCAACTCAGAATCTACATTTTAACAAGAACTCTAGGTGATCACAGCAAAATCTAAGAACAGACTTAGAACACTGCCTAGCACACAGTAAGCACAACGCAATTGCTAACTTATAATTACTTTATTTTGTTCTTTGTCTTAGCACTCATTTATCTGAATTCTATTCTACAGGGTGGCCACAAACTATAGAAACATAGATAATGTTATTTTATTTTTTCTGTGGATTGAACCCTCTTGATTGCTTCTTCTGGGAGTTGCTGAAAGCACTGTTACTTGATGAAAATCAGGGACACCAATTCATCACAAGATGCATATACAGGATAGGGACCAATGCAAATGCACAGCCTGTTGAATTGTACATAACTGAAGAAGTATAACATACTGAATACACCATGCTATATCACTGAACATATCACTTAGTATGTATAGTAATCCATGCTCCAGACTTTATGTCCATATTATATACTTATTGGTCTAGTGACTTTCTCCCTCACTATAATATAAATGCTATAAAGACAGTCTATATGTATCACTGTACTTTCCGGACCTAGAAAAGTTTCCTCCATAAACATTTTTGAATAAATAAATGAAATTAGAGTCCATTCCTGGGACTTACTTGCACTGGTGACACTCGGATCATTCAGCTAGTCCCATCCCTGGCTAATTCAGAGCAAGTCTCACTATGCCATTCTTATTCATGGACAACACAGGTAGGGGTACTTCTGGTGTTGCTGTTTACAAGTCGTATCTTATCTTCCAAGGGTTTAACATTCTTTTCCCTAACTATCAGTTTTAGCGCCTAGCTTTTATATGAACTGATTTAAAGCCCTGCTATATTCTGACACTTGATAATCTTTTCAGCTTGACTTATTTGTATCATGAATCAAGCTAATTTAAAATGCTGTACCAATCGGAGGGAGAGAATATTTCCACATATATGTTAGGTGAAGAGCTATACCCATTCTGATTTCAATTAAGTAGTGAATGAGAATCTTCCTAAATGCTCTATTTGAGTCACTTTAGGGAACCAACTGTTATGCAAAGGTAAAAATGTGTTCTTTATCATCCTAAAGCAGAAATGATAATCCAGAGACTAGGGAGATTTCAGAGGTGGCTAATTTTCAAATTAGACACTAATGGAATCTAGCTCCGAACTATTTGGAGCTCCCAAATATTAATGAAAGAATTGAGGCAACTTTTTTTTTTCTTTATGGCACTTTATTCACTGGAAAAAAAATTCTGTCTGTCTTTGTGCTAGACACTATTCTTGGCCTTGAGGGTACTGTGGGCAGGAAATAAGTGTTCCTCATGGCTTGCCTAGAGGAGGGAGTAAATGAATGAGTAAATTAATATAATAATATTTTTAAAATAATTCTGAGTGCCACAAAAGTAAATAAAGAGAGGGAATGGATAGAGAATGATTTAAGATAAGAAATACCTAAGGGAGGAAGCTTCAAGGAACAAAAAGGGAGCCCATGGATAAAGGGAATTCTTCTCCCAAAGTATACTATATGCATAACTATTAAGTTTTTCCACTTAAGATCAAAGTTGATTATATTTCTACTTTTAACTTCTAATCAGATCTTAATTCATTCCAGAGCTCTCTAAATCTAAAACCTTTCTGGGGGTGGGGGGCGGGTAGAAGGATTAAGAACACACAGAAGTTTATTTCCCTTCCTGTCTAGCAACTAATTACTTTCTCTGAATCTTTCCTTTGGCAACCTTTTGATGATCAATTTGGGGACTGACTCTTGAGCATATGTTACCTCACAAAACTGAATGGCTCATAATCTCAGGGTCCACCAGGTGCATAGTCCCCGCTACCCTCTCTGCATCTCCGGAATTTCCCCTCTAAGCCTGTGCCCCTCTGGAAGGCTGCATTCAAAGTCTTCTATAATCCAAATGCTATTTCCAGAGCCATCTTCTGGTATATACTGCTGGAGCTGGGCAATGAATTCTATGGCTCTCTTTGACATTTTGTAGGATCACCTTGTGCTTCCAGAGTTCTGCATTTGGGCTCATGTGACTCCAACATTTCTCTTAGTCACTGCTATGACGCCATCATTTTTGTGACTCTTTTGCAGATGCTCCTAGCCATATTAATCACAGTAGTATGCACTGTGAAAAGTTCAACTGCCTCAATTATAAGGTATATGAGGCCAGGAATCATTCCTAGTCAATGTCAAACATCATGGTTACCAACAGCACCTTGTTGTGATAGGTATGACAGATATTTAATATTACTACTGCCTACTCTCCTAACTTTATACCACACTTATTTCCTAACACAAAACTAATTCTCCAGTTTATACAAACCACTCACACATTTTCCAAAATGTAACGAATCCATGACCCCAGTATTTCAATTGTTAATGAAAGTTTCCAGGATAAGACCCAAATACCTTAACTTGGTATCAGAATGCACTTGGTCTTTCATGACTCAAGTTCTGGACCTTGTCTGTCTTCTCTGGCTCTCTATCCCTGATTTGTTCCCATGCAGTCTTCATTCTAGTCCTATCAATGTACTGAATTTCCCCCCAAATGTCTTATGCTTCCTTTCCCCACTCCCCCATGTCTTTACAAATGGTTTTCCATATTTTGGGGTGTTCTTCTTTTTTCTACTTTAACTAAGTAGTGCTTTTCCTTCAAGACTCAGCACATTTATCATGCCCTCTGTGAAGCTCTCCTTAACCCATGGGTGATTTAGGTTCCCTTCCTTTGCTTACCTCTATGATAATTACTGTAGCGCATAAACAGTGACTTACTTATGTGTACCTCTCACTAAATACAAATCACCTAAAGCCATCAGAAATGGCTTCTTATTCTTTATATCACGGGCTCTCAAACTTAGGGCTACATCTGAATGTCTGGAGGGATTTTTAAAACACAAGTTGCTGGGCTCCACTCCCAGTTTCTGAGTTGGTAGGTTTGGGATGGAACTCAAGAATTTGCATTTTTAACAAGTTTCTAGTTGAGGTTCACCTTACTGTTCTAAGGACCACACCATAAGGACCAGTCTTTGATATAATCAATTTTTGTGTTTGGCACACTTCTTGAACTTAGTAGGAGCTTAATAAGTCTTTTTATTTTATTTATTTATTTTTTTAAAGTTTTTTTTAAAAATTTATTTGACAGACAGAGATCACAAGTAGGCAGAGAAGCAGGCAGAGAGAGTTGGAGGGGGAAGCAGGCTCCCCACCAAGTAGGGAGCCCGATGTGGGGTTCGAGCCCAGGACCCTGAGATCATGAACTGAGCTGAAGGCAGAGGCTTAACCCACTGAGCCACCCAGGTGCCCAATAAGTCTTTTTAATAATAAAAAAAAATACTTATTTCCTTAAAATAAAAAAAATAACTTTTGAGCTGGGCCTTAACTATAGTACCTTCTTTATGAACATAGGCACAAGGCACTTATATTATTCAAAATACACTGTAACCATCATTTGACTGAATAATAAGCTGTATCAGTTACTCTCAAACCAGTATGCACAACGGATTAACCTAAAGAGAGTTTTAGAATATGAACCCTGGACTACAGCCCAAACTAACCAACAGACACATTCTGTAGTTCAGGAAACCTGCCTTTGAACACAATTTTCAGGTGATTCTCAGCTAGCTGGTCTACCAGGAAACTTGGTAAGCAACCTAATCAGCCCTCGCGATCTTAAGTAAGCTGTGTCTTATTCATGGTCATTTAGTCAGTTTTTCTATTTACTCCAGTAAGTTTTTAACAAGCCTTTAGTTAAGCATGACACACAAAATGAAAATACAGAAAGAACTGCTTAGAATCCATTGCAACAGTGACTACATAAGCTCCAGGCATCTCTAGGGGCGGCCAAGAATGATGGCTCCTGGTTTTAAACATCACTAAAAGGAAGGAGTAGCTGAAAGGACCATTTACTGAGCCACTATAACTTTTCTTGAAATACTTCCCAAATGCTTATTATGCTTTCCACACAGGTAATTTTAATTTCTTAAACTGTTGCCATAAAATGGAGAGGTGCACCTCTGGATAAGTTACACCACTGGTGTGTCACCGAGCAGGATGAATCATGCTGGTGCTGGGGACAGGACGGTAGCCCAGCATCCTGCCTTACAAGATGGTGCTATTTCTTTAATATTTCTAGCATGTCAGTCAACTCCAAATTGGTTAAGATTAGATACTTCAGTTAAGAAAAAAACGAACCTCCTCAGTCTTCCATCAGAATGACAAGGATAAATCCCAGAAGAGGGACTAGGAAAAAAACACTTAAAAAAATTAACTCATCAGGATGTCTGGGTGGTACAGTCAGTTGAGCATCTGCCTTTGGCTCAAGTCATGATCTCAGGGTCCTGAGATAGAGTTCTACCTCTGGCTCTCTCGTCGGGGAGCCTGCTTTTCCCTCTCCCTCTGACCCTCCCCCAGCTCATGCTTGCTCTCTCTTTCTCTCTGTGTCTCAAATAAATAAATAAAATCTTTATTCTTTTACTTTTTAATCTAAAGGAAAATGGTAAGAAATGAGGAGATGAAAAGAAATCCAGATTTTTTCTATTCAACTGCCATTCAAGAATATTTTTGAGCATAATAAATGCCAGGGAGTGTTCATTTCTCGTTGAGGGTGAGATGATACACTTAGAAGAGATAGAGGTCTGCTGCTGTTTTCAGATCTTTTGGGGTTAAACACTTTGAAAACAGCTAAGGTAGGTTTGTTCCTGGAGAGAAATTGTTGCTGTTGTTTCAATACCAAATACAGGTTGTATCGTCAAATGTGCTGAATTTGCTCTTGGGAAAAGTGCTCAATTTGCCATGTCAAGTATTAAGGACAGAAAGAAGGGAGGAAGGAAGTAAGGAAGATAAAGGAAGGGAGGGAGAGAGGGAGGGAAGAAGAGAAGGAAGAAACTATTTTAGTTCTAGCCTCATCAGTTGTCTAAAAAAGGCAGAAGCTGCCCATCATTTCTTGAGGAGAGAATTACCTCTTATCTGTGAGGAAAAAGAGGGAAAAATCACTCATACTTGATCTGTTCATGGTAGTCCCTTTTAAAATTTCATTTGCATAGAACACATTAGAAAGAAAAAAAGAACCAAAATCATCCCAAACACTGGACTTTCAATGTGCCAGATTCCATTAGGGAATACTTGTTACTTTTGTGACCGATGGCAGCTAGATGTTTAAACAATGGTGCGTGGGCTACCGAATCATCTGAGGTCAGTACTCAGAGACACCTTGGGTGTGCTCTAGCATAATGCACTCTTTGGGTAGCTTGAAGACTGAATCTTTGAGAATGCAGTTGCCTTGCCCAAAATGTATTTCTAGAGAGTGACAAGTTGTCATTAAGGTCAAGGTCACACTGTCCTCAGAATCTTTAATATTTTGTTATCTAAATTTTATCTGATTCCATGGAAATGGTCATTGAATTTTCTTGAAAAAAGATCACTACCTGTTCTGCTCTTTAGAAGTCTCCTTTCAGAGCTGTTCTTGATTTGAGTAAATGTGCATCAACTTGACTTATCCAGCTATGTTTAGCCCCTAACCCTCTACCCCATCCCTACAGATTCAGGTGAGAATCCCTAAGACTCACCTCTAAAGCAGTCATGTTCTTCTGGTTGGCTGCAGATAAGCGATTAGCCTCTCTGATTTTCTCCATGGCTTCTCTCAACAGGTCCCAAGCATTATCAACTTTGTCTTTGTAGTCTGCCAATATCGTCTGGAGACCCTTCTCCATTTCCTCGTTTTTACCTCGGGACTCTCCAAATAACTTCTTCACTTTCTTCAGAAGGCCTTCGGCAGCTCTGCAAGCAGCCCAGCCCAATAACAGACAATAAGCCCTTGTCACTGCCTCACGGTTTATTGGTATTAAAACCGTGTTACAAAAAGATGTTAGCATTCAAAGAACAGAAAAATAAGACAGTATTTAAAGAAGATTGACTATACTAAATCAAGATGAAAATGGATACCTGAAAAGTGGTAAGACCATTTATCATTAATATTAAAGTACAAAAATATACACATTTAAAATGTATTAGTAATAGAGTATTTTCAATTTGAAAGAGCACGTTTTTCTCATAATCTGACTGATAAAGTAAATTTTATGATCCACTTCACATAGCCCTGCCCAAAAAAGCCCCCAGGGTCACCACGTGATACATTTCCTCCATTCCTTTGAATATAAGGTATGAACGTTGATATATTCGTTTAGAAATTGTGAAGAGAACCATTCTTGATGTGCTAATACAATATCTTTTCTTTTTTCTTTCAGCTGAGTGACCTGGGAGTTTCCTGATTTTAACTTAATGGTTTTCCTAATGTGATAACATTCTGAGCCTTTAAAAAAAGACCAAACACTTGGACAACAGTAGTTCTCAAGCTAACCGGCATCATAATCCCCGACATGCTTGCCAAAACAGATTGCTTGGCCCCATCCCCAAATTTCTGGATTCGGTAGGTCTGGGGTAGAGTTTAATAGTTTGTATATCTAGGGGCACCTGGGTGGCTCAGTGGGTTAAGTGTCTGCCATTGGCTGGGTCATGATCCCAGCATCCCGGGATAGAGCCCCACATTCAGCTCTCTGCTCATAGGAAAGGCTGCTTCTCCTTCTCCCTCTTCCTGATGCTCCTCCTGCTATACTCTCTCTTTCTCTCTCAAATAACTAAAATCTTTATAAAAATAATTTATATGTGTAACAAGTTCTCAAGTGTTGCTGATACTGTTCATAATATATATATATTATTTAAGTATTAATATCATCACTTTGAAGTTAGGTGACTATAAAAGTAAACAGCTATTTTTTTATTGAATGTATGGTCACATAATTCATCTGCATTAGTAAAATTGCAATTATTATTCCCAATCTCAAATTTTCAGCCCTAAATTCAAAGTAGTAGGCATTTATTATTTGATGACTCTTCTATTCAGCATTTCCTAAAATGACAAAATGCTCAAAATGGATTGCTAAATTCACAACTCTATTTATCCAGAGATATTTTCATTAAAAGAACAACAACAAAAAACTATTGATGGTTTAGAAGTCCCTAATGCAAGCAATTAATAAAGCAAGTCCTAGTTATGGAAGGGATAGCACCAGAAAAGATCATTTATTTAATTGTTTAAATATAGGAAAACATGCTTTAATCCATTTTAGAGCAAGATAAATAATAACTAAGTGAAAAATAATGAAGTCTCTTCTACTCATAAGTGTGATGAAAATTTTAGAAAACTGTTAGCAATCTGGAAAGCTCACTGTATCAAATGAAAAAATAATAAAGCATCTACTCACACTAACTCATCTTCAGCAACTTCCTTTTGTTTGTCTAGATTTTTCCTTCTCAGTTCTGCCATCATCTGATCAATCTCTTTCTGAAGCGCTTGCAAATTTCTCTCAAAGGCCGTGTCTTGAGTTCCGAGAGTTTCATTTAGTCTTACAGCTTTTTCATTTACAGCTGCAGGGGGTAAGACAAATTTTGTAAATTAGTAAACAAAAGAGCCACACGCAAAAATGGCAGCAAGCATCTGCTCTTCCCCAAGATCTCCAAATTAAATGTAGTTTGCCACGGGTGTTCCTGCTGGGAACAGAGAGGTAGTTAATAACGATCCATAACAACAGGGAAAGGTGACATATTTGTCCAATTATATTTCTTTTGTGGGGCACAGTAATTGAAGCATGGTGTTTCTATCTCACAAGGAAAAACACGCTAATAAAGAAATGGCCCAAACCTTCTTCAAGTAAGAGGTAAACAATGAGACACAAAGCACACCCCTCGGAAGATGAAAACACAAGGTCTGTGCTACTGCTAAGACACAATCATATTCAGTCAATCTGCAAATAGCGAGCACAGAAAAACCTCTCAGTGATGAGGTCTCTGAAAACAAACCTGCCCTTGCTCTTCCACACCGTTGTTTAAAGGAATGAGGGAGGAAGCACTGGACTTGGGATGAGGGTTATACATTAGGGCTCAAAGCTACCTTCTAGCCATAGCACTCATGGTAAGAGTCTGTGTTTATTATGCATTGAATAAAGAAAACTTCAAACTGGGATCTTCAGAATCTAAGGATTCTCTGGGTGCTTCAGGTATTCTACAAACAATGTCTATTCTGTCAAGTATCTATCTGATAGGTTAGAATTCTGGGCAAGTTTCATTTGAAAAAAGAATTCTATTTCAAATAAAAGTCAGAACAACCGGTGCGTTGAAACAGTTATGCAATTCTACCACTGGTTTTAGGCCAACTTCTCCAGAAGTGTGTTTTATGATGCATTAACTTAACAAGGTGAAGGGAGGTGTTTTCTCAAAGTCTCGTGTGCCAATCCCTTATCTCTGTAATATCACCCGTGAATGTCCTTAGAATAAGGCCCTGCGTTGGCCAAGAGACATTTTCTATTATTCCATGTTATATCCTAAGATGTCATTTAGGGCATAAGGAATACTGAAAATTCACTTCTACTCTTGGAGAAACTTTTCTGATTAGCACTGGGTGGAGGTGTTCCAAGGGTACTTATTGCAGGTTCCTTTAACAGGTGCACACTGGCTGAACAGAGCTGCCATGAAGGTGTGACATAGTGGTTCTGATCAGCCTCACCAGGGAACTTACTAGAAATGGAGATTCTCAGGCCCTACCTCAGACTTACTGACCTAAAAATTCTAGGGCTAAGGGTCTAGCAATCCTTAGTTTAACAAGTCCTCCAGGGGCTTCTCCTCTGTACTAGAGTTTGAAAATCATGGTTTAGAAGAAAGAATTGGGCTTCAATCTTGAATTTTACCCTTCCCAAAATGCATGTTTCAAATTCTCTTTTCATGATTAAGGTATTTGGTTAGAAAGTTGCTGCCATCAACCACTTAATCTGACAGCCACAATCCAACCAACAGAACAATTTAAATAAGCTGTTTTAGAGAAAACACATGGCCACTCCTAGCCCTGTGGTAGAAATTTTTGTTCAGGTGCCATATTCCTAGAAGTTAGTGAGGCTAGTTTGCTCTTTGTCAACTCCTTAATAGTCCTACTTTGACATACACCGAAGAACCTTCTCAAGAATTCACCACTACAGTTGCTAAGTTATCACTTAGGCTGCATTGTGTTTCTTAAGGAAAAACAGTGATGATGGACTGATTAACTGGAAAGCTCCTCGATCCAGTAGACTTTGTGAGAACTATGGCAGAATGCTAATTATTAAAATGTAAGGTTTATACTTCTTAGATCTCAGGAAAGGTGGTAGATATATGTTGATTTTAACTAATTGTATCATGTAACTAACACTGACCTCATTTGCATTCAAAAATCCCACTTTTCAAATTGCCAAAGGTGTAGGTTTTTGTTTTTTTATTAAGTGAATATATAAATGAGCTTTGATAGAAATATTTTTTGAAATTTGATTGAATTTAGGTCCTGGGCCTGTTATTTTTTTCTTTGATAAAGTGAGTATATAAAAGAACTTTGATTAGAGATATTTTTTGAAATTTGATTGAATTTAGGTCCTGGGCTTACATAGTTCTAAGGGGGTAATGTGAGAAATACAGACTTGCTTGTGGTTGGTCTATTCTCAAAACTAAACTTCTGCAGAGAAGAACTTGCTGGAAAAAGAATAAGAGAGAGGAAAGGAAAGGAAAAGAAAAAGATGACTGTACCTTTTGAAACATAAGCATCATGTTTTCAAAAATGAAAGTACTATGTAAGCAACTGGAAGAAATTATTAAGCCACACAAAAACGATGTTAGCAAAATGATACTGAATTTTAAAAAAAAGTGTCATTTTAGTAGGAGAGATGTGATTGCTCCCCTACTTTTATATTAACTTGGAAATTCTCTGAATATTTTTAAACTGAAGATGAACATGTCAGTCTCTTAGATTCAAAAGTATACACTATCAGCTCAGTACATGTTCAACAGAATTGAAAATAATTATGACATTAATATAGCTCTGAAATTTACTTATTTCTACTTTATTTCAAAGAAAATTTTAAGTAGTTTTGAAATATCTTTAAAAACAAGATAAAATTAAAATAATAGGAGATGAAGTAAAGATAAAAAATAATATCCAAAGACATATTAATAGTGTCTCAGTAACCAAAGCATAGAAGAGAATATAAAAGGGATACTTAAGACGTATACAGTATCTGTAACATACAAATACATTAATCCCTCAGGAGAAACAAAGTTGTTTTTCATACTGAACAAAAAAAAAAATCCTCTGATGGATAAATTCATCATGAATGACAAGTACTACTATGACCTGAGCAACAGGAAAGAAGGTGTCTAGCATTTAGTAAGTCCTAGTATATCTCAGTACAATGATAATGTTATGAGTTGTTTTTATATACATGTATACATATGTGTGTGTGTGTGTGTGTATTCACTCATTAATTCTATTAGTTCATGGAACAAAATATAGAGTATTGGTGATCTAATTCGGAGTCATAACAAAGTAGATTTTAAAAATTATAGGGAGATAAGAATGCCTTAGATTAATAGACCTTGATAATTTATGAAGAGATCATTACTTATAATGGAAGATAGAGGGAATAAGGTATCCCATCTATCTAAAAATAAAACTCGACAAATGCCAGGCAAACACATTCACTTTTCCCACAGCAATTTATTGTCACTAATAAAACCTAAAAGTACTGCTATTATCCGCAATTAGTGTAGTTCGTTCTAAGAAGGAAAAAAAAAAAAATGGGTGTGGTTATGTTGTACAACCCACTCATGGCTTTCGGGGAGTTTTCTTTTCTTTTAAAAAAAATCTACTGAACTGCCAAGACTTGTGGTACATATAAACATCTCAGTCAGGGTTTCATTTGCCTCTGGCATATTCAGATTTAAACATTCAGGAAATTTTTTTTTTAAAGATTTTATTTATTTATTTGACAGACAGAGATCACAAGTAGGCAGAGAGGCAGGCAGAGAGAAAGGAGGAAGCAGGCTCCCTGCTGAGCAGAGAGTCCCATGCGGTGCTTGATCCCAGGACCCTGGGATCATGACCTGAGCCAAAGGCAGAGGCTTTAACCCACTGAGCCACTCAGGCACCCCTAAACATTCAGGAAATTTCAACAGTTGGATTAGTTTTGCCAAAGTTTTTATAAAGCGCTGTGCATATCATGTGTGTTACCATTTATATCAGTGGCTGCCGGAAGAAGGGAGCAGTGTCCACATTTCTCCCTGGTACAGGAGCATAGCTATCCCACATGGACCTTCATGTAAATTAGGAAAAAGTTGTCCTGTCTGGACAGACACAACCAGGCTGCCTGACAGATGCACAATTTAGAGAAGGGAGACACCTTTGATGATACCTATCCCTTTTCTCTGATGGATGGACTGTGGGTGATGAGCAAAACCTGGATGAAAACCCATCTCCACCTGCCCCCTCCTGGTGCCTTTGTGCAGTGCACAGACTGGATAGTGGGTACAAGGCAGAGTGAACCCATGAGCAGTGCTGAAGTTGGAGTCTATGGAAAACATGGGCCAGCATTTATCCTTATACATGGATATTTGATTGAAATCATTTCAAAATAAGTTTCCAGGACTGGCTGTGAGTATTGAGTGCTTGAGATTGAGGTAGAAGGAAAAGGGAAATTACTTGGGTATTGACCAGTGCCTTCACGGATCCAGGCAGAAATTGTTTTACCTGCAATGGGATTTTTTTTTCTGTGAGGGCTGAGTGGAGAACATTTCAAGTCGCATTAATGGGAAATAAAACTGGGGAAAGCACAAAAAACTCCATAAAGCAGAGGTAAACCGTAATGAGTAATTGAGAATTTGCCAGTAGGCGTAACTTCTTTTTCAGATCCTGATATGTTTTGCCTCAGATTAAAAACTCTGTTGCTTCTTTCAGTGGGGAATCTTTGGGAGTTTCTGTCTCTTCCTGGCTAGTGATTCCTAAGAATTACCTGTCAGGATCTGCCTTGAAGGTTATCTCACATTCTTATTTATTTGGTTATATTTCCAAGCAAAATATCTAAAACACGCAACACTATAGAGTAATCAAAATATTTTTAAAAGAAAAAGCCCAAAGCATTTTTCCTACTTTTTAAACCTGCATATTTGTTTACTGTTTAATAATAGAAACTTACGATTCAGAGTTTTTTAGTATCTTCTTTAAGAGTTCTTAATCTGGGGTTTAACCCCCAAATGGCTTCTACTTTGATCCTCCATCATATCGGTAGAGGCCAAGCACTAATTCCTAGAGAATTATGGACCAAATGCAGTGAAGCTTCTGGTAATATAGGAAGTTCAGACTCTAAGCAACAGATGTTCATTGAAACCAAGTATTTTAAAAGCCATTTTGAGAAACTAAAGCGCTGCTTTATTAATATACTGTGTAAAATGATAAAATTAGCTTTTTAAAAAATTAATCTTTCCAGTAGTTTTGAATACAAACAACAGCAAAGCATAAGTTTATTGATTATCTACTGCTCAAAAACTAAGGCATTCCTAAGGGACTGCATTCCATTCACCATGACCCCGGCCTCATAATGACTAACTCACTGCCTGTTGTCTCTTATTTAACACTGTAGATTGTAGATGCTCCACAGATCATGTCCTTGACAATCCCAACCAAAGTATTTTTCAAAACCCGACCCTCAGATTGAGAAATGGCATTTCTTACTAGAGAAATTCCAGTCCTGTGTAATCCCTTTTTCTATTTTTCTGGTGGGAAACATAATGATTAAATTAAAGGATTCTAATACCTTCCGCATCCTGGGCAAGCTCCTTAATGAATTCTCCTAAGGAGTCTGCTCGCCTGTTGGTCCTCTCAGCATCCTGTCCGGTTTGCTCGCCATCTGCTGTCACTTTGGTAGCCTAATGATCCAAATTCAGGAAAAGCATAATTAATTGAGATGATGAAGCTACAGTGAGATAAGCTCCCACTAGCTACATTTTCCTTCACATATAACTCTGAGCCAAAGGCAATCGATGAATTATTGATCAGATATACTGGAAATGACACCCCGTGCTCAAGTATACAATTAAACTTTATTACTTCTTCCATTAAATGGAAATCAGAGAGCTGTATTGGGTCTTTTTAGAACCCTTGCTATATGCAATGACACAGAAGAAGCGATAAAACACAATTATTTTTGAAGTATCTTTGAGGTAGTGTTGCCAAAAGTCTTTAATGGATTTTTTAGCCTCCACATGTTGCAGTTTTGTCCATATTTTATTTACTGAAAAAGTGTGGAGCGTAGCAATGATCTCTGGAGGAGGCCCAGGCAGTCTGTCTCAATAAGCTTGATCCTATAGATGCAGTCGAGATCAATACGTTAATTAAAGAAACAAAGAGGGAGAAATGCTTAGCTACTAAGTAGTAAATGCTTATTTTATAACACTCCTAAAGATGCCAGGAACACGTTAAAGAAGAATAAAGGCTAACTCTTCCCATACGTCATCATTGGAAAAGACGGCGGTTAAGCACAGGACCACACATCATGGTCAACAAAGTGAACAACTCCGCAAATAGCTTCATCTCCCAAAGAATGTACCCACACATTTGCGCCTTCCTGCACATTGAAGTGCCACGCAACACAAAGGAATCCATTTAACGTGTTTATCGTTAAGATATGCTATATTTAGTTAAACAAAAGGGGCATATGTAACATTCAGTTTCTTAAAAGATACAAGGTTTAGAGCACCTTGAAGTGGGTGTACAGTTTCTCTCTTGATGCATGTGCATATGCTAATAGGACTTCCTTTTTTTTTTTTTTTTTACTAAAAAGATAGGGATAATCTAACTATAGATAATGGATGACAGAATCACAAACAGCCTTAAAATAATTTGAGAAAGGTCCAAATTGGCAGAGTATTAATTCTCTATAATCCCATACAGAGTGTTTGCCTTCTAGACATGCCCAGAGATTCTAAATTTTTTTCTTACACATAAGTGGATTTTAGATAGAAATTAAAATAGAACTAAACGTCTGGCCAACACAGAACATCGTAAGAGATGCTATAGAAATTATACTGCCTTTTGTGATTTCCCAGGGGGCAGTAAGAGGTTTAGTTCCTGACCACTTTCAAGATTTTACATGAAAGGTAGACTACAAAGTCCAACTATCATCAACTAGTTTCTCAACCTGTGAGTGTTACCATCACAAATAAAAAGATGAAAGGGTAAGATCCACGGGAAGTTTTAAAAATCTCTCTTAACAGTCTGCAGTAAATATCCAGAATTATTTGGAGGGTGCTAACCAATTGGTCAAGTAACTTTTTACATATACACTCCACGTGCATATACACATACCTACAACTTTTTAAATGTTATTTTTAAACTACTAAAGTCAGCTGCTTAAGAGGCTGGCCGTCTAAGCTATTATAAATGTTTATCTAGAATGAATTGACTGTACTCTACAATATCACTCCCATTTTCACATATCACAGACGATACTAAGGGATTTGATCTACATTATGGTCGTTTTTATTATCTTAAATATTAACGTATTACCAGCACTGTATTGCCACACCTGGTGTACATTATAATTTAAACTTAAAATTTATTCCTTGCTTTATCAATATCTTATACTACTAAAAGATCGTAACTTACATATTCACACGACAAAGGCTGCAAATTCGATGCATAGCCAAAAGCATTTAATTTTTAAAAATAAATGTATATTGAGGCACTGCCTCTTTTAAATTCTGGATGATCATGAACTGGTCATGCCTTTAATTCTTCTTCCTTAATTTATACAACGATATATAAGAGTCATCGTTAATAAACTTGGTACTGATTATAGGAACACTCCAATAGTAAGATGTCAAGAATTCTAAATGATCCATGGTAAGAAACAAATTAGAAGAGTTATCACGAAGACACTATGCAATCAACCTCCCAGGCTTCTGTTTAGTATGTAAAACTATGCCAAACTCTTCCTTTCTTAGGCTCGGATCCTGCTGTCTTTACCTGGAATCAACTTCCCCTCTGTCCTTTCAATGGCTCCTTCTCTTCTGTCATCTTTCAGCTTCAGTGTCCCATCTAGCTGTGGTCATTTCTAGGGCACCTAGCCGGGATTCCAGACTTTCCACAGAACATTTTCGTGATAGCACCATGCATTTTAGAATTACTTAGGACTCCCTTATTTATTGGTTACCTCCCTCACTAAAGGGTAATCTGTAAGAGAGCAGGAACTTCATCTGTTTTGCTCATCACTTTATATCCAGCTCCTAGTGTCCTAGAGTGATGCCTGAGTGAAAATATTCAATGAATGTTCAATTAGTGATTAAGCAATTACCTAATGAATCTTGCCAACCTTATTACCATTCTCTTTCTTTTTTAAGATTTTATTTATTTATCTGCCAGAGACAGAGAGGGAGAGAGTATAAGCAGGGAGGGCAGCTGGCAGAGGAGAAGCAGGCTCCCCACTGAGCAAGCAGCCTGATGTGGGACAGAATCCCAGGATCCTGGGATCCTGACCTGAGCTGAAAGGAGACACTTAACCAACTGAGCCACCCAGGTGTCCCTTATTACCATTCTTATTGCCTGCCTTTCTATGAACACTCCCTGTTTATAATGTTGTTCCTTAACTCCTCTCCAATTAACCAAAATTAATCCAGCCTTCAAGAGTCAGTTCCAACTCAACCTTCTCAGTGAAGCCATCCTTGATTATTTTGGCTTATGCTTTATTATATTTTTTCCCTTTTCTTTTCTTTCTTTCCTTTTAAATTTTTTCTTTTAATATGCCATGAGATATTGTGATTATATATCTTTCAAAGAACTTTCCCAGCTGCATCTTCCAATTCTTCCAAAAGACTACACCAGTCTTTCCAGTGCAATAAATTGGATTCTGTATTATACTTCTGCCTTCCTTCTCTTTTTGAAAGAAGTATCATCCTAATGACATCAATGGTCATACATTCTTATCTAATGAGGAAAAATATTTACAAACATCAGAAACCCAGTTCTGAAACATTTGCATTAATCCTGAACTGAATTAGCATTTTCTGGCTTTAAAGAAAGGCAGCAGTTTGAACTTGTGACTTGTTGATAAACACATTTTCACTGAGGGAAGGGAAGGAGAGTGAATGCTGCATTTCTCTGTTGGCCCCAAAGTGCTAAATCTCACAAAGGGATACTTGCAAAGCAAACAAGCAATGGTGATTTTAAAACTTTTCACTGCATCACAACAATAAAGCAAACAGTAATTAAAAACCTACCATTTTTTCCCTCAAAACAAACTAAAAAACAAAACAAAACAAAAATGTAAACAGGAAGATAGCTCTATTTTTGCAGTTCCTCCAATCATGTTAGAAGGGTCTCAAATTCAATGATCAAAAAAATTTCAAATAGCAGTATTTTCATTTTCAGATGTTCCTCTTTTCTCCCACCCCCCCAGGCATTTAACTGAAAGAATAGGCTTTCTTACATATTAATTTTATACATATGTGAAGCAGCAGGAACTATCAATAATTTGGCATTTCTGTTTATAGTTGCTCCAATAGTTTTTTTTTAATTTCATAAAGCTATTATCCAGTTTTGCTCCAAAATAGAGATTGTAGATTCTAGGTAGCAAAGATTTTTTTTTTTTTAAGATTTATTTGAGAGAGAGAGAGAGAGAGAGAACATGAGCAGGGGAAGAGAACCTCAAGCAGACTCCCTACCCATTGGCCAGCCAGATGCAGAGCTTGATCTCATGACCCACGAGATCATGATCTCAGCTGAGACCTAGAGTCTGACACTTCCTGAGCAACCCAGGCACCCAACATAACATTCTGAAATCAATGTTTAGTCCAAGAAATGTGAAGCAGGGCGTTACACTAAATTTTTGGATTCGATACACGAAAAAAAAAGGTGAAACCTAGGAAAAGTTTCCTCACATTTTGTAGCAGAAAGAGACCTGCAAAATCTTTGATTTGTGTGAATTTTACACACTGTACAGATCTGTGGCATCTGCTAACTGCAGCAGAGGTGCACATATTTATCCCTGCCTTGTATCCCCACCCCCAACCGTCTCCTACCTTATACCAACTATCATGCGTAGGAGCCCAAGTCATTGGAGACAACCAGTAAATGCAGTGCGGTGACCTGCTGTGAAACATCAGAGAAAAAAAAAAAAGTCCCTTTCCAGCTTCATCTAAGTTTTGGTGTAGAAGAAAATTGACAGCCAAGTTCTCATTCTTCTCAGAAGAAAACTGTGTTCATAGCACAAGTCCTTCAGGAAATCCTAGTGCCTTTAAGCTTTCTGTGACTTCTTAGTCTGGAGTTGCTCATTGAGTGTAGCTCACAGACTCACTTCCACCTACTGCAACTCGACCACTGTCACCCCCCCTCCCCGGCTCCTTGACCCACCTACATCTTTTTTTTTTTTTTTAAAGATTTTATTTATTTATTTGACAGACAGAGACCCCAAATAGGCAGAGAGAGAGAGGAAGGGAAGCAGGCTCTCTGCCGAGCAGAGAGCCCAACGTGGGGCTCGATCCCAGGACCCTGGGATCATGACCCGAGCCGAAGTCAGAGGCTTTAACCCACTGAGCCACCCAGGCGCCCCGACCCACCTACATCTTAAACTAGTCCATTTAACACCAGAATCAAATGTTCCTGGGTTTGGCTAATTTGCTGCAGGAGTTGAGAATGTTCTTGGCCTCATGCCGCAATGCTAGAGGCAGGGAAGGATTCTGTTGAGTCATTTGTCTCATCTGTTGAAACTGAGGCTGATCCATAGGAATTCAAGTGGTCTTCTCCAGAACTTGTTGTAGGGTTGCTGCAGCTGCAGCCACTGCAGACTGAGGAGCCAGACCCCGTGCTAGCTGCTGAGGAGGGAACCAACCACAACCCAACTTTCTCTGTCTCCAGGATTCCCATAGAAAGAGGCCCCACTACTCTGTCAGGGTAGTTAGAACAAGCTCTCAGAGCTGCAATCATTTGCTGGCCTTCATGACCCATAGACATGATCTTGGTTACCATGTTCTCACAAGACTGCCCTGTGACACACACACACCTCTTGCATCTTCAAACGGTTTGGCCAAGAAGACTCTCCTGATCTACCCTCCGTTGATGGTGGACTTATAGCCACTGCTGCTTCTGCTGGCTTTTCTGCAGGATTTTCTTGTTTCACTGCCCCAAGAGGTACAGGTGTGGGAGAAGGAGCTGAAGCAGGGGCATGGGTGTGGCCCCAAGCCACAGCCCACGCCACCATAAGTGCCTCCAGGTTTCTTCATCAACTTGATATTCTTTTAGTATCATCAAGGAGGACTTTGCCAGAATAAATTAATATTTGACCTACTATAGGAAAGACATCTTTCTCCCTTTTCAGACTCAACCTTCTCGTTGGTGACTTCATTGTCTCCCGGGGGTCAATGTCAGGCTTGTTGCTGGACAGTCTGAAGGGCAACCTGCTTGGTGCAACCAGGCAGCTCCACACTGGGTCTGCTGGCCACTGGGTAGGACCCTTTCTTAGATTTTCAAAAACAACTATCATTACCACCATTCATGATGATGTTGAGTAATTACTTTGTTAGGTGTTTTGCCATGTCTATCGATCTCTGTCCTTGGGGCTGAGGCTAGGTCTTATTTATTCATTCATTCATTCATTCATTCATTCCTCAGAGTGCCAGGCATAGTAGATATTGAGTGATTAGCTGGACTAGTGAATTATCTACAAATCCCTTTGAAGTTCCAACATCTGTTGGAGGAAACAAACAAACAAACAAACAAACAAAATCTCTATGCCTGCCCAATACCATGCAAACTGGCCTTCTGCCAGGTGCTAGGCTTGCCAGTGAATGTGGATGGCTGGGCAGTTTCTGGGTATTTTTCAGAGCCTAATGGGAAGCTTGTTTAGGAGGAGAGCCAAGCACACTTCATCTTGTCATTTGCCTCATGGTCATTAAAGACTAACCTGCAGTTACACACCAAATAGCACGTGGGTGCAGGCAGGGGTGGGGTTGGGATGAGGCAGAACTCTTTAGGGCCAGCACAGTGCTTACTGGGGGAGAAGGTAGCCTTCCCCTGCAAGAGATAAGAAGAGCCGCCCCTCTCGGCAGTGCTCCAGAAGCGGAGGAAATGTGAGGTTCCTGGCAAAAAAAAAAAAGGCATTGACTCATGGTATTAGCTCTCTAAAAGGTGAGTGATAATGTCAGGCTCAACCATACCCTGGATTGATATGTGTTTTCAGAAGGGCCTGTAATATTCTCTTGTGTCTCATTTACTCTTCCTGACTTTAAAGATACACAGAGGGCATAATCCCTATTATTATACTGATGAAAGAGTAGTTATGGAGAGGGTAAGTGACTCCTCTGAACTCATACAGACAGGGAATTGGGAGCAAAACACAAACTTTCTCACAGCTTTATATTTTGTTCATTTCAAGCACTAACTTATATTATGCTAATATCCGGGAAGACTAGGAAAATACATGAAAAAGTTGAGCATTCTGGATGGGAGGAGGGATGCTGCTTGGGCTCAGGTAGTACTTGAAGGGTAGTACTTGAAGTGTATCACCTTAAGGTTTTAGTAAATTAACATATTTAAAAATCCATGGCAGAACATCATATACAGACATTTTTAAAAGTCATGTCTTATTACACAGTAATTAAATTGAAGAGTCACCCTTGTCAAAACCACCCATGAGAGACTCCATAAAGGAAGCCTATGACAAATGCACTATCGCCTATGCAGAGTGGTGACAGATAGCGGTATCATGGTGAAATTCATGACAATCAGTTTCACCCAGGACAGGCTATCGATAATGTTACAGATGAATGCTAACTACTACATGATAGGAGCTCTCTGTCTGATTCAGTTTGGCTTTTCTTGCATCTTATTAAATTGCCATTCCATCCCTTAGTCATATTCCCTCCTATTCACTATTATCTTGTCCTTTGAGTATTTGACAAATGTCTTTTCATTTATCCTACTATGTTGTACAATCTTCCGTTCATTCTCTATCTTTGATTTTCTAATTTTTAAATCCTCTTACCTCAGTTCTACAATCTTTCCAGTGTTTCTAACTGATGCCTTAAGCAATACCTTGTGTATCTCTTTTACCTTGGATGATCTTTTTTTAAATTCAAGTTCGCTAAGCTACGTATTTTTTCCTTCTATTTTTCTTTTTCCTTTTTTTTTTTTTGGAGTATTTATATTAGACAGCATGCATTACCATTAGGCATGCATTAATTTACTTCTGAACAATGTAGCTGTTACTTTCTTGCTTTAGCTCAAGCAGTTCTCACTGTGCCTCTTGAAATCTGCACATAATTTTCTTGGTTGGATATTACTAGTGTCTTTCATTTTCTGCTTTTTTATGTTAAAACTAGAATTTAATGGGGCAAATCTAACTAGTGAATAGAAAACATTGCTTAGATGCCATTTGCTTTTGCATTTGCAGACTTATATGGTTTCCTGCTAAAATTAAATTTCAGATCTAATCATTTATATGATATTCTCAAGAGTCATCTTCAAAAACTACCAGTTTTGTATATCTAAGAGTCAGTGAAGTACTCCTCAGGCAAGCTATTAGGCAATACACAAAGAAAGCGATAGGGAGAATCCAGGTGGCTCTCTGGAATGGTAATAAGTGACTTCTATACAATTTCTCCCTAAATAGTTCAGGTGTCAATTTTAAGAGTTCCAAACTGAACAAGTATGATGTGCTTGATATTCTCTTTCTCTCTCTTTTAAAATATAATAGCGGAAATAAAAAAACACTGCTGACAACTTGAACTTCTTAACACTATAAATAAGGTAAACATACAATATTGCTGGCACTTAAGTCATTTAAAAAGTAGTTCATCATTTCTGGAATAATTTGATTTAAATTTGATTTTAAATAGGCAGTAAAAGACAATGGAAATAAAGCTGAATTCTGATATTTTATGTAGTTCAGTTTATTACATATTATTCTTACCTTATGGATAAACATTTAGGAGATGTTTATCAAAGGAAGTAAAATATCCAACTGAATATAATTATAAAAACATGCCTGATTTTAGTGTATTTTTGAGACATTAAAAAATCAATGTTTATTTTGAGTTTTTCTACTTGTCATCTAGTTGTTCAAATGCTATTAAATTAGTCACAGTTAATTAATTAAACAAATTACTGAACTACTGTGTGCATGACATTGGTGATACTGTAGTGAGAAAAAAAATTAAAAGACATACCTCCTGTGCTTTTCAAGCCTATAGTCTGATAGAGTAGAGAAGTATTTGTTGAGTGATCATGAAAATAAATTTATAATTACAAACTGAAGAAAAGGTACAATAGTATAAGACAGTAATGTAAGACACCTAAAATGTCTCTCATAGGGCAGGGTTCCATAAGCTGAGGTTTGAAAGGTGAAATGGAATGAATAGAAGTTAACAAGATACAGGAGAAGGTGATTTACTTCAAAGGTTAAGAAAACATGTGGAAAGGCTGTGGTGGGATGAGGTAACTGAAGGGCAGTATGGCTGGAATGCATATTGCCAGAAGCATAGGTGGCAGGAGATGTGGCCAGCAAGAGGATTTGAAGCTTTAACTTAAAAGCAATGAAAAGTTGGGAGGATGAGTTTAAGCACTCAGGTGACATCTTCAAATCTGGAATAGCAAAAGTGTATTCTGGCTATAGTGGAAGGAAAACAAGAGTAAAAGCAGAAGTAGTATCTAGAGAGCCATTGTGGTCATTTCAAACTAAATATTATGGAGATGGAATGAGAGTTGGGTAGTGGAGAGGAGATCTGTACAAGAAGAGCAATCCCCTGCATTTGGTAATAGGTTGAATAAGTGGGAGTCCCATGAGGAAGAGAAAGGACCAAGGAAAATTTCTAGCTTTCTGGCTTATATGTTAAATGCATCAGGGTCCAGACAACCAGGTTGCAAATATGGGGAAAGATGAGGTTGGGTAGCTAAGCAAGACTCAGATCACAATGGAAGAGCATCATATGTCATACTAAACAAAACGGAGAGCTGTTGTAGAATCTGAAGGAGAGTGACATGATGAGATCCATGATTTGGAGAGTTTACTCTGTCATATGATTAATAATTGGTTGGAGTTGGAGATGGCTTAGAAGGAGAGATCATACAAGAAAACTGAACTGGATTTGGTTGAAAATGAAGGTAGAGTAAAGGGTAACTTATTAACTTGGGTGGGGGAGAATTGGCTACATATTGAAGGACAAATTACTGAGATGCTCTAAACAGGAGAAAGTATGGGTTTTAAGAGGAAGATGATGAGTTTAATTTGAGATGTCCAATCAGAAGCTTGGTTTTTGGGACTGAAGCAGAATAAAGTCTGTCTTGAAAATATAGATTTTGGGGGCACCTGGGTGGCTCAGTGGGTTAAGTCTCTGCTTTCAGCTCAGGTCATGGTTTCAGGGTACTGGGATCGAGCCCCACATTTGGGCTCCCTGCTCAGCGGGGAGCCTGCTTTCCCCCTGTCTCTGCCTGCCTCTCTGCCTACTTGTGATCTCTCTCTGTGTCAAATAAATGAATAAAACATAAAAAAAGAAAATATAGATTTTTGAATCATCAGCTTATATATGGCAATTAAAGCCCAAAGAAAGAATTTACAAGTGAGAAAAGATGTAGATTGATGACTGCACCCCAAGAAAACCAACTCTTAAGGGATGGGCAGAGTAAGAGCCTGAGAATAAAAGGACAGAGAATTAGGAGTAAACTAGAGGAGAATAAGTCAAGGAGGAAGGAAAGGTCAAAAATGACAATTGCTAAAGTGGGTTCAAGTAAATTAAAGTTTTCATTGGATTTAATGACCAACTTGTCATTGGTTATGATCTAGAAATAGCTTTAGTAGCAAGCTTGGAGAGGAAATTTAAATTGCAGTGGAGTGAGAAGTGAATGCAGAACTGTCTCCAAGGTTTTCAAAAACTTTGGCTGTGAAACAGAAGAGAGAACTAAGAACAGTAGCTCTGGAGGTATGTGGAGTTGGCATCAAAAAGCATCTCAGTAGTTACCCACATTGTAGGACAGTTCAAATATGCTGAATTTAATTCCTATGTTCAAGAAACTTACATTTCAAGAGGGAAATCAGATGGCAATAAATCAGAATACACTAAAAGCGGTATGTGATTATGTAATATTTTGCCTATGTAATATTTCCACTATAAATTATACAAAATGCATGTTAAGTGTTAGTTTGGGGAGGAATATGATTCTCTTTATCACAGTATTAGAGAACTAGATTTCCCCATGAAAAAAATGAGCATAAAATATATAAGCACTTGTAGGAGAAAGGGCAAGCTCCTATACCAGTTATGTAGGATGAGACTCACCAAATGCTTTAACAAATCTAACGAATGCATTATTCATAAAGCAACTGGTTAACAAACAAAGAAGAAAAGAGCATCAAAAAGACTGGCTGGTCTCCCTGCATTTTACCATCAGCTGGACAAAGGATTAGTCTATTCAACTGCCAAAACATAATGTTTTAATTATTCAGAAGTCATAAAGCTCTTCAAGGATCAGGACATAGTCTAAGCTATTTTAAAAGATGATTTCCCCAATAAGAGAGTACTTTCACAACTATTCATAACACTTTGTGAAAAGAAAGTTTTATGCAGAAGGAGCCAAGATGGCAAAGGAGTGGCAGACTGAAATGACATCAGGTCCCAGGAGTTCAGTTAGATAGTTATGAAACCATTCTGAACACTTGAAAACTCAACAGGAGATAGAAGAGAAGAAGAGCAGGAATTCTACGAACAGAAAACCGATGACTTTCTGGAAGGTAGGACATGCGGAGAAGTGAATCTGAAATGACGGGAAGATAGACCATGGGGAGGCGGAGGGGCTCGCTCCTGCATGCAGTGGAGCAGCAGGGCACAAAATCGGAACTTTTAGAAGTCTGCTCCACTGAGGGACATCGCTCCAGAGGCTAAGTGGGGGTGGAACCCTTGTAGGGAGAGTGTGGTCTCAGGTCCTGCGGGGTCACAGAAGGATTGGGGATGTCTGAGTGTGGCAGAACTCCCCGGTATTGGAGCAGGGAAGCTGACTACAGAGATGGAGCTCTCAGATTCTGGTTACCTTAAACCAGATCCAAGGCACAGTCAGACCACTGCTCTTCGAGCAGGGACCCCACAAGTGGCAGATCGGGGAGACCCCCTCCTTCCTTCTCTGGGAGGAGTGGTGCAGGAGTGTGTGGTAGGAATCTGCTGGGTTTGGAGACTCCAACCAGGGTTGTATGCCAGAGACAGAAATGCTCAGTCACAGGCTGAGTGAACTTGGAGTGCAGCCAGAGACCAGGGAGACGGGAGGGATCAACTACTTTTCTCTGACGGCACACTGAGAAGTAGGGCTGCAAGTTCTTGGCTCCTCCAGGCTGGAGATTGGGAAGCCGCCATTTTCATTCTTGTTCTCTAGAGGTCTACAGAAAGCATTCAGGGAACAAAAGCTCACAAGAGTGAACCCGAGCTGATTGCTTTAGCCTGGCCCTTGGCAAGGGTGGTACATTCCGCCTTGGGCAAAGACATTTGAGACTCATGGCAACAGTCCCTTCCCCTAGAAGATCAGCAAGAACATGGGTGGTACATTCCGCCTTGGGCAAAGACATTTGAGACTTCCCCTAGAAGATCAGCAAGAACATCCAGCCAAGACCAAGTTCACCAATCAATGAGAACAGAACTCCAGAGCTAAGGGAAAGCAATGCAGAGAATTCGCAACTTTTTCCCCATGATCCTTTAGTCTTGCAAAGTTAATTTTTTAATTTTATTTTTTCTTATTCTATTTTTTTAACATCTCCTCTTTCCTCTTTTAATGTTTTTTTAACTAGTCTAACCTAACAATAACTTTAAAAAAAAAATCTTTCTAAATCTTCATTGTTATAGCCATATTTTATCCCTTCATTATATTTAACCTTATTTTTTATATACATATAGATTTTTTTCTTTAAAATTTTGGTATATAATTTCTTCTACTAGATCAAAATATACCCTAAATTTAGCACATGGCTTTGTTCTCGTCTTCAGCCTGTTCATGTTCTCTTCTTTCTTTCTTTTTCCAGCCAACTTATCAATTCCTTTAAAAATTTTCTTTACATTTTCATATTTACTGTCATAGTCCGTCCCTTCATTGTGTTTACCCTTATTTTTGTATATATATATATGCTTTTCTTTCTTTAATATTTTGCGAGGTTGTTTCTTCTAAGAGACCAAAACACACCCAAAATCAAGTGGCTGGCTCGTAATATTCAGCAGTCTAATATATAGATAGATAGATAGATGTATATATATATATATATATATTTAAAAAGTGTATATACACTTTTAAAAATTTTTTTATTTTTATTTCTTTTTTCCCCCCTTTCTTCTCCCCCCAGTTTTGGGTCTCTTCTGATTTAGTTAGCATACATTTTTCTGGAGTCTTTGCCAGCCTTTTAGTATTTTATTCTCCCATGCATATAATCTTATCTGGATAAAATGACAAGACAGAAAAACTCACCACAAAAAACAAACAAACAAACAAACAAACAAAAAAACCAAGAGGCAGTACTGATGGCTAGGGACCTAATCAATATGGACATTGGTAATGTCAGAACTAGAGTTCAGAATGACGATTATCAAGGTGTTAGCTGGGCTCGAAAAAGGCATGGAAGATATTAGGGAAACACATTCTGGAGAAATACAATCCCTTTCTGGAGAAATAAAAGAACTAAAATCTAACCAATTGAAATTTAAAAAGCTATTAATGAGGTGCAATAAAAAATGGAGGCTCTTTCTGCTAGGATAAATGAGGCAGAAGAGAGAATTAGTGATATAGAAGATTAAATGACAGAGAATAAAGAAGCTGAGCAAAAGAGACACAAACAACTACTGGACCACGAGGGAGGAATTCAAGAGGTAAGTGAGACTGTAAGATGAAACAATATTAGAATAATTGGGATCCCAGAAAAAGAAAGAGAAAGAAGGGCAGAAGGTATATTGGAGCAAAGTATAGCAGAGAATTCTCCTAATACAGTAAAAGGAACACACATCAAAATCCAGAAGGCACAGAGAATTGCCCTCAAAATCAATAAAAATAGGCCCACACCCTGTCATCTTATAGTAAAAGTTACAAGTCAGAGTGACACAGAGAGAATCCTGAAAGCAGCTTGGGACAAGAAGTCTGTAACATACAATGGTAGAAATGTTAGACTGGCAGCAGACTTATCCATAGAGACCTGGCAGGCCAGAAAGAACTGGCATTATATATTCAAAGCATTAAATGAGAAAAATATGCAGCCAAGAACACATCCAGCTAGGCTGCATTGAAAATAGAAGGAGAGATTAAAAAGCTTCCAGGACAAACAAAAATTAAAAGAATTTGCAAACACCAAACCAGCCCTATAGGAAATATTGAAAAGGGTCCTCTAAGCAAAGAGAGAGCCTAAAAGTAGTAGATCAGAAAGGAACAGAGACAATATACACTAATAGTCATCTTACAGGATACATGGCACTAAATTCATACCTTTCAATCGTTACCCTGAATGTAAATGGGCTAAATGCCCCAGTCAGAAGACACAGAAGACACAGGATAACACAAAACAAAACAAAACAAGACCCATTGATATGCTGTCTACAAGAAACTCATTTTAGACCCAAAGACACCTCCAGATTTAAAGTGAGGGGGTGGAAAACAATTTATCGTGCTAAGAGACATCAAAAGAAAGCTGGGGTGGCAATCCTTGTATCAGATAAATTAGACTTTAAGCCAAATACTATAATAAGAGATGAGGAAGGACACTATATAATACTTAAAGGGTCCATCCAACAAGAAGATCCAACAATTTTAAATATCTATGCCCCTAACATGGGAGCAGCCAATTATATAAACCAATTAATAATAAAATCAAAGAAACACATCAACAATAATATAGTAATAGTAGGGGACTCTAACCCCCTCATTGAAATGGACACGTCATCCAATCAAAAGATCAACAAGGAAATAAAGGCTTTAAATGACACACTGGACCAGATGGACATGACAGATATATTCAGAACTTTCCATCCCAAAGCAACAGAATACACATTCTTCTCTAGTGCACATGGAACATTCTCCAGAATAGATCACACCCTGGGGCATAAATCAGGTCTCAACAGGTACCAAAATATTGGGATCATTCCTTGCATATTTTCAGACCACAATACTCTGAAGCTGGAACTCAATCACAAGAAGAAAGTGGGAAAGAACTCAAATACATGGAGGCTAAAAAGCATCCTACTAAAGAATGAACGGGTCAACCAAGAAATTAAGAAGATTGAAAAAATTCATGGAAACAAATGAAAATGAAAACACAACTGTTCAAAATCTTTAGGACACAGCAAAGGCAGTCCTGAGAGGAAAGTATATAGTGATGCAAGCCTTTCTCAAGAAACAAGAAAGGTTTCAAGTACACAACCTAACCCTACACCTAAAGGAGCTGGAGAAAGAACAGCAAAGAAAGCCTAATCCCAGCAGGAGAAGAGAAATCCTAAAGATCAGAGCAGAAAACAATTAAATAGAAACCAAAAGAACAGTAGAACGAATCAATGAAACTAAGAGCTGGTTCTTTGAAAGAATTAATAAGATTGATAAACCCCTGGCCAGACTTACCAAAAAGAAAAGAGAAAGGACCCAAATAAATAAAATCATAAATGAAAGAGGAGAGATCACAACCAACACCAAAGAAATACAAACAATTATAAGAACACATTATGAGCAACTATACAGCAGCAAATTTGACAATCTGGAAGAAATGGATGCATTCCTAGAGGAATATAAACTACGACAACTGAACCAGGAAGAAATAGAAAAACCTGAACAGAGCCATAACCAGTAAGGAGATTGAAGCAGTCATCAAAAATTTCCCAAAAAATAAGAGCTCAGGGCCAGATGACTTCCCAGGGGAATTCTACCAAACTTTTAAAGAAGAATTAATACCTAGTCTCCTGAAACTGTCCCAAAAAATGGAAATGGAAGGAAAACTTCCAAACTCATTTTTTGAGGCCAGCATTACCTTGATCCCCAAACCAGACAAAGACCCCACCAAAAAAGGAGAATTATAGACCAATATCCTTGATGAACATGGATGTGAAAATTCTCACCAAAATCTTAGCCAATAAGATCCAACAGTACATTAAAAGGATTATTCACCATGACCAAGTGAGATTTATTCCTGTAAGGAATGCTTTATTCCTGCAAGGAAGGCTACAAGGTTGGTTCAACATCTGCAAATCAGTGAATGTGACACAATACATTAATAAAAGAAAGAAAAAGAACCATATTATACTCTCAGTAGATGCTGAAAAAGCATTTGACAAAGTACAGCATCCTTTCTTGATCAAAACTCTTCAAAGTGTAGGGATAGTGGGTACGTACCTCAATATCATGAAAGCCATCTATGAAAAACCCACAGCGAATATTGTTCTCAAAGGGGAAAAACTGAAAACTTTTCCCCTAAGGTCAGGAACATGGCAGGGATGTCCACTATCATCAGTGCTATTCAAAACGATACTAGAATTCCTAGCCTAGCAATCAGACAACAAAAAGAAATAAAAGGCATTCGAATCGACAAAGAAGAAGTCAAACTATTACTCTTTGCAGATGATATGATACTTTATGTGGAAAACTAAAAAGACTCCACTCCAAAACTGCTAGAACTCATACAGGAATTCAGTAAAGTGTCAGGATATAAAATCAATGCACAGAAATCAGTTACATTTCTTTACAACAAAACAAGACAGAAGAAAGAGAAATTAAGGAGTCAATCCCATTTACAACTGCACCAAAACCCACAAGATACCCAGGCATAAACTTAACCAAAGAGGCAAAGAATCTGTACTCAAAACTATAAAGTACTCATGAAAGAAATTGAGGAGACACAAAGAAATGGAAAATGTTCCATACTCATGGATTGGAAGAACAAGTATTGTGAAAATGTCTACGTTACCTAAAGCAATCTACACATTTAAATAAAATATAAATTTTATATTTAAATAAAATATAAAAATACCATCTTTTTTTTCCCAAAGAAATGGAAAAAAAAAACCCATAAAATGTTTGTGGAACTAGAAAAGACCCCAAATAGCCAGAGGAATGTTGAAAAAGAAAGCCAAAGTTGGTGGCATCACAATTCCAGACTTCGAGCTCTATTACAAAGCTGTCATCAAGACAGTATGGTACTGGCACAAAAACAGACACACAGATTAATGGAACAGAATAGAGAGCCCAGAAATAGACCCTCACCTCTATGGTCAACTAATCTTTGACAAAGCAGGAAAGAATGTCCAGTGGAAAATAAACAGTGTCTTCAAGAAATGATGTTGGGAAAATTGGACAGCCACATGGAGAAGAATGAAACTGGACCATTTCCTTATACCACACACAAAAATAGACTCCAAATGGATGAGAGACATCAATGTGAAACAGGAATCCATGAAAAATTTTGAGGAGAACACAGGTAGCGACCTCTTCGACCTCAGCTGCAGCAACTTCTTCCTAGACACATTGCCAAAGGCAAGGGAAGCAAGATAAAAAATGAACTACTGGGACTTCATCAAGATCAACAGCTTCTGCACAGCAAAGGAAACAGTCAACAAAACCAAAAGACAACTGACTGAATGGGAGAAGGTATTTTCAAAGGACATATCAGATAAAGGGCTAGTATCCAAAATCTATAACAAACTTATCAAACTCAACACCCAAAGAACAAATAATCCAATCAAGAAATGGGCAAAGGACATGAACAGACATCTCTGCAAAGACATCCAGATGGCCAACAGACACATGAAAAAGTGCTCCACATCACTCGGCATCAGAAAAATACAAATCAAAACCACAATGAGATTCCACCTCACACCAGTCAGAATGGCTAAAATTAACAAGTCAGGAAATGACAGATGTTGGAGAAGATGGGGAGAAAGGGGAACCCTCCTACACTGTTGGTGGGAATACAGCCACTCTGAAAAACAGCATGGAGTTTCCTCAAAAAGGTGAAAATAGAGCTACTCTACAACCCAGCAATTGCACTACTGGGTATTTACCCTAAAGATACAAATGTAGCTATCTGAAGGGGCACATGCACCCGAATGTTTATAGCAGCAATGTCCACAATAGTCAAACTATGGAAAGAACCAAGATGTCCATCAACAGATGAATGGATAAAGAAGCAGTGGTACATATATACAATGGAATACTATGCAACCATCAAAAGAAATGAAATCTTGCCGTTTGCAATTACGTGGATAGAACTAGAGGGTATTATGCTTAGTGAAATAAGTCAATCAGAGAAAGACAATTATTATATGATCTCTCTGATATGAGGAATTTGAGAGGCAGGGTGTGGGGTTTGGGGGGTAGGGAAGGAAAAAATGAAACAAGATGGGATTAGGAGGGAGAAAAACCATAAGAGACTCTTAATCTCACAAAACAAACTGAGGGTTGCTGGGGGCAGGGGGTAGGGAGAGGGTGGTTGGGTTATGGACATTGGGGAGAGTATATGATATGGTGAGTGCTGTGAAATGTAGAAGCCTGACAATTCACAGACCTGTACCCCTAGGGCAAATAATACATTATATGTTAATAAACATAATTAATAATTAAGAAAAGACTGACTGTACAGTGAAAGAACTCTCCTGCAGAATTGTGAATTGTAGCTGAAATTATCAGGTGAGTATAAGCTCACAGTTTTCAACCCTGGCTGACATCAGAATCATTGGAAGAGGTCTTGAAAATCCCAGTGCAATGGGGTGCCTGGGTGGCTCGGTGGGTTAAGGCCTCTGCCTTCGGCTTGGGTCATGATCTCGGGGTCCTGGGATCGAGCCCTGCATCGGGCTCTTTGCTCAGTGGGGAGCCTGCTTCCCCCTCTCTCTCTGCCTACTTGTGATCTCACCCTCTATCAAATAAATGGAAAAATCTAAAAGGAAAAAAAAAAAAAAAGGAAAATCCCAGTGCACTTACTGCCCCGCCTCAGACCAATTACATCACAACCTTTGGAACTGAGACCTAACCCTAAGTAATTCCTATATGGGCTCCTAATTTAAGGCACTGTCTCCTCTAATGTAGCCATGAAAGTCATGGCTACCACATCCAATGCTGGATCATTCATGTCCATGAGATAAAGGTACTGGTGGTCTCAGGATAATACTATTGGATATTTCAGTAATGTAGCCTTCTAGTGATGATTCCATATGTATCAATTCACCTTTTGATTTCATGCTGCTTGACCACAGGGGAAGAATTGATCATGTTGACTTCAGTATTTAAAGTCTCCATGATAATTATGTTTCTAATTATAAATGTGATAGAGAGAAGTTTAATTAATAAATGAGGATTTTCATTTCTTCCTCATCCTCACTTCATTAAAGAGATCTTTGCTTTCAGTAGTCTTATTTCTAGGCTTTTTGTGTTATAAAATCTGAAGAATATACAGATAAAAATGGTCTTAGAAAAAGGGTAAGTTTACAGTGGACAAATCTGGTAAACATTATCTTAGCAGGTAATCAAGATAATAAGACACACTGATTACATGGGTTCTTAATTTGATGTAATAAAAATGATAAAATGATAAAAATGATACTTTACCCTCTTTAGCCTTTCCCACAAAAACCCATAACTCCATACTTATCACAAAAACATGAGGCAAACCCCAATGAGGGACATCCTACAAAATACATGAGCTTGTCAAAACTACCAAATCGTAAAAACAAGGAAGTCTAAATCTCAGTCCATAGCCTAAAAGACATGATGACTAAATGTAATGCAGTGTCCTAGAATGAGATTCTGGAATAATATAAAGATGGTAAGTGAAAATTGAAGAAATCTGAATAAAGTACAGTTTTTAGTTAACAATAACGGAGCAATACTAGTTCATTAGTTATGATAGATATACCGTACCAAGAAATTAATAGTAGGGGAAACTGAGTATGGAGTATAGAGGAAATCTCTGTATTACCTTTAAAACTTTTCTGTAAATCTAAAACAATTCTAAAATAACAAATTTATTTAAAAATAGTATTGAAATTAACTGAAATTGGATGCTGGACCTAAATGTAAAATACAAAACTATAAAACACCTAGAAGATAACAGAAGAAAATCTATATGACCTTAAATACGGTGACAACTTTTAGATACAACACCAAAGTCAAATACATGAAAGAAACAATTGATAAACTGGACTTCATTAAAATTAAAAACTTCTGCACTGTGAGAGATATTGTCGAGAATGAGAAAGCAAGCCACTGACTGGCTTTGTGAAGGACATATCTGAGAAAGGGCTATGATCTAAAATATACAAAGACCTCTTAAAGCTAAATAATAAGAAAACAAACAATGCAAATAAAAAGGAAATGAGGAAAGACTTGTCTTAGTTCATCTGGGCTGCCATCACCAAATATTATACATTGGGTGGCTTATAACAACTAAAGCTTATTTCTCATAGTTCTGGAAACTGGGGGGAAGCACAAGATCAAGTCCCCTGTGGGTCTGGTGTCTGGTGAGAACTCACTTCCTAGTACCATTTTTCACTGTGTCCTCATAAGGTAAGGAGGCAGAAAAGAATCTTTTTTCTATAGGGGTTCCTTTTGTAAAGGCATTAATTCCATTCATGAGGGTTCCATATTCATGACCTAATCACCTCTCAAAGGCCACACCTCCTATTATCATCACCCTGGCAGTTAGAATTTCAACACAGGAATTTTGGAGGGGACATAAACACTCAGTCCAAGGCAAGACCTTAACAGACATCTCACCAAAGATGATACACATATGATGGCAAATAAGCATATAGGAAGATGTTCGGTATCATATATCATTAGAGAACTATAAATTAAAACAAGAAGCTACAACTACACACATAACAGAATGGCAAAAATTCAAAACAGTGACAACACCAAATGCTAGTGAGGTTGTGGAGCAATTGGAATTCATACTCATTGCTGGTGAGAGGCAAAATGGCACTGCCACTTTGGAGGACAGTCTGGTGATTTCTTACAAAACGAAACATGCTTTTACTTTATGATTCACTGATTGAGCTCCTTGTTACTTACAAAAATGAACTGAAAACTTATGTACTCAAATGTTTATAGTAGCTTTACTTGTGTTGCCAAAACTTGGAAGCAACCACGGTGTCCTTTAGTAGATGAATGGATAAATAAACTGTGGTACAATCAGACAACGGAAAGTATCAGTCAGTACTAAAAAAGAAATGAGTAATCAAGCCATGAAAAGATACAGAGGAAACTTAAATGGATATTACCAAGTATAAGAAGCCCATGTGAAAAGACTACATACTGTATGATTGCAACTATGTGATACTTTGGAGAAGGCAAAACTATAGAGACCGTAAAAAGATCATTTTACTAGGGGTTTGAGAGGAGAGAGATTTGAGTAGGTGGAGCATAGAGCATTTTTAGGGCAGTGAAACTACTCTGTATGATACTATAATGGTGTACACATGTCACTAAACATTTCTCAAAACCTATAGAATATACAACACCATGAATGAAACAAAAAGTACACTATGAACTTTGAATGACAATGATTATCAGTGCAGCTTTATTGTAATAAGCATACCACTCTGGGGTGAGGGTGTTAATAATGGGGAAGCTATGTATATGTAGGGTTAGGCGGTATATGGGAACCATCTGTACTTTCCAATCAACTTTCCTTGTAACCTTCAACTTCTCTAATATATGAAGCCTATTTTTAAAAATTTATTCAGTATGGGAGATTCTGCTGAGAAGATAAAAAAGATGTAGGCTAAGACATTATAAAGGGCTGATTTTCCTAGTAAAATAGCTCTTGTTTCTAGGTTTAAATAATTAAGCTATAATCAAATCAATGAGAGCAATGCTTGTGTCAGTTTTTCCTGTTCCTCTATTCCCAGTGTCTGTCATTTTGACAGAGTACCAAGAACATGGTAGTTGCCCAATAAGTATTAATAAAATGAATGAATAAATGAAATGCTTCCTGTTCCATGGAATTTTCCCAAATTACCCTTAAAGAGATTAAATCATCCCATTTATGTTTCTCAGGTACATTTCTTGTTCCTTCATTTTATTTCATGTTTTAATACGTATTTGCATGCAGTTGTTCCATATTACCCTCCACACATCTACATACATAAGTATGGGTGGTTCACTGGGCTAAGTGTCTGCCTTCAGCTCAGGTCAGGATTCCAGGGTCTGGGGATGGAGTCTGCATCTGGCTCCCTGCTCAGTGGGAAGCATGCTTCTCCCCCTGCCTGCTGCTCCCCCTGATTGTGCTTTCTCTCCCATTGACAAATAAAAAAATCTTAAAAAAAAAATTATTTACTTAAGATAGAGAAAGAGAGTGCCTGTGCACGAGTCAGGAGTAGGGGGCGCAGAGGGAGAGAAAGAGAGAGAGAGCCTCCAACAGACTCCCCACTGATCATGGAGCCCGACATGGGGCTCAATCCCAGGACCCTGAGATCATGACCTGACCCAAAGACAGGTGTTTTAACTGACAGAGCCACCCAGGTACCCCTGGAGACTGGGTTCTACTTAGGTCCCTGAGTTTAGTGAATTGTATGGCCAGTGGTAATTCTTTTCATTGTCACGACCGGAGGTATATCTTTTTGAACAAATAAACAAAAAAATGAACTAGATAATATGTAAGGACATTCTAGCTTCAATATTCTTCATCATTTAAAGCTCTTAGATAATCAAACTGGATCCCTAAATTACAGGCCAGGTTTCTGCTCATGCATTTTTCTGGCCACAAGATGGCGGACTTTGTGTTGTTTTCTTCATTCTCTAACAGCAAAAAGAAATGACCCTCTTCAGGTTTTGAAAGTTTAAAACACCCAATTCCTTAAAAAGTCTGATAAATGTAACAGGGACTTTACATTCTAACTTTTCAAACTGTCTTAAATGCTTTGGATTTTCACAATAAAGATTTCCTCTTTTGTTAGGAATACTGATTTCCACTGTATTTCTATACAAATGCAAATATCCCGTGATAAGATCAAAGCGCCTGTAAGTATTTTCATTTGTTTTTCTTTTTCCTTACATAGTCAAAGACAGTGTTGTTGGAATTCAAAACTGATAAAAACTTTTATGTGTGACTAGATAGAATTTTCAAAATACACCCTCGCTGATATTTTTTGCCCTTGTCCTGGACACTGCCCAAGAATCACAACTTCTGTTGATGCTACTGAGCTTCAGGATTTTCTTTGAGGCAGAAGTATCAAGTCAAAATACATCTAATTCTCCCCCAAATTGGGAATTAGAAACAACAAGATTTGCACTTCAGAAATTTGATGTAATTTTCCTTAATATACATGATCTATCTGCTGTAAGGACATTCATGATCCTCCCAACTTACCCTGGTCAGAAGCTCATTCATTTCCGACACGAGCATGTTCAGATTGCCTTCTGCCAATTGAATGAGCCTCTCTGGGGCCCGCTGAGGTGAGAGCAGGTGCTGAAAGAGATTTCATCCCATATACATTTTAGTAAATGGTTTTGCAGTGATCATGGGGTTGCACATTTAACACAACAGTTTTCCTTTATATACAAAGTATTTCACCTTCTTGTCTTCCAAGAAAAGATAAAGAAACCAGTTCAACTAGAAAAGATATACATCTATATATCTATATATCTCTAGTGCTATGCAGAATATCTTGGCAAGCAATGCAAGTTGCAGTCATTTTCTGAGAAATTAGTATGTGCCAGGGTCCCCCCCAACACACACACACACACACACACACACACACTTAATTCTTAAAACAGTTCTATGAGGTAAATATTATTTTGTTTTGTGTCTGAGGAGACTGTAGTTCAAAGGAAGTTAAAACCTACACAAGATCACATGGCCAGTAAGGGGTAGAGTCAAGATGAATTTTGCCCAATTATTCAAGGCACCCATTTCAATGAAGAGAGATACAGTTTACAGAAAAGAGAGGAGGGAGCCTGGCTAGGCACTCATAGAGGGGTCATTTTCCTTGTTGAACATAGTCAATGTCACAGAACAGTAACATTAGACAAGGTCATCTTGTGACAGGGATCTATGAAAGAAAAAAAGACCACTCCATAATCATCTCTCAGCACAGACAAAGCCATGGTCTCAAAGGTACCAAAGATCCATTTGCTGTTGAATCTGAGTGACCACTGTCCCTTTGGTCATTATAGCTTAGCTAACCTGTGTTCTTCCCTCTTCTCCATAAACTTCATTAGAATCATCCATTACCCCCACTTCCTAATAGCACCCAATCCAGCCCAAACCCCTGCTTCCTTACAGCTACCCCAGAACACCCAGCACAAACTCAAATACTCAGAGTCTTTTCTCTGACCTTCTTTGGAGACATGCCCACATGCCCCATGGTGGGCAGTGTCTGCCTTGTTGCAATGAGCTCAGAACCTCAACTCTGTTCTCAGTGATCTCAGGCTGGAACCAGATAGCACTGACACAGAGAAAGGAAACAAACAAGGAAGTGAAATAACTTGCTTACTATTTTTAGAATATTAGGATAGGATCCCAAGCATCCAGGTATTAAGTAAATTGTAAAAGAAGGACACAAACCCAGACTCAAGGAAGACTGGAACTGAAGGAAAATCAAGGTGGTTTTGACCAACACTCAGCCAGTGCTCAGGAGGTAGAAGACTGTATCTCTTGGCTCAGGTGGTGGTCACAGATGAAAAGCTCTTCCATTAGGGCATTTCACTACTTCATCCAGTGCTTAGGTAGTATTTTCAAAATTATTTATGTCCTACTGAAGTATTTGCTTTTCTAATTCAATTTCCTTTCTTTGTAATCTTCCCATGTATAGCCGTTCCCCCTCATCCATGGAGGGTTATGTTCCAGGACCCCTAGTAGATGCCTGAAACTGATCCTATTGAACCCTGATATACTGGTGTTTTTCTTATACATATGAGCCTAGGATAAAGTTTAATTCATAAATTAGACTCATAAGAGATTAACAACGATAAACTAGAACAATTATAAAGACATGCTGTAATAAAAATCATGTGAATATACTCTCTCCCTCTCTCAAAATATGTTACTGGACTATATGCACCCCTCTTGTGATGATGTGAGATGATGAAATGCTTACATAGCGAGGCACTGTGGCATACATGAGGGTACTACTGACCTGTTGATAAGTCAGAAGGAAGATCATCTGCTTGTGAACCATTGCTGACCATGGGTAAATGAAACCATGGATTAGGGGCGACTAAGGAAAATATCCAGTCAGCATCTTCCTTATTAAAACTCCTGTTACTGCAAGGTAAACTCAAGATTCCTCTGTCTAGCTTTCAAGGTTGTCCTTCACATCACCCTACCCCACTCAAGTTTCTAGCCTTATCTTTTACTAGCCTGCCTGCCTTCTCATGTCTGATAAACCTGTCCTATGAATTCACAGCTCTGATCCAGCTCACACACTCTCTTAGACTCCACGGCAAGAGTACAAGGAGGCTGGGCTAGGCCTTTCCAGGCAAGTTACTTTCTCTCTCTCTGAGCTTGACAAAGGTAGTTTCATTCCCCTAGCCCTAGAGTCATAGTACCTTTTTCTACTCAAATCCTGGCTCTGCATTCAGTACCTGTGTGATCTTGGGTCTCATATGTAATTTTTCTGTGTTTCGGTTTCCCTACCTGAAAAAAACATGCATGATACAGTACTCTTTCCTACCTCTTGGAGTTTCTATAAGATTTATGTATGATAATTCATGTGAGGCTTTAGTCAGTTTATTACTTTGCACAGAGCTACTCATCAATGAGTGTTAGTTATTTTTGCTGTCATCATTATTGGCTTCCTCTTCTGGAAAATAGGACTAATAATACTTGCCTTGAAGGCCATGGTTCAGATTACAGAATATACTCCCTAGAAGAGTGTCTTCCAGTGTCTAGTGAATAAACCGTCCTTGCCAAAAATTTCTCTGCCTATTAAATTGTGTCTATCCTTCAAGTTCCAACACGAATTACACGCTCATTAATAATGCATCCCATAGTAACTCTGAATATTAGCTGTTTCTCCAATCTTTGTACAATACGGTAAGTCAAAAATGTGTAAAACACATGATGATTCTCCTGATTCTTAAATTATTGCTATAACCACATAGACTGAGGGTAGTGACCACAGCATAGGAGCTGTAAAACTCCCAGGGAATCAAGCACAATACCGAAATTCTCCAGGATTTCTCAAAATTACGTGATCATTGACCGATGGTGTATTGGGAGTTACTTCCATCTTTTTTCATCAGATGAAATCTCAATTTCTTTAACATTTCCTCCTCTCCCACCCACTACCAAAAGTTTTAACGATGTTTTAGAAGAGTGTTTTTCAAATTAGTTCTCAGTGAAGTGTTTTCAAAGGTCTCCTAGCTCTCTAGTACAAAATTTTAATCCTGTGTTTTCATTTTGACAGGAAGCTTAAATGTTAATGTAAGCGTTTCTGGAAGTCAGGCTGGGCCTCTGAGAGATGGATCAGGCCACTTGATCTCAAAACCTGCCTCTGCACGCATGTCTGGTTGTGTGGTGGACTGGACATGTAAATCATGTGGCCTTGTCAAGTGATGCCAAGGATCCCTTGCGCGGGGCTCTGTAGTTCATACCGTGGAACAGTAGGGGTTACAGGTAACATACACACTGATGAAAGAACCTGTGTGGAAGTAGTTAGGGGCATATTCTTGTCGCAAGCACAATTTGCTCTCAACAAAAATCATCTGTTATTTTATATTAATGTTTTTAATTTTAATTTTATTGGTTTTTTAGGCTTTTGTGAGGATTAATGTGTTTTGATTTTATAGAGCTATAAGTATAGGGAACTATACCTGATTTTATATTGGTACATATTTAAATAACATAATAAAGCTGATTTAGGCCAAGCACTGAGGGCACATAAGCCTCTTTCCCTTAATAGCAATCTGTTATAGTATAATACTCAAATTTGAAAAACACTGGTTTAGAAAGTCTCTGAATTTCCCTCCTGGCTGCTTGCCTTGATTTGGGGCAATGGGAAGAACATTTACAATTCGGGCCACTACCCCTTGGGAAGCTTCTGTCATCTATTCCCGGGCTCTTGATGTTACTGCTCCAACCTACCTTTAGTTCTTGAGTCATATTTTCAAGACCATACAGCATTTTATATGGAGCAGGTAGTGGGCCAGTGAGGTTGATACTCATGGCCATCTGCTCCAGGCGAGCCAAGTCACCAAGAAGAAGGCCTGTGCATTCATCTCCACAAACTGTGAAAGGGAAACAACAAGGAATATTTATTTCCATTAAGCATCCCTGGAAGATATTCAAAGGTCTCAGCTATGAAATATTTTATGGACCACATATAATTCCATGAGCGATGATGCTACCCATTTTAGATAATTAATACTTTCAAATAGATGATGGTTGAAAAAAAGAGGAAACGACCAACAGACGAGAAGACATGCCTTTGACCAGAAGCTGAGATAGGGACAGGGACATAAGCTGAGGAACCAAAGCAAATGGATTTTGAGGGGGACAAGCATATTGCAGAAGTATGAGAGGTAAGACATGGGACAGAACATTAGAAATGCTTCAGCAATTCCCACATAAGCAAACTAGAGGACATCTGTAACTAGAGAATAAAACATGCTCCTGTGTCTAAAACTGTATTCAAACTCCCCTGGAGTTCCCTGGAGAGCGTCTATAGCAATTGGGTCTTCAAGTGTTTCACGTAAAATGGATGCCGCCTCTCCCAAATTTGTACAACTTTTCTACTTGACATCTACTGAAAAGAATTATTAAAAAAAAAAGTCAAAAGAAAGAACTTTTCTTTTTATAATTTGTGTTTTTTGGCTCATGATACGTATGGATTTATTTACTTACTGACTTACTTGCCAACTTTTCCTCTTTAGCCTTTCAACATGTTATTGCCCATCATTACACGCACTCCCACAAATTCCTGCTTTGCTAATTAACCTCATCCAGTCTTGTGGATAAATAATTGCTAAGGGCCAGGAAAATGTTATTCCTTAAGTAGCCAGAAGTGCTAATGTTCTATGTATAATCTTCTCGATAATGAGGAAAAGCGAGTATTCAAGCTTGGTGTGGCGGAAGGGGACTGTTGGTAGAGTTAGTAGAGAGAAAAAAAAATGTTTTTTTCATTATTAGACTAATTTCATAAACAGTAGAATTTCTAAAATAAAAGTACATGAATTCTTCTGGATATTAAATATGTACATATTCAGTTTGAAGTTTTTAGTTCTTTTTATTTTTTCCTAACTCTTTGCAACAGAGCAATGAGATGTAGCTTCTCCATGCCAAGGAGTATGAACTACCATATTTATAATATGCATTCATGTAGACAGTTATAATTTCTGGCATATATTCAGCAGAAGGAGGTATCAAAACTATGCATATGAGAAGAGAGGTAAATGCATAACATAGCAAATACCAAGACTTGGAGTAGCTTTCGACCATGCCCAAAATTGGCAAGAATTCAATTAGTCCTCTAACTAGCACTCCCCTGAGCTGCCTGATGGAGAGGAAGCCATTAACTAAAGCTCGCAAAGAGAAGTAGTACAGTGGGTGGTTTTTTGATAGGACAGCAGTTAGAAGTGAGTTACAAGAGCCCTACACAGGGGTTCAACTGCCCCAGCAGGGCTTTCAGTAAATCAGCCCGGCACTGGTGCTACCTGCAACTGTAGAGTGTCACCTGCAGGAGCTTCGCCAGCTGAGTGAACAAAGAGGCTTTGGAGGCAGGAGCCCCAATGTGGAACTAGAGCTGTATTCTCTTTCTCTTCTGCTAACGGAATGAAAGGGAATTTGCTCTGCATGGAAACTCAGTAAAGACAACAGAGCATTGTGCCTTCCCGCTCCCAGTTCAATGCGAGTGCTTGAGAAGATTTAACACACCTGTCTACGTGAAACAGTTACAGGAAACACAACGTGCAACACAATTAGGTGTTGAATTGAGTCTGTCTAAACATCAAGACACAGTCTGGTTCTCAAACAGTAGTGGGTCTCAGAATCATCTGGAGAATTTTCTTAAATCACAGGAGATAGCTATACCCCCAGTGTTTCTGACTCAAGGGGCAACTGAGTTGGCTGGCTTCTGATTCTCCAAGAATGTGCTTTTTCGTCTCCGGTGAACGCTACTGCTTCTGTCTGTACGGCACAGTTTGGGGGTAACAAGATTGGCAGTGTTGCCATCACCTGGGAGTTTCTTAGATGTGCACCATCTTGGGCCCACTCCAGATCTTGTGGCTCAGAATCTGCGTTTTACAAAGATTTTCATGTGACCTACACATGTTAATATTTGAGAAGCATTGCTACAGGTTGGTTGGTCTCAGTTCTATCTGTACATTAATATCCTATGGGGATTTATAAAATACAGATATCCAGGTACTTCCCACCCCCACCTTCAGAACATCTGATTTCTTGGGTCCGGGGTAAGGCTGAGGCATCAGGATTTTTAAAATATTACAGATGGTTCTATCATACAGCTAGGGTTTAGAACCACCATTGCAGATGATAAGCTTTAGGGATGCTCAATCCTAAGGATGAAAGTTGTCGTTTTGCTCATTGTCTCCACTGCCTTGGTCACTTCTCCCTGCACCTTCCCCTATGTGGCTCCTGGATGTTCAGGTCAAGGGCTCAAGTGTCACTTCCTCATAGGGGAAGGCCATGATGACTCAGAAATGACTGTCTCCACCAGTCCCTACTGCATTCCCTTGGTCTTGTTATCTTAACACTCATGTGTGTTGAGCTATCTTATTACTTTATTTATATATTGCTTCTTCCACACCAGAGAAGAGACCTTAAACACCTTTGGTCACAGTGTTTAGGATAGTGTCTTGCACAGAGTAAGTATAATAAAAAAAATATGTGCTTACTACTATCTTTGTGAAAGAAGAGCAAAAAATATTTTGGAGTAGAGCAGAGTACTAGAAGGAGAGAAAAGAGAGAGGTAGCTAGGGAAAGGGAGGGAGGGAGAGAAGAATGGTCAAACAGGAAGTGTATAAATGGGAGGAAGTGATAATGAGAAAGGAACTGGAGAACAACACTGAGAGGTGAGGAACAGGAGAACAGAATAAAAACAATGGTAAGAGAAAACTGTCCTGTGACTGGAGAGGCAGAGACTGATTAATGTCAAGACATGGTTGTTATGATACCTGTAAAAAGTAATTCAGGCTCTTGTTTGTTTGTTTTGAGGTAATTTAGTTTTGAACCAGGAAAGAGTTATTGGAATGGAGGAAGGGAGGGGAAGAAAAAAGTTACAAAATGTTATCAAGAAAGAAGCACAGATGGGTTACTGACCAGATAAAGGCAATGCCCAGTTCTGGGGAGGTTTAAAGCATTACCACTTCCTTCCTGTTCTCTCATTAAGAGGTAGAGTCTGTTTCCCTTCCCTTAAATCTGGGTTGGATTTTGACACACTTTGACCCAAGGAGTGTCTCAAAGGAGTATTGTATGACTCTTGAGCCTCAGCTTCAAGGGGTTGAACATTTTCTACTTTCACATTCTTGGAACTCTGCTGCTTTATGAATAATCCCAGATGAGTCCTCTTGAGGAAGAGAGGCAGCTGTGAGCAAGAGAAAGGAGACCTGACCATTCCAGCTGAGGCCCTATCATGTGAGTGGGGCTATCTGAGACTCCCCAGGCATGATAACAAAATAATTATCCATTGGAGTCCAGCCCAAACTGTCAACCTACAGAAACAAGGATATATCCAGTTGTTGTTTTAAGCTATTGAATTTTGGAGTGGCAGCAATACATAACTAATACACTTTCCCAAATTTTGCAAATATGATTTAGAGTTCAAATTCAGATCAGACTTACAGGTTGCAATTCACAGGCTAAGAACAAGTATTAGTAACAATTCTTAATTTTATTAAAAGTTAGGAAGGATACAAAGTTTCCTCCCCACTGAGGCCAAGTTTATCATTGTTATAAAGTTCCATTCAACTTCTAGTGAAGATGGATTTTGGGCAGATGTTCCCAGGATATAAGCAAAAAATATGCTGCTTTTACTTTCAAGATCTTGAGAGATATTTCATAATAGGATGTCTCACCATGCTTTTTAGGGCAGTGTGTTCTTCAGGAATCCTTTGCTAGCCCCTTCTCTAAGGTATTTATAATTTATAACTTACCTACTTCCAAAAAGAAATTGAATCAGGTCACTGATAATAGTGTAGCTAGAGGTTCCTCACTGGTGGCTCCAGAAATTTCCAGGGAAATGCTTTCTAAGTTTTTACTTCATATAAGAATAAATCAAGCACTGGAATGCAGAACTAGATCTGATTTACTGTAATACACTACGGAGTAAATTGGTGAGCTAGAATGCCAAGAAGCATGATGAATACTGACTTTTCCCTTGTTCATTCTATCTCCTGCCCATCTGTTTTGGCTCCTCATCTTCAGTTGTTGAAATAAAAATGTATTTAATTGCTCTTTCAAGGACTCATACATCCCATTTTATGTCTCTGTGTCTAAAGGTCTATTATTGTCCCATGTCTCATGGTCTTTGTATTTGCTTTTTGATGAACAAAGTAGAAGCACATTTCCATAAGTGAAAGGTAAGTTTTATAGTATGCTCCAAGTAATACACTAACATCTGTCCAAGTGGGTCAGAAAGACTTATGGATATGACAACCATGGGGAGTTTTCCAAAGCTTCTATGTAAGTCTAGTTCATGCAATTAGACAATAAACACATGGGGAAATGTGCCTTTTACATAATGGTTTGCTATTTTATTCTGACACAAAATATTTTACTTATACCACAAGCTACTTTTATTTGTCCTCAAAAAGTCTGGACTGTCTGGCAAAAACACGGATGCAAATTAAAACCACATTTAATTCACTATGAAGGGGAAGATTTGAAGAGTGTAGAGAGACATAGAATATTCACATTATGTAAACAGTTGTTCTTTGGTAAGGGTGCAGTAACTGCTCAGTGAAAATTAATACCTATCTTATAATCAGGACCCCCAAAGAACCTCATCCAACCATTCTATTCAGCAAGAGATAAGGTTATAAAGTGAGATCCTGGCTAATCGGCATGGGAACAAAAGCAAATATTTCAAGACTATGATTATATTTTACATGACTAAATGTTTCTGAGGCTTTGCCTATAAAAGTGTCAGGATAAATTTGTGTCTAATATTAACAAAGGCAGTACTAAATTCAGATTGTTATAGCTAGGCACATGTAAAGGACAAATCATGCAGCTGATATTACAGATCTTTCTGTTAGCAATTAGTACAAAATACTGCATTTCTACCAGAGTCCCTCATGCATAATAACTACTGGCTTACTGTCACAAAAAAAGTCACACACTACGCCCACACCAAAGAAGCTAACGCTGAAATGAGTGCATTGAGTGTTTTTGAAAAGGCCAAACCCATTAACCAATTTTAGGTAAAGATACATAAATTGTCTGCTCTAATAAAATAAGGATAAATGGGTAAATATTCATTTCTAACAAAAGACAAATTTGTGTACTTATATTCATATTTTAACTCATATATGAAGGCCATTCATAATTCTTAGAGTATGGATTTTATATTTCTCTCCTTTCTTTTTCCCCTTCAAGAAGAAACTTTTAGATTGGCATATATTTAGGGCTTATTATTATGTAGAAATATCTTCTAAAATAAAAATTTGGTTTGAAACTGATTAAGAAGGCTTTTTTTTTTTTGCCTATTTTCTCTGAATAAAGGGAAAGGTATTCTGTAGGCTTTAGATGAAGCTGATGAACCTGTTCATGCATAAAGTTGTTTTATATATTATATGTAATTTGTATATTTAATATATCATGTAATACATAAGTATAATTATATAGAATACATAATATAAAATTTATAATTTATATATTTATATATGTTACATAATATAAATTTTTTATTTTAACTTAATTTTTAAATGTTTTTGTATAAATTTTATTTTATATATGTTAAAATGCTGTACATAAGTGTGTGTTGTTTATATCTGTATGTATATATAGATATATATAAAACACAAGTTCAATATGCTTAAGTATGGCATAACTGTTCAAAAAAAGGGTAACTTTTTTGTAAGCACTATAATATAATAATACTGGGATAGTAACTTTTATCTATATAATATTCATTATATAGCAGGCAATATGTTCTTTCTTGCCTCCATTATCTCATCCACACTGTTCACAGCAATTCTATAAAGTGCTATTAATATCCTCATTTAAAATATCAGTAAAATAGTCAAAATAATTGTATATATGAGTCTATAAATATTGCCATGTGAAAATTTAAAGAGAGGAGAAAATATAAGGTGGTCATAAAAGGGGTTTTCAGTGAGTTGAAGAGCCTAGAATGAGACAGAATTATAGAAAACCATGTTAGCCTAACAAATATTTCATCAGAAACAGATGAGCTGTACAAAATATGTTTTTGGTAAAAAGTGGTCAAATACTAACCATGATGCTAATAATGCCTAGAATTTACTGAGCATCTATTATGTTTAGGTGCTTCACATACATGTATATAGTATTTCTTTTCCATTTTACAGATGACGAATGAGGTTTAGAAGAGTTGACTAAATGGCATCACACCACATGTATGTGGCCAGCCAAGGATTTGAACCTTCTGGAGACACATCATGACAGCATGTTTCCTGGCATCGGAAGATGGCCTGCTTCATGGATACCACAGAAAAGGCAATCATACTATCTTACTCAGACTTCCTTTGACTCAAAGATCTTATGATTCTATTGTTCTTTGAGGTCAAAGAATCTTGGATCTCACAGAGTAAAAACTGTAATCAAATGGAGTTTACTCTTGGGCTCCAAGATGGCAGAGGAGTAGGAGACCTAAATTCATGTGGCCCCTGGAATTCAGCTAGTTATCAAACCATTATGAACATTTCCAAACTCAACAAGAGATCAAAGAAAAGAATAGCAGTAACTCTATGGACAGAAAAACGAACATTTCCTGGAAGGTAGGGCAGATGGAGAAATGAATCTAAGGCAATATACAGGAAGATAGACCACAGGGGAGGGAGCCTCCATCAGCTGCCTGTAGACAAGGGATAGAGTAGGGGAGCACAAAGTTGGAACTTCTAGACATCTGGTCTGGTGGAGGGACATTTCTCCAATGGTGAAGTGAGGGGTGGAATCGTCACTGGGACAGTGTGGTCTCAGGACATTCAGGGTCACAAAAAGAATGATGATGCCTTGAATGTGGCAGAGCTCCCAGGTATCAGAGTGGGGAAGTCAGCTGCAAAGACTGAGCCAAGGAGTGGGCTCTTAGCTCAGGGTTGCCATAACTGTGATCCATGGTACAATCAGGCCTCTGCTCTTGGAGCAGGGACCCAAAAAGTGGCAGATCCGGGAGAGTCCCCTTTCTCCCCCCGGGAGGAGCAGTACAGGAGCACACTGCAGGAATCTGCTGGGTTTAGAGACTCCAAATGGGGTCGTGGTCCAGAAACAGAAATGTTCAGTCACAGGCCAAGTGAACATGGAGTGTGGCTGGAGAACAGGGAGAAGGGATTGATTGACTGCTTTTCTCTGGGGGAACACTGAGGATGGGGCCCTGAACTCTCAGCTCCTCTGAGGCCAGAGATCAGGAAGCTGCCATTTTCATTCTTGTCCTCAAAAGCTATACAGAAAGCTTTCAGCGGACAAAAGCTGCCAAGAGCAACCCCTAGCAGGTTACTTAGCCTGGACCCTGGCAAGGGCAGTGCAATTCTTCCTGAGGCAAAGACATTGGAGAATCAGTATAACAGGCCCCTCCAACAGAAGGTCAGCAGGAACATCCAGCCAAGACCGAATTCAGCCATCAATGAGAATAACAAAACTCCAGTACTAGGGAAGTACAACACATAGAACTCATGGCTTTTTCTTGATGATTCTTTAGTCTTTCAAAATTAATTTTTAAAATTTTCTTTATTTTTTCTCTATTTCTTTATTTTTAAAAATTTTTCTTCTTTCCTCTCTCTACCAACTTATCAATTCTTTTTTTTCAATTCTTTTTTTAAATAATTTTTAATTTTCATTTTTATAGCCATATTCTATCCCTTCATTGTCTTTAACCTTATTTTTGTGTATGTATGTGTATATACACACACACACACACACACACCACACACATATACATATATGAAACTAGAACCTGGTTCTATAAAAGAATTAATAAGATTGATAACACCAACAACAAGACAAAGAAAGAGAAATTAAGGAGTCTATGTCATTTATAAATGTACCCAACACCATAAAATACCTAAGAAGAAATATTACCAAAAAGACAAAGAATATGTACTCAAAAAAACTATAGAATATTCATGAAAGAAACAGAGGAAGACACAAAGTAACAGAGAAATGTTCCACGCTCATGGATTGGAAGAACAAATATTGTGAAAATGTCTGTGCTACCTAGAACAATCTACACATTTTAAATCAAATCTCTAGCAAAATACCATCAACTTTTTTTCACAGAACTGGAACAAATAATCCTAAAATTTGTATGGAACCACAAGAGAGCCCAAATATCCAGAGGAATATTGAAAAAGAAAACCAAAGCCGGTGGCATCACAATTCCAGACCTCAAGCTCTATTACAAAGCTGTAACCATCAAGACAGAAAGATACTGGCACAAAAATAGACACATAGATTAATGGAACAAAATAGAGAGCCCAGAAAAGGGCCCTCAGATCTATGGTCAACTAATCTTCAACAAAGTAGGAAAGAATGTCCAATGGAAAAAAGACAGTCTCTTCAACAAATGGTGTTGGGACCATTAGACAGCCACAAGCAGAAGAGTGAAACTGGACCATTTCCTTATGCCACACGAAGAAACAGACTCAAAATGGATGAAAAATCTAAATATGAGATGGGAATCCATCAAAATCTTTGAGGAGAAAACAGGTAGCAACCTCTTTGACTTCAGCCGCAGCAACTTCTTCCTAGACACATCACTAAAGGCAAGGGAAGCAAGGGCAAAAATGAACTATTGGGACTTCACCAAGATAAAAAGCTTTTGCAAAGCAAAGGAAAGACAACATACAGAATGGGAGAAGGTATTTTCAAATGACATATCAGATGAAGGGCTAGTATCCAAAATCTGTGAAGAACTTATCAAACTCAATATTCAAAGAACAAATAATCCAATCAAGAAATGGGCAGAAGACATGAAAAGACATCTCTGCAAAGAAGACATCCAAATGGTCAACAGACACATGAAAAAGTATTCAACATCACTTGGGGTCAGAGAAATACAAATCAAAACCACAATGAGATACCACCTCATACCTCACACCAGTCAGAATGGTTAAAATGAACAAGCCAGGGAATGACAGGTGTTGGAAAGTATGCAGAGAAAGGGGAACCCTTCTACACTATTGGTGGGAATGCAAGCTGGTGCATCCACTCTGAAAACAGTATAATGGTTTCTCAAAAAGTTGAAAATAGAGCTACCCTATGACCCAGCAATTATACTTTTGGGTTTTTACCACAAAGATGCAAATGTAGTGATACAAAGGGGCATGTGCACCCCAATATACATAGCAGCAATGCCCACAACTGCCAAACTATGGAAAGAGCCTAGATGTCCAACAACAGATGAACAGATAAAGGAAATGCGATCAAATATGATGCAGCCACCAAAAAATTTAAATCTTGCCATTTGCAATGTCATGGATAGAACTAGAGGGTACTATGCTAAGCAAAATAATTCAGTCAGAGAAAGACAATTATCATATGATCTCACTTATCTGCAGAATTTGAGAAACAAGGCAAAGGATCATGGGGGAAGAGATGAAGAAATGAAACGGGATGAAACCAGAGGGGAAGACAAACCATAAGAGACTCTTAATCTCAGGAAACAAACTGAAGGTTGCTGGAGTGGAGGGGGATAGGAGGGATGGAGTGGCTGGGTGATGGACATGGGGGAGGGTATGTGCTATGGTGAGCACTGTGAATTGTGTAAGACTGATGAATCGCAGACCTCTACCCCTGTAACAAATAATGCATTACATGTTAATAAAAAAATAAAATATAAAAAAAGGAGTTTACTCTTAAAATAGAACATGACAGAAAACAAAACACAACTCCTTCTTTCATTATGAGAATGCCTTTCTCAATATGATAGACAAATTGTTGGGACTGAGTGCCAATAACTAGGAAAATTACCTAGAATCAGAGTGATGGTTGCTATTCTACAATCTTGTAATCCTGTACCTATGCTAAGAAGGTTGACAAAAAACTCAAAGCATCTTTTACTAACAAAACAGATGCAGATAAAGTACAAACAGGGTGAATAGAAGTTGCTTTTATAGATTCTGTGACATTCAGATTTGATTAACATGCCACAGCTTGGAGTTGCAAAAAAATACAGTAGATATACTGACCTTTGGATAGGAAGTAGAATTTGGAGATTAAATGGGGGCAGAAAGAGAATGGCATTTAAGAAGTAAGGATGGAGGGCGATCCCTTGTCCCAGAAGCAAAGCCACAGCTCATTAAATAGCACCTAGAGGTCCACTGTTGCTTTATCGTCATCTTTTATTATGGAAAGTCTCATTTTCCTTACCGTGATCAGCCCCATTGCACTATTTTGTTCCTGCTCTCATTTACAGGGAGCAATAATTGCCATTAGCAATCATCTTTGATTTATAAGAGTACAACAGTGTTCTAGTGATGATATATAAGGGTCACTGCATTATTGTGATAAGATACTTGCTGGCTAAAAAAAATAAAGTAAAATAAAATAAAATAATTTTTAAAAATTAAAAAAAAAGATACTTGCTGGCAACTAGATACTAAAAACAATAATCTTGACCATCTCTGCAGATCGGTGTCAAGGTAGGATAAAACTTCAGATATTAGCTTTCACCAAGTGGCTGAAAAGTGTGTATTTTACAAAATTAAGGTGCACTATCACATTTAGCTATCACACTTCATAACTTCTTTTGCAACACTGGCAAGCAAAACCTTATCACAAATGTTATATTATAGATAAATTGTGACCATAAGCAATAAAGCTTTTATATTCTTATTATTTTATAGGCAATGAATAACAATAGGAAGCGTCAATTTGATATTTATAAAATGCTATTTCAGGTACTCTTCATGGAATAACATCTTGCCAACAGCCTCTAATTTTAATTTCTGTTCTCTATAAGAGTAATATATTTTACTATACCACTCATAATCTATTTTAAACATTACATGAGTTGTTTTGTGCTAACTACTGATCTGTAGAAAACAGGATATGCACAAATCCAAGTTTTGTGATTCACCATTCAGAAATTTACTGTTAAATAATGTCTTTCTTGCTGATTCTCAAATTTCAGAAAGGCAGGTGATTGTTCTCATTTTATAAAATGATATGTAAATTGTGAATGAGGGTTGGAAGAGGACATTGAATTTTTATTAACCCAACATACTAAGGAGAAGTCCATCCTGCTTTGGAAAGTCCAACAAATAGATCTCTTCAGAACTCACCAACATTTGGAAGGGAAGAACTCACAGAAAGTTACCCCAAATTACTCCTATTAGAAAAAAATAAAATGGTCTAGAAAGAAACCTGAGCACCCAGCTAGTGTGCTTTTCACTTGCATAGAAAGTAGGACTCTACTTGACAATTCCTGATGTATAAAAATCTATAATAACTCCAATATAACTACCATAATATTTTAAATCTTAGAGGAAAAAGTCTCAAGAGTTTGTAGGGGAAAAAGTATGTACCCATTATATAATTTAAAATTTTTCATCTTTTAGCCTATTTTATCTTTATTCTTTATTGAGGTAACATGGGCTTTAAGCACAAAAAGTAAATGAATAAAGAGCTGAGTTAATTAATATTGAATATACTGGGGAAACCATGTCTGCTTTAGGTGTCTTGCATTGGCAGTCAGTGTAAAAGAAAGTAAGATTTGCAAGGTACATCTAGGTTGAAATCATAGCTCTCTGGGCGCCTGGGTGGCTCAGTGGGTTAAGCCGCTGCCTTCGGCTCAGGTCATGATCTCAGGGTCCTGGGATCGAGTCCCACGTCCGGCTCTCCACTCTGAAGGGAGCCTGCTTCTCTCTCACTCTCTCTGCCTGCCTCTCTGCCTACTTGTGATCTCTCTCTGTCAAATAAATAAATAAAATCTTAAAAAAAAAAAAAAAAAAAAAAAAAAAAGAAATCATAGCTCTATGGAAAAGTCACTGTAAGATATGGAAAAGTGACTTAAATCACTTAATTCAGTTTTGTTATCACACAGTGGCAACAACAATGTATAGGGATGTTACAATCATTTAAAAGCATATAAAGTGCTTAATATAGTGTCTGATAAATGGTAAGCTCTCAATAAAGGTGAACATTTAAGGAACCACTATTATGATGAACCAGGTGGGGTAAAAGGGGCTTTGGAGAATGCCTAGAATCTGAAGACAGGTGTATTGGTTAGGCAGGCACTGATTCTGACTGGGGAGGTTGATAACCTTGGTGGGTTGAATTTGGCTCAGCTGCCTAAATATTACCTATTAAGGGCATATATTATTTGTATAAATTCCTCATGACAGTAATGGAAATTCCATGTATAAAAGGCCATGTCCCACAAGAAATCTACCATTTTGGATCTCATAAAATCCAGCTTGCTCATTGGCAATTGTCCATGGCAGCTATAAGTTTTAGGTGCTCTAGAGAAACTCTTCCATAATTTCTGCATTTGTTCTTACTGCCACAATCTCTAAAGCACAATTTCATATCCTCTGTTAAATAAATTAATTGTGTAACTAGCTTTACAGGAGGTATATAGATTCTTTCCACCAGTATACAGCTCTCTTGAGATAATGAAATGAACATGCCTACATCATTTATTGTGTTTTTAAAAAATTTTTAAAAATATACAAATTCATAATGTGGGCCAAATTAAGTCATGTTTTCTAGAGAATTAATCAAAGAGAGAAAAATTAACTATATAATGGATGCTACTAACCAGAGTGCTAAATTATAACATAATAGGACAAATATTTTAATTTTTATAGTCAGCACCATCTTAACAACAAGCACCAGTTTATTTCTTTTCTTCATCAATGTAACATGTGCTTTAAGCTCAGAAGAGATTTTTCTCAGAACACATTTCTCTTACTAAACGATACGTATTCTCTTACCCAAACCAGGCTACCCTCATCCACACCCATTCACAGGCCTTATACAATTCTACTATAGTCACACATGTTAAAACAGACTCTGCAGATCAAACAGGCCAGGTGAATTATTGTTCGTATCTTGCTCTTATTTAGCTTTAGGATATAGAAAGACCTTAAAAAGAGATTTGAAGATAAGTCAGTTATGTCCTTGATTAATTACCTTATTTCAAAACTAGAAGTAGAAACTGATTCCTGGGAAAGGTCAATATAATAGAAATATGGCATGTTTTTCCAAAACAGGAGAAATTTTAAAATATGAGAAAAGGAGAGAAGTTTAAAGATATTCTATGCAAGAATTCTAAGAGTTAATCTAACAAAGGGTAAACATTACTAGAAATGGAAATCACTTTCAGAAGAAAATAAAATTTATAAAATAAAAATATTTCTTATAAATATCTTAAAAATATAAAAGAAATATTTATAAAATAATTATAAACACTTAAGAAAAAATGTCTACATATAAAAATCCCCATAACTTAGCACTTCTTTTGTACAAGAAAAAAATCCATTATTTAATTCTACAGAAGAATATTAAAATTTTCTGGATATAGCAACTGAACTGAATATCATGTACAGGAATGGGATGTACATTTCTCTGTGGAGCAAGAAAAATGCAAATGAACATTATAAGCCTGGAGTAACTCTGTAATTGAAGGACTAGCACCTTTGCTACCACCTGGGACTCTGGGAGGTTTAAATTTCACTGATGTGAAGGACAAAAAAAATGAGTTTTCTTATAAAGCTATTTAAACATATATAAAGCATTAATCACCAAGAGAGTACGAACTTAGAGACACTGTTGTTGATGGGAAGAATGACAACTCCCTTTAAAATAAATGGTCAGAAAGTAATCCCATTATTTTATCTCTCACAGTCTTTAATGTGTTATTGCATTTTTTTGTGATGCATGTCAAATGTGGCATTTTTATTTCAAGTTTACTTCTAGATAATTAAGAAAATCGATGATTTAAAATTCAAGGACTGTTTATATTAGCGTTTATATTTGGAGCATCTATATATTATCTTGTTAAATACATCAATGTCAATAATCTAACTTGAAAACAATAATAAAACTAATTTGATTATATTAGAAGTACACTCTGATTATAATTAAAATACATAATATTGAAAGAATGTATATGCATATAAGCAATAAATAAATATGACAATGTATATGTATGTATATCATGTATTACATTTAATCTTTCTCTCCCCTCGACCTTGAAATTTACTTTTACTTTAATGTGATACATTTTTATTAAAGATGATAGAAATACATTGAAAAAATGGTTTAAAACCCATATTAGCATACATACCCAGTTTTCACCTTTTCTGGCACATTTTAAAAGCTAGCCTTAATACATGGAGACTAAACAATATGCTACTAAACAATGAACTGATCAATGTCTCCATACATGGAGACACATAAAAATGAAAACAGATGGTACAAAATCCTTGGAATACAGCGAAAGCAGTTCTCAGAGGAAGTTTATTGCAATACAGTTTTACCTCCAGAAACAAGAAAAATCTCAAATAAATAACAGTTCTTTACAGTGAAAAGAAAAAAAGAAGTAGAATAGAGGGAAGATGGTGGAAAGGTAGGGCACCTGCATTTATCTGGTCCCTTGAATTCAGGTAGATATCTATCAAATCATTCTGAACTCCTATAAATTCAACCTGAGAGCTAAGAAAAGAACTGCTGCAATTCTACAAATAGAAAAGCGGCCACTTTTTGCAAGCAGTATGAAACCCTTCAGGGAACAAAAGCCACATAGAGCAACCCAAAGCAGCTTACACTGCGCTAGGCTCCCTGGTAAGGGAGAGAGAGGTGCAACTCTGCCCAGGCAAAGACACCCGAGAATCAGTGCACCAGGCATCTCCCCCAGAAGACCAGCATGAACATCAGGCAAATATCAAGTTTATGGATCACAGAACTGAAAAACTCCTGTGCTAGGAAAAAATACTATACAGAATTTAAGATTTTTTTCTCATGAGTATTTATTCTCTCAGTTTAAATATTTTTTATTTTTTTCTTGTTTTCCGTTCCAACTAGTTTCTTTTTTCCTTTTCAACTAGTTCTTTCCTTCTTTCAACTAGTTTCAACTAGCTTCTTATCAACATTTGTTTTTAAGTCATTTTTAATCTTCATTTTGATATTTACATTTTATAGATATATTTTTCATTTCTGGCTTCCTTTTACCATACTCATTTTTGTGTATATATAAGTTCTTCTTTCTTTACAGTTTTGGAGTTTAGTGTCTTCTAACAAACAAACCAAAATATACCCAGGACCAAATGTATTACCCTGTTTTTTCCACTTGTGCGATTATATTCTTTCTTCCCCCACCTTTTCCTTTTTCTCTTCTTTTCTTTCTTTTTTTTCTTTTTTTTTTCTTTTTTGATTTCTGACCTCTTCAGATTTGTCTAGTGTGTTGATACAGTTTTATTTTGTTCTCTTCTTCATCTAGTCTCTGGACAAAATGACTAGAAGGAGAAATCCACAACAAAAGAAAGAACCAGAAGTAATATTTTCTGCCATCCATCTAATAAATATGGATATAAATAAAATGTCAGATCTAGAATTCAAAATAAATGATTATAAAGTTACTAGCTGGGCTTAAAAAAAGCATAAAAACTCTAGAGAATCTCTTAGTGCAGAAATAAGATCTAATCAGGCCAAAATTAAAAATGCTTTTATGGAAACACAGTCCAAAAATGGATGCTCTAACAGCTAGGGTAAATGAGGCAGAAGAGAGAGTCAGTGACATAGAAGAGAAAATGATGGAAAGGAAGGAAGCTGAGGAAAAGAGAGGAAAACAACTAATGGACGATGAGGGAAGGCTTTGAGAAATCAGTGATACCATAAAGCAAAACAATATTAGAATTATTGGGGTCCCAGAGGAAGAAGAAATGGAGAGAGGGACAGAATATATATTTGAACAAATCATAAGTGAGAATGTCCCTAATCTGGGGAAGGAACAGGTATTCAAGTCCAGGAGGCACAGAGAACCCCCCTCAAAATCAACAAAAATAGGTCAACACCCTGACATTTAATAGAGAAGTTTGCAAATTTCAGAGATAAAGAGAAAATCCTGAAAGCAGCTTGACACAAGAGGTCCTTAGAGTACAAGGGTAGGAACACTAGACTGGCAGCAGACCTATCCACAGAGACCTGGCAGGCCAAAAAGGGCTGGCCTGATATATTCAGGGTATTAAATGAGAAAAACATGTAGCTCAGAATACTTTATCCAGAAAGGCTCTCATTCAGAATGGAAGGAGAGATACAGAGCTTCCAGGACAAACAGAAACTGAAAGAATTTGTGATCACAAAACCAACTCTATAAAAATATTAAAGGAGATCCTGTAAGCAAAGAGAGAGCTCTAAAGTAATACAGATCAGAAAGAAACAGAGACAATGCACAGAAACAAGGACTTTACAGGCACCAAATTCCTACCTTTCAATAGTTACTCTGAAAATAAATGGCCTAAAAGCTCCAATCAAAAGACACAATGTATCAGATTGGATAAAAAAGCAAGACCGTCCATATGCTATCTACAAGAGACTCACTTTTGACCCAGAGACACCTCCAGATTGAAAGTGAGTGTGTAGAGAACTATTTATCATGCTAATGAACATCAAAACAAAGCTGGGGTAGAAACTTTTTTTCAGTCAAATTAGATTTTAAACCAAAGATACAGTAAGAAATGAAGAGGGACACTATATCATACTTAAAAGGTCTACACAACAAGATTTAACAATTATAAAAATTTATGCTCCTAACTTGGGAGCAACTAATTATATAAGCCAATTAATAACAAATTTAAAGAAATACATTGATGATAATAAAATAGTAGGGGACTTTAAAACCCCACTCACAATGGACAGATCATCTAAGCAGATGATCAACAAGGAAACAAGGGATTTGAATAACACACTGGACCAGATACACTTCACAGATACATACAGAGCATTCCATCCTAAAGCAACAGGATGCACATTCTTCTTGAGTGCATGTGGAACATTCTCCAAAATACTCGGTCATAAATCAGGTCTCAACTGGTGCCAAAAGATTGTGATTATTCCTTGCATATTTTCAGACAACAGTGCTTTGAAACTTGAACTAAATCACAAAAGGAAATATGGAAAGAGCTCAAATATATGGAGGTCAAAGCACATCCTATTAAAGAAAGAATGGATTGACCAGGAAATTAAAGAATTAAAAAAATTCATGGAAACAAATGAAAATGAAAACACAACAGTTTAAAACCTTTGGAATGCAACAAAGGTGGTCCTAAGAGAGAAGTATATAGCACTACAAACCTTTCTAAAGTAATAAGAAAGGTCTCAACCAACCTAACCTAACCTAACACCTAAAGGAGCTGGAGAAAGAACAGCAAACAAAGTCTAAACTAAGCAGCAGAAGAGAAATAATAAAGATTAGTGCAGAAATCAATGAAATAGAAACCAAAAGAACAATAGAACAGATCAATGAAACTAGCAGTTGGTTCTTGGAAAGAATTAATAAGATTGATAAACCACTGGCCAGACTTATCAAAAAGAAAAGAGAAAGGACCCAAATAAAATCATGAATGGAAGAGGAGAGATCACAACCAACACTGAAGAAATACAAATAATTATAAGAACATATTATGAGCAAGTATACGCCAACAAATTAGATAATCTGGAAGAAATGGACACATTCCTAGAGATGTATAAACTCTCAAACCTGAACCAGAAAGAGAAAGCCTGAACAGATCCGTAACCACCAAGGAAACTGAAGCAGTAATAAAAATAAATCTCTCAACAAACAAGAGCCCAGGGCCAGATGGCTTCCCGGGGGAATTCTACCAAACATTTAAAGAAGAATTAATACCTATTCTTCTGAAACTCTCCAAGAAATCAAAATGGAAGGAAATCTTCCAAGCTCTTTTTATGAGACCAGCATTACCTTGATCTCAAGACTGACAAAAACCCTACTATAAAGGAGAATTACAGATCAATATCCCTGATGAACATGGATGCAAAAATTCTCACCAGAATACTAGCTAACAGGACAGAATCCAAGAGTACATTGAAAGGATTGTTCACCATGACCAAGTGGGATTTATTCCTGGGATGCAATTTTGGTTCAACATTCATAAATCAATGAATGTGATAGACTAGATTAATAAAAGAAAGGAGAAGAACCATACGATCCTCTTAATACATGCCGAAAAAGCAATTTACAAAGTACGGCATTCTTTCTTGATTAAAACTCTTCACAGTGTAGGGATAGAAGGTACATACCTCAGTATCATCAAGGCCATGAAAAACTCACATTGAATAACATTCTCAGTGGGGAAAAACAGATCTTTTCCCCTAAGGTCAGGAACATGGCAGGGATGTCCACTATCAACACTGCTGTTCAACATAGTACTAGAAGTTCTAGCATCAGCAATCAGGCAACAAAAGGAAATGAAAAGCATCTGAATTAGCAAAGAAGTCAAACTCTTACTCCTTATAGATGACATGATACTCTACGTGGCAGACCCAAAGACTCTATCCCAAAAACGCTAGAACTCATACAGGAATTCAGTAAAGTGTCAGGATATAAAATCAGTGCACAGAAATCAGTTGCATTTCTATATACCAACAGGGAGACAGAAGAAATAAAAATTAAAAGAGTTGATCCCATTTACAATTGCCCCCCAAAACCATAAGATAGCTAGAAATAAATCTAACCAAAGAGGCAAGAGATCTGTAAGCAGAAAACTATAGAATACTCATGAAAGAAATTAAGGAAGACACAAAGAAATGGAAAAACATTCCATGCTCATGGATTGGAAGAAAAAATACTTTCAAGATGTCTATGCTACTTAGAGCAATCTACAAATCCTAGAGGAAAACATAGGCAGCAACCTCTTTGTCCTCTGCTACAGCAATTTTTTTTGCTGGACACGTCTTCATAGACAAGGTAAACAAAAGCAAAAATGAACTACTGGGACTTCATCAAGATAAAAATCTGCACAGGGACACCTGGATGGTTCAGCTGGTTAAGCGTCTACCTTTGGCTCTGGTCATGATCCCAAGGACCTGGGATTATGTCCCACATTACACACTCCACTCAGTGGGGAATGTACTTCTTCTCCCTCTCTTGCTCCCCGCTGCTTGTGCTTGGTCTCTCTGTAAAAATAAATAAATAAACTCTACAAAAAAGAAAAAAAAAAGAAAGAAAGAAAAAAGAAAGCTTCTGCATAGCAAAAGAAATTCAACAAAACTGAAAGGCAACCTACAGAATGGGAGAAGATATTTCGCAAATGACGTATCAGATAAAGGACTAGTATTCAAGATCTGCAAAGAACTTATCAAACTCAACACCAAAAAAACAAATAATCTAGTCAAGAAATGGCTAGAAGACATGAACATACATTTCTCCAAAGAAGACATCCAGATGGCCAACACACGAAAAAATGCCTCTCATCACTTGGCATCAGGGAAATACAAATCAAAACTACAATGAGATATCACCTCATACCAGTTAGAATGGCTAAAATGAACAAGTGAGGAAATAGCAAATTTCAGCGAGGTTGCAGAGAAAGGGGAACCCTTTTACACTGTTGGTGGGAATGCAGGCTGGTACAGCCACTCTGGAAAACAGTGTGGAGTTTCTCAAGAAATTAAAAGTAGAGCTACCCTACAATCCAGCAATACATATTCCATTTACATATATATATATATATAATATAATATATAAATATTATAAATATATAAATGTAATAGTACTCAGCCAGCAGAAAGGACAAATGTTCACAATTTGCATCTATTTGGATGGAACTGGAGGGTATTATACTGAGTGAAATAAGTCAGTCAGAGAAAGGCAATCATCATATGGTTCTACTCATATGTGGAATATAAGAAACAGCACAGAAGATCATAAGAGAAAGGAGGGAAAAATGAAAGGGAAGTCCTTATAAAGGGAGAAAAACCTGAGAGTCTTTTAACTATAGAAAACAAATTGAGGTTTGCTGGAGGGGAAGTGGGCGGGGGGGATGGGGTAATTGAATGATAGGCATTAAGGAGGGCACGTGATGTGATGAGCATGGAGTGTTATATGCAACTGATGAATTACTGAACTTTGTATCTGGCTAATGATGTACTATATGTTGGCTAATTGAATTTAAGTAAAAAGAAAAAATGTAGCTAGAGTAATAAAACAAATGTTACAAAAGATTAAAAAAGAACTATAAAAAGAAGAAAAGACAAAGCCCAAAGGTAGTAGAAGAAAGAAAATTAGGACAGAAATAAGAAAAACAAACAAAGAAAAAAACAACAGAAATAATCAATGAAATCAAGAACTGGTTCTTTGAAAAGATAAACAAAATTGATAAATTTTAGCCAGATTCATCGAGAAAAAAAAAAAAAAGAACCCAAATAAATAAAATCAGAAATAAAGGAGGAGAAATAACAACAGACTCTGGAGAAATACAAGGAATTATAAGAGAATATTATGAAAAAGTGTATGTCAACAAATTGGTCAACCTAGAAGAAATTGATAAATTCCTAGAAACATATAACCTTTCCAAACTAAATCAGGAAAAAATATAAAATCTGATTAATTGATTACTAGTAATGAAATTTAATCTGTAATCAAAAAAACTCCCAAAAAACAAATGTCTAAGGCCAGATGGCTTCACAGATGAATTCTACCAAACATTTAAAGAAGAGTTAATGCTTACTCGCCTCAAAGTATTAAAAAAAAATATAAGTGAAAACTTTCAGATTTATTCTATGAGGCCAACATTACCCTGATACTAAAACAAAAGATACTACAAAGAAAAGATTAAAAAAAAAGGCCAATATCTCTGGTGAACATAGATGTAAAAATTCTCAACAAAATATTAGCAAGCTAAATTCAATAATAAATTAAAAATATCATTCACCAGAATCAAGCAGGATTTATTCCAAGTGTTCAAGTATGGTTTAATATTCACAAATGAATCAGTATACTACATCACATTATAAGATAAAGGAAAAAAAAGGATCATTCTGATAAATGTAGGAAAAGCATTTGACAAATACAATATTCATTCATAATAAAAATTCTCAATGAAGTTTATTTAGAGAGAATATGCCTCAACATAATAAAAGTCATACATGAAGAACCCACAGGTTCTCACACCCAATGGTGAAAAACTGAGAACTTTTCCCCTAATATCAGGAACAGACAAGGATGTCCATGCTCACCACTTTCATTCAGCATCATACTGGAAGTCCTAGCCATGGCAATCAGACAAGAAGAAAACAAAAGGTAGTCATTGGTAAGAAGGAACTACAACTGTCACTATTTGCATATGGCATGATGCTATATACATAGAAAACCCTAAAGACTCCACCAAAAAACTTCTACAACTGATAAATAAACTCAGTAAAGTCGCAGGGTACAAAATTAATATATAGAAATATGTTGCATTTCTATGCACTAATAATGAAGTGGAAGAAAGAGAAATTAAGAAAACCACCTCATTCACAATTGCACCAAAAATAATAAAATAATTGGGAATAAACTTAAGGAGGTAAAAGGCCTGTACTCTAAAATCTATAAAACATTGATGAGAGAAATTTAACATGACACAAAGAAACATCCCATGGTTATGGATGGGAAGAATTAATACTGTTAAAATATCTGTACTACCCAAAACAATCTACGGATTGGATGCAATCCCTATCAAAATACCAATAGCATTTTTCACAGAAATAGAACAAATGATACTAAAATTTTCATGCAACCACAAAAGACTCCAAATAGCCCAAGTAATCTTGAGAAAGAAGAACAAAGAGGTATCACAATCCCAGATTTCTAGATATATCACAAAGCTGTAGTAACCAAAACAGTATTGTCTGGCACAAAAACAGACACATTGATCAATGCAACAGAATAAAAAGTCCCAAAGAAAACCCCAGGTTTATATGGTGAATTAATCAACAACAAAGGAGACAAGACTATACAGTGGGGAAAAGACAGTATCTTCAACAAACGATGTTGGTTAAACCAGACAGCTACATGCAAGAGTATAAAACTGGACCATTTTCTTAGAAAACACACAAAAATAACCGAAAAATGGATTAAAGACCTACATGTGAGACCTCAAACCATAAAAATCCTTAAGGAAAACATAGGCAGTACTTCTTTGACATTGACCTTAGGAATATTTTATTAGCTATGTCTTCTCAGGCAAGGGAAACAAAAACAAAAACAAACTGTTGGGATTATACCAGCATAAAAAGCTTTTGCACAACAAAGGAAACCACCAACAAAACTAAGACAGCCTACTGAATATGAGACGATATTTGCAAGTGATATACGTGATAAGGAGTTAATACCAAAAATATACAAAAAAGTTCTACAACTCAACATCAAAAACCCAAATAATTTAATTAAAAATGGACAGAGAACCTGGATAGACATTTTCCCAATGAAGACCTGCAGATGGCCAACAGACACATGAAAAGATGCACAACATCACTGGTCATTAGGGAAATGCAAATCAAAACCATGATGTGATATCTATCATTTTTCACCTGTTAGAATGTCTAGAATCGAAAAGACAAGAAATAATAAGTGTTGGCAAGGTTGTGGAGAAAAAGGAATTGTTCATTGTTGGTGAGAATGTAAATTGGTGTAACTGTTGTGGAAACAGTATGGAGTTTCCTCAAAACATTAGAAGTAGAGATACCATACAATCCAGCAATTCCACTACTGGGTATTTAACCAAAGAAAATGTAAATACTAATTCGAAAAGGTATATGCACCTCTATGCTTATTGCATTATTTACAGCAGCCAAGTTATGGAAGCAACTCAAAGTCCATTGATACATGAATGTGTAAAGAAGGTGTGGTATATATATACAGAGGAATACCATTCAGCCATAAAGAAGAATGAAATTTTGCCATGTGCAACAACATGGATGGAGCTGGAGAGTATTGCATGAAATATGTTAGACAAATGATCATATGAATTTACTTGTAAGTGGAACCTAAAAAACAAAACAAAAAAATGAAAAACTTGACAAATACAGAGAATAAGCTAACAATCGCCAGAAAGGAGGTAGTGGGGGTTGTGTGAAATGTGAAATAGGGTAAGAGGTACAAATTTCTAGTTATAAAATAAGTAAGTCATGGGTATGAAAGGTATAGCATCGGGAATGTAGTCATTTGGTGACAGATGGTGACTACACTTATGGTGACTATTGAGAAATGTACAGAATTGTTGAATCGCTATGTTGTACACCTGAAACTAACATAATTTTGTATGTTAATTATACTTCAAATACATCCATACACACATCCATGCAGGCCAGCCTTAGCTTTTGAGGTAACTCTTATAAAATTGGAACACAAAGAAAAATTCTAATTAAAATGCTATTAAGATTAACGCACACATAAGATGTGAAAACTAGAAATATTGGTATGCATAAATACACTAAAATAGGTAAGTATTGAAATCAAAGCTACTCAAATATTTTATATTTCTATTTTTTTAAAAAGAATTAAGACCACTAATGTAAATTCCCTCAAGATAAAAAAGAATGTAACAGTCCCTCCTAAATTTATAAATAACCTAATTTTAGATTAGAATTTATATAATCTAATTATATTTAACTACTGATAGTCAATGTACTTTCTATATGGCCTATGGGATTACTAAAGCCAGCAGCAGTTTAAATTAAAACAAATTTTTTTTAAAGATTTATTTATTTGACAGATCACAAGCAGGCAGAGAGGCAGGCAGAGAGAGAGAGGAGGAAGCAGGCTCCCTGCTGAGCAGAGAGCCTGATGCGGGACTTGATCCCAGGACCCTGGGATCATGACCTGAGCCGAAGGCAGAGGCTTTAACCCACTGAGCCACCCAGGCACCCCTAAATAAAAAAATTTTTTAAAAAGCAAATTCTTTACTGTTTATTGCACCTGTGAGTAAAAATACTTGAGTTCACTGTCACTGCTTTCAGGATCTGCAGTTCAAGAGAAAGTTATGAGGCAGTATGCCCGTGGATTTCCCTACAAGCTAGGAAAGAAAAGTCAGTTATAATTCAAGGCCTAAAGTGCCTGTCCAGCCGATTACAAATTCAGGAGGATTCTGAAAAATTGAATGAACCCAGGTCTTTAATCTGTCACAGAGTCTATGCCAACCCTGCGTAAAACTGCAAACTCTGAGCTGGAGAAAATAAAATAAAATATGCCTCTAGAAGCTTGGTCGTAGGTCTTCTGTGCACTGACTAAAGCATGCTGAGGATTTTCTCAGCTGTTCTGGACTCCATGGGACAGAGACAGAAACAGCAGGCAAACAGCATAAGGTAGATAGATAGTGTCAGGAAGAATGACGAGTAGCATTAGCTATTGCAGAAAAAGAAAAAAATAAAAGAGTTAGTAGTTCTCATTGGAAACAAGACCGAAGTGGAAGAGGGCCCCCAGAATGAATGGCGAAGTTAGTGTACGTACACACACACTCCATGCCCTCGCGTGCATGCCAATGCTTGCAGCCGTCACACTTCGGCCCCGTGGCTCCGGGGCGGCATGTGCAGAGCCCTGTGATGGGGTCACAGGGGACAGGCAGCGAGCCGTGGGGGTCACACTCACATTCTTGGCAGGAACCTCCAGGGCTGCTGGGGCTACCAGTGTAGCCAGGGGCACATCTGGATTTAAACATTGAAAAAGCAGAATAGATTAATAATATGTCACGTCTCTCAATTGTGTTTGTGTTGTGTTGGATGGAACCAAAGTGATACCAAGAGTCAATAGATCAGGAGCCAGTACACTTTTCCTGTAAAGAATGAGCCAGTGTCGATTTTACACTTTTCCAGATCAAGATGCAAAATCAAAATCATTCGGTCAGGAATAAATACATTTCTAATCATTTTTTTGGCTGATGGAATTCAAGACATCATCATCATCATCATCATAACAATAATAATATTTGAGTACAAACTACTTTTCAATAGTAATGTATTAATGTAAAATCAATCTACTAACAAGAAGGAAGTTCTTATTAAGGTATCAAATTTAGTGCTTCCTATCATCACACTGATTGTAAACGTTTGGCTATAACAACCATTGTTAGCTTATAGTGCCATACAGAATTAGGCAATGGGCCAAATCCTGTGGGTCACTTTGCCTACCACTACTCTAGTACATAAACATTGTTTTGAAATCTTCTTTTTAAAAAATTATAAATAAATAAAATTATATATTGACACCTGGGCTTTCCTAGACTCATGCATTTTAAAGATCAAAATGACCAAATAATTTAACTCACAAATTTTGAACAAAAAGAAGCTAAGTGGCAATAAACTATTAGATTTTCTATTTAACTTTATGGGTCTTTCTATCATATCATCCTCAAGATGGATATCCCATCTTGAAGTGGGTTAATGTTATGGAAATAAATTATGTAACATTAATTTGAGATATTATAAAGAAAATCCAACTGGATGAACCCAGTATGAAATCAATTCATTGACACTTCCACTCATTCACACATACATTCACCTAAGTATATACCACTGTGGGTTATGTTACTGGAAACCTGGTAATAACAAGATCCTAGCAGGACCATATGCTCTGGGTTGCCCAGAATGGTCCCAAATTCCCTGTTCTCCTAATTTAATTATTAAAACACTTCCTATCTCTCCTTAGGGTATCCCAGTTTGGACAATAAATTATATATATGGTCAGCTAACTATAATCAACACCTACAGTTTTTGTTCCAGAGACAAGCATGGGAGGAAGTTGAGAGACAGTAGGAGACTGAAGCCAAAAATTACAAACATTAGGCAGATAATCCTGAACTATCTTCAGTGGAAATTTGCACAGATAATTGTGAAAATTAATATACCTTTGCTGGTTAGAAAAGGCAATGCAAAAAAAAAAAAGTTATCCATAACTAAGCTTTTACACATTTGTGGTTTTAATTGTTATTTTCAATGTAAGATTATAAATGCTCGACCATTTAAATAAGTCTACTTAAATTATTTCTTAACATTTGCAGGTGAAAGAATTCTATTCTAAGCAGACTGAGATTGATTAAATGCTCAAAGAGTTAATTAGAAAAGTAACAAAGATAAAACATGGGGAGGAGTTTCCTACATTACAGGGACACTCAAAACATGTAAGCAATTTTAGACCTGAGCTGATGAGCTTAGGCAGGTCATAAGGTGATTCAAATGATTTAAGAAGCTCTCAGAAGTGGAACAAATTCATTTGGAAAGTTACAATAAAAATTTAACCAAGACCTTTGGTTTAATTAGCTGAATAAAAGCAATTTTTCAGGGAAATATAACTCGATCATTTATATGTTAGAGATGATGAACGTAAAGCTGTAACAACATCTGAGAACTGCAAAAATAATTCAAGACATTCATATTTGATAATACATGCCCCATTCATCTATAAGCTATATAAACTGTCAACTCCTATTGATTAAACATTAATGGATATAAAAAAATAAATTTTCTATAATCACTTTGGCTTAAGACAGTAATTGTCATTTCAGTGCACCCTTCCAGTCTTTTCCATATACATGCATTCATAGATAGTGGGAACATAGATATTTACATGCTTACATAGATAAATGTAGTATACTACTGAATATTTTTTTCATAAATTACTTCAGATAACAGCCTTGGTGTCCAGGGATGCTTTTAGTCATCGTCCTTCTGGTATTTACAAGGGCATGAAATGAATATTAGCCTAACCATGAATACCAAAGCACATTTTTATATATACACACATACGTGTATATATATATATATATGGTGGAAATAAACGACTATCTTCGGAGATAGTTTCTATAGATATAAAAATAAAAAATTGTGTGGAAAGCATATGAACTATTAGAGAAAATGAAAATAAATTATGAAAATAATGAATACATTTCTACTGTGATCCTTTATTAGATGATCTCTAGGTTTCATGACTGCATACCGTTCACAGTACTGGCCTTCGTATCCCCGTGGGCAAGCGGTGCAATGGTAATCATCAAGGCCTTGCATGATACAGGAAGGGCTAAAACTGAGTTGGAAAGAAAAAAAAAACACTGTAAAAAATCTTTTAACCTATTTATTTTATATATTTAAATAATTTTGTCTATTATCCAGATGATTAGAACTTATTTGGGGGTAGTTATAAATGGCATATTTATAATTATGTATACGTTTCCAGTCAAGGGTAGGATAGCACAACAAAAAATCACGAATAATAGTTGACAAATAAATATGGTCGTTTTTTAATGAATTTGCAATGCCTCACACTATGTAAACATTTTGAAATTTTAATAATTGCATGACATCCATAAAAATATTAAACATCCAGCAAGTGTCCTGTTTTTCATGAATTGAAAGAAAAGTAGGAGTAGCATTCACACACGTTTGTCTGATAGCAAAGTATTACTATTTTTCAATTATAAAAACTGGTCCTAGAAGCTATATATTTTTTTTCTGAAAACTCAGCCCAAATTGCCACTAGCCCTTCAACACATGAATTGTGAATAAATATTTCACTTAAAGTAAGAGTGCTTTTTCTAATTGACATATGGATTTAAAACTAAATTTATTTTAAACACAAAGGAATGTGATTTCTTGTGAGGAAAGATGGGGAAGCTCTCTACATGAAAATGAATACGATTTTCTGACAATTTTATGATCTTTTCTACTAAGTAGGTCTTATATAACTTGCCCTGTTCTCACTCTGGCACTGGTAGACCACAGCCAGCCAGGCTTTGCCAGGTTTTCTGATCATCTTACTCTACAAAAGAAACACTTAGCAAGACTTGAAAACTAACCTGTACTAACATGTAATTTTAGGTTGTTACAAACTTCTTTCAAATGTAAGTACAGGATTCCCACTACACAAAACTGCATGATGCATCAGAAACTTGGAAGGAAAAAAAGAATATATTTGTTGCAAGACGGTAACACTGTGAAACCCTTTTTCTTTGTGTTGGTCTGCTAAAGAAGTTGATGTTGAAAAGATATGTTGCGTATAGACCAGGGCCACAAGTCCTATCAGTCAGGGGCCATGATGACCCTATTATAACTATCTTCTAGTGCACTGAATCAATAGTACATGAATGAGTAATGAACTCTAACCTTTGCGAAGTACGTGAACAAATTGATCTACTACTCACAAACTCATTATCCAACAAATTTATTTTTTGCCTTCGCAAAATAGATCCACAAATACATAACTGACACATTCTGGCAAGCTTTTAGCTCTTTCAGTTAAAGCTTGATGCTGAGAGAATCTGTACACACACATACATACGTGCGCATACACACACTCATATATCACATTTTGAACTCAAATATATATATATATATGTATATGTATATATATAGGCACTTGGAAGCAAGTTTTAGACATTTCAAGTGAAAATCTAGAGAGCCAACCTAATTAAATTATAATCCTTTATAGTAATATATCTGTCTCAATTACTATGCAAGAATGTTATAATTCTCCTTGAAGAGTAGATATAAACTTTTCTGCATTATGATATATTGAATCCTTTCCTTAAATCACATGTAAGGACTTATGAAGGAGGGCGTAGGGATCACAACTTTAAGTTAGAATTGATTCTTTCTGCTCACAACTCCCTCATCTACACTCCATTCCCATATTATCTGCAGGGCCACTCAGAAATCCTGTGCTTTTCTGTTGGTGGCCTTCTTAGACATTTCCTTATGTCTGCTAACTCCAAATTTGCCTCAAGAGAGTTTCTAAGATTTGGAGTCTGTTAGTCTGTGTTGTTCCTGTGGATACTAAAGAGATGAAATGGCTTCCTGGATCCCATCCTCTTCTTGTTTTTATCCCAGTTCACTGGTTG